>NC_058189.1:65055725-65370578 GCF_907165205.1 Coccinella septempunctata | reverse complement strand
ATTTGTGGATTCGGGGTAACTGAGCGCAGTGGGTAAGTGTGCGCAGTGCGTATATCTCGACTATGCAATGTATGAAAGAGGGGTTCATTTGGGTGAAGCAAGGGCGCAGAATCGCCAAATTAGTTTTTCATAGGAGTGCGCCGTGCGACGTTTCGTTAACTTTTTATTTGCAATCAATCAAATTCACTAGTTTTCTTGTTAATTTTTAGCATCTCTGCACATTCTGCCAGGTCCAAGTTCCGAGTCCCTCAGTGTTAAACAATATTTTATTCGATCATGGGCATATTAATCTAAATATATAATAAAAAATTTTAGGTTCTCTTAGCTGCTCAACACTATAAGAACGTCAATTCAAATTTTGGCTTACTGGGGAAAGTGTGCGTGGGTAAGTGTGCGCATAGATTCATTATATGGGCCTTAGCTCAGTGAGGAATAAATTATGACATTGTTGATTTTCTTGGTTAAGACTCGATCAATATTGTCCTATTTGTTCAGAAAAATATGAAGAGCCACCAACGGGAATGTATCAAGTGTTGTGTTCACTAAGAATTGAGGCAAGAACAATAATGCACTGCTTGTAAAACGGCGCTTCTGTATTGACAATAAACAGCATTTCTCTAATATTGTAACATTTTGATGACATTATTTTGTAATTTGTTTTGATTGTGTGGTTCACTAAGCACTGCGTTCACTTACCCCGTGAGGGTGCGCACACTTACCCGCAATACGGGGCATGTGAACGCACTCCGACTTTCTCTATTAAATTCTTTTTTGCGGAAAGAAAACGTTTTTGTTTGTTTGCTTTTTGATGTTTTTTTATAGATTAGAAAATTCTCTATCTTATGAATATGTTTTAATTTTCCTAGCTTCACCATTTGAAACAGGGTATGGCTTGAAAGGCAAAAGAGCGCACAGTTGCCCCGAATGACTCTACAAGTCAAAGACTAACCCTGCGTAAAGATTATTTTCATATCTCGCGTACTTCCACTTCACCGGTAATCCACTTCGTAGTACTGAAGGATTATTTCACTTACACGTGACAGTAAAAAGGAGAATTTTCACTCTTTATCGGAAAACGTTCGGGAACAAGACGAATGGCCGCCGTTGGTTAACTTCAATTCCATCCACACCACGCCACGTCGTCATATTTCGAAGACGACGTAGTTTTTTCTGTCGCAACTACTCGCCCGTTTGCAGCTGTCGCTGAGAAATGCCCGATTTCCCGAGCGAAACCCTCCGGACTCATCCCTCTTTCTTGAGCAGAAAACAATTCGGCCGATAGACGGCTATAAGTGATGGACGTAGCGACTGGAAATCTTCGGCGGGCGATAAAGTCCGGAATTCCCGATATCGGTTTAGGCGGAATTTATGGCGTTAGACCGGGCGTTAAGGCAGTTTCGGAATATTATATTAGCACGTGTTCTCGAGTGGCCGTTAGCGGTTAACGAGCATATTCGTATTCATGTGCATAGCGCAAATTCGAGAAAGATTGCGGATAAGGTTCGGCGATATCATTGGATTTGGCGAGGAGTTCGACGCCGAGGAAAAACGGATAATGTTGTGTTGCCCGAACAACTGCTAAAATGGGCAAAATGGCGTTTCTTATGATTGCTGGTGAAATTCCTGTTCACAGAAGAACTAGATTTGGTACCGACGCGGCTGATATAAAGTTATATACATACTCTATTAGTAAACGGAGCATTGAAATAATAAGATTAATGATAGCGAAAACTATAGGGGCAAAAATTCGCCGAACGAACAACGATGGTCCAAAATTACACAAATTACACGCCCCAGTATGGCAGAAACGTCTTCAACAGAAAACAGAAAGGCTAAGACGAGACATTGAACGACTGACGGAGTACTTGAACGGGAATCGAGGAAGAAAGGTTGTGAAAGCTGCCAATGAGATCATGGATAGAAACAGGACACAGAACGAGAGACGGAGAATGCTACAGCTCACCATTGCCTCGACACTCTAAAGCAAAAATTAAGTCTGTATGCACAACGCCTGAGGAGATTTAAAAGCAATTATAGCCAGAAAAGAGACAATAATTCATTCGAAAAGTCGGAAGAAACTTTCTACCGGTCACTCACATCGTCTGATGCAGAAAATGGAAAGTTACCACCAAAGGAAGCCATTGAACAATTCTGGACCGAACAATTATCAACGAAACCTCAGTTCCATGGGGATACCGGATGGATTGAGGATGAAAAATCTAAAGCTATAAAATATGAGCCGATGCTGCATGACATGATCACAATTGAAGAAGTAAAATCAGCTATCAGAGGACTACACAACTGGAAAGCACCTAGGCCTGATGGATCAGTCATTGAAAATCCTGAAAGAATGCCAGTATTCCTTACACATAGCACAACATACCTGTTACCTAAAGACCAAAGGAATATAGAAGACCCATCCAAGTACCGACCAATCACACCAACGATGTACAAATTAATCATATCGTGCATTTCAAACCGAATTCACAACCATTGCGAAAGGAATAACATCATCGCCATGCAACAGAAAGGATGCACCAAAGACAGCCGAGAATGCAAAGAACAACCAATAATAGATTCAGTTATCTGCAATCAAGCGTTCTCCAAGCGGAGGAATCTTCACGCTGCGTACATAGATTACAAAAAAGCATTCGATTCTATACCTCACGAATGGTTCTTGACGATCTTGAAGATTTACAAGGTGGATCCCCATATTGTTAAGTTCTTGAAAAACGCCATGTTAACCTGGCGTACTAGGCTTCAAATGAAAGCAGCAGATTGCTCCAATACAACAGGACCTATTCCAATAGGACGCGGAATTTTCCAAGGAGATTCGCTGAGCCCTCTGTGGTTCTGCATGGCCCTGAATCCCTTGTCTCATAGATTGAATTCTACGGATTTTCCATCAAGAGCGGCAGTAGAACTATGATGAAACTGAATCTCCTTTACATGGACGATTTGAAACTCTTCGCATCTACCAAAAAATAAATGCAACAGATGCTGTAAATGGTGGAAGGATTCTCGGAAGACATCAAAATGAAGTTTGAATTAGAAAGATGTCGACTGCTGAACATAACGAGAGGGAAAATAGAAGATGGTACGTTCAAACTCAAGGATGGTGCAGAAATTGAAGCATTAAAGAAAGGAGACACATACAAGTATCTAGGCATAAAACATGCAAGAAAAATCAATCAGAGCCAGATGAAGAAAGAATTAACGGAGGAGTTCACCCGAAGATTGAGAAGGATGATGAAAACTGGTCTTAACAGCAAGAATCTGATAAAAGCGATTAACACCTACGCTTGCTCGGTGCTGACCTATTCATTCGGTATCATCTCTTGGACGACCACCGATTTAGCAGCTTTACAGAGAAAAATGAGGACGATGCTGACTAAACACAATAAACATCACCCCAAAAGCTCAATAGAACGTACAGAGCTGCCACGACATCTTGGGGGTAGAGGAATTTTTGATTTGTCCAACCGTATGTACCCAGGAAATTGAAGGACTTCGAAAATATTTCCTGAGCAAGGCTGCTTCGTCAGAACTCCATCGAGTAGTTTGTTTTGCTGATAGTTCTACGCAGTTAAAGCTACAACAGGATCACTTGGAAACCGTCGAACACTCTGCAGAAAGTAAAATGCAGAAACTGATTGGCAAACCATTGCATGGAAGGCACCAGAACGAGGTCAACCATGATTACGTCGACATATCTGCGTCGAATAATAATCAATTCACCCAAGTTGCCAGCTCAGACTGGTAGTTCTAATATTTTTTTCTGTGTCCTCACTATGGGTTAGAATTTTTCAATAACATGTCAGGAGTTTGACGTCGATGCGAGTGAACTTTTGAAAATGCGCGACAACGAATCCAATTCGAATAACGTATTCACGTTCACGCGATTCCGAATCGGATTCAAATTTCCGCGGGCATCGATTATTTTCAATATCCCATCAACATGAATAATGGGCGGTCGTTCCGTCATCCGCCCGGTTCATCGTCGACATCCGCTCAAATTCAATTTATTGCAGCATAATCAGCCGAATTCGGGATCCAATCAGCCGTCGGAATTGTTGGATAAACATTTTGCGCAATAATCGCATGAAAACGCATATATACCTCAATTTAGAGAAAATGATATATTAATCCGCGGATTTATTGATCAGTCGAATGGAAAATGAATTTGCCGGCTTATTGTACCGCATGTACTAGGAGTGCATATGTTGCCGTATAAATAATGACTTGATCAAATTAGTCGATTTATTGAATGGACGTTGATGCGGAAGGTTTTCCATTCCTGTAAACGACCGCTATCCGTCAAACTATCCAACATTCCGCAGCAGATCAATTCTAAGAGTGCTAGTAGAGTAGTGCCATAGAGGCCGAACATATTGGAAATGAGAGTTCTATTGTAGGAATCTGTACCGGAAAACAGATGGCGCTGAGGCTTGTTTTCAGAGTGGGCTATCTATTTATCTGTTCAATTAGATTATTTGTCAGAATAATTCCCATATTGCCCATCAGTATTATTGCACCAGCGTGCATTAATTATTAAATAAAATTCAGTTATTCATCATCAGAAGATACTTAATTCAAAATTGTTAATTTTTCATAAATTATTAGATAGATAGTAGATTCTTGAGGTCAAAAGAAACACTTTTTTCCCTTATCATTCTTTTAGAATCGGCTCGGTTTAAAAGATACAGGCTGTTGAAAAAACATAAAAAAGTGTTATTTTTAATTCCATCTCACAAACGGTTGTATCGAACGTAATGAATTTCCGAATATAGGTTTTCATTTATTTGATGAATATTTTTCGAACACAAGATATCATCCACGTCCTCCAGTTTTCTCAATACGACCATTATCTACCATAAAAATACGCAAAATTCAAAGAACCCAACTCTTGAAATTAAGTCGGACGCTATCTAATGAACATTTGAACGTTGTGTTCAATAAAAAATTCCTCATATTTTCTCGTACAATGCGCCGTTTTCGAGTAATTTGTTCAAAAATTAAAACCTCGATTACAACTTTGAATTTGAAAAATTGGGTATTTTAGCTGAATACAACTCTGTTGTACACATCCGCAGATGTGTAGTGTAATAGATTTAGCTTGTTATTCTGAAGACAATTCTGTTTTTCCAGAGGTGGCACAGCTCATTATGAAAACTTAAAATGGCTATATCTTTTTTATCAGGTCCGAATGGGAAAAAATGGTATGAGAAAAAAGTGTTTAATTTGACCTCAAGAATCTACTGTTAAAATACTAGTACGAGTCAAAGATTCACCCTGTATATTATGAAATTCAACTCTTCGGTTTTCACACTCCTGTCCAGAGGACCATTCGCTTATACCAGATATCTTAGATATCGAAAGGATTAAGCTCTGTTGGTGGTGGTCAGGTCTGGGCTGCTCCTCGGCTTCTTGATGTCAACCTCCTCACACTTCCTGTTGAAGAATGGCGTTCTTTCCATGTTCTTCTGTAATTCCCTAGTACCTACCGTTCTCGCCCTCCTTAGCAGTGCCACTTTCTGCAAGACTTTATATATATTTTCGTTCCATTGGAGTTTTTTCAAATTCTCTGGTTGTTTCTTCGGCATCAGCCTTTATATGAAATGTCTATGGGGATGTCCTAGATATCTTTCGACTTCCATTGTCTCCTGGCTTGTTCCTCGAGATCTCTGTATTTCGTAATCGTTTAAATATACCTATATGGTAGCTTGTTGTTATTTGGAATTGCCAAGTCGATGGGTAGTGCTCTGTTCTCATCTTCATTTAGTAATATGAGGTCAGGTCTATTGTGAGTTATTTTTTGGGCTATGAGAGCCGTGCGATCTCAGTAGGCTTTTGATGATCTTTTTTCCAATACAGAATGTGGATGGTATTCGCAAGAAGGAACCTTTTTTGGCCTCAAAAGTTATTTTTCCCCTATTTTCCAAAAGATAACAGTCTTTCTTTGTCGAAAAATGATTATTTTTCGAGAAGCAACACAACATTTTTCAACTATGATGAAAGTGGTTTCTTCACGGATGTTCAGAGCCTACGTACTCAAGGATAAAAAGTAATTCAAATTAAAATACACCATTCATAATAACGAATCAAACCGCAAATTTTACACTTGTTAAACTATAACGCAACACATTACAAGTTCTGAATTTCATAGGCCTTTGTACGACGTTGCCTTTTAGCACCTAGGGCTTTCTATAGAGAAGACTGTGTTCCCATGAATGGAGATTTTTCGTATTTCGATGGCATTTTTCCCAGAAGAAAATAACAAACACTTTTCGCCTCCATATAAAGCGCTTATCTGCAGCAACTTCCTCCTGAGCTTCTTCCAGTTCTCCATTCCTTTTGTTCTCGTAAAAAAACTTCCATAATTATCAACTAGTTGGAATTCCTCCGGAATTAACGAATCGCGGAACAGGAACACCTATATAACGCTGGAGATAGCCCAAGAAGCAGAAATCCCGTGAACTAGTTTCGCGCGAATGCCACCCAGGGGAGATCTAGTTACAGCGCTCTTTGATCCCATCGTTCTGGTCCCGGCTGAATTTCGGAGGGTTCCTGGAAACCCCATTCCGCCACCCCGCACAACGATAAGGAGTCCTTACCGTTGAAAGTTTATCTGTGACGAATATTTCTGCGTTATCTGTGCGGAAATGAGGATTAAACGATGAGTAACTGCGATGGGGGCCTTTCGGGTGTGAAAAAAATATGAGCCTTTTGGGATTGCACAGGAAGATTGAGTCTAAGGGACAATGGTGTGGTGTGGGAGTTCGGTCGGTTGGAGCTATTGTCTGCCTTCTTCCTCCTCATTCACACATCAGTATCCCGATAGTTGGGTCGATAGGTTATTCCCAACTTTGCCTCCATCCTTCAATACGACTCGAAAAAGCTACAAATTCCATTTGAAGGTTTCATTTCGATTTATAGGGGTTTAATTTTGTATTCCCGAGTTCTTATGTAATTGGTCACGCTGTAAATATACTTTTCTGTATACACGAATGTGTCTTAGGAAAGGTAAGTGACAAATCAAGATGTGAGAAAAATTCAGCTGAAAGCAAAATGGGAAGAATTAATAATATGTATCTTAGACGTTGAAGACGTCTTATTTACTCAGAAACGAGCGGAGTAGGGGCATAATCCTAATAAGGCGGTCGACTTCCTTTTGAGGTAGGACGAGCTCTCAATATTTCAAGATCTTATCTTGATTTCAAGACAAGATCAAGACAAGAAGTACTTTCTGAATTTCAAGACAAGACAAGAAATCTTGAAATATCTTGTCTTATTTATTATTTTCGCCGTTAGTACTTGTATCCACCTGAATCTCGAAAGAATAACAGAATTTCTTTCTGTCAATATTGCCACTAGTACCTACTAGTAGGTATAGTACCTACCATTATCTTGCATTGGCGACTGCTGCTGCTTTATCCTTTTACTGCCGCTTTCTTAGCTACGGTTTGTGATTCAGATTTATCATTTTCAGTCGTATTAGTCGAAGTCAATTCAGTTCATTTTATATTTTCACTAAAACTTACGTTTCTCTTTATTGCTTGTCAGAATCAGACAGATAATGCACATCAGATGGTTCCACAAAGTTTCGAGCGAAAGCTGGACTCCCTACAGGCGACATATCAAACAGCTTGAACAAACGCAACAACGTCATCTGAGACAAATAATGCATATCAGATGGTTCCACAAAGTTTCGCATGCAGAAGTTTTGCAACGCGCGAGTTGTACAACAATTGAGACTCAAGTAATGAGGGCCCGACTCAGATGGAGCGGCCACATTCTGAGGATGCAAGACACAAGACTCCCCAAAATAGCTCTATATGGCGAATTCACTGAGGGAGCCCGGAAACCAGGAGGCCAGTACAAGCGGTTTAAGGATACACTACATCAATCCCTAAAATCAGTTAATGCCAATCATAACTGGGAACAACTAGCGTTAGACAGGTCACAGTGGAGGTCTTTGGTACACAGTTATAATGGAGACACGAGAAGGATACAGCGGCGGCCAGATCTGGTTGGTGACTATCCATGCCCGGAATGTGGTAGGATATGTAGGTCACGGTTAGGTCTCTACAGTCACAGGAGAGCACACAGTCGCAATTATCCCTGAAAAATTATAAGTCTGTTCGCACCTCAGTTCGCACTTTTTTTTTCCATTTTTTTTCTTTTTTTTCTTTTCTTTTTGTTTTTTCCCTTTTTTCGTCTTTTTGTAGATTCATTCCCGGCAACGGGATACAGCAATGAATGAAATGAATGACATGAATGAATTGTCAGAATAAGAGATGAATAGCTCAGCAGACGTTCTGTTTACTGAAGAGTCAATATCACTTATGGTAAAATAAGACTACCACTTTGTGATAATCGAGGGTAGGTATAAAAATAAGTTGCAATTAAGTTCAAAGCCGATTGGGAAGGTAGCAAACCTAACCTAACCTAACTGTATTAGTTTCTTATTTTCTTGCTGCTTATAAAACGTTCCTTTTTTTCCTCACTCAATTTCGAGGACCATTATTGCGAACGACAAACCCGATCCTCTGTATTCCCCTCTATGAAGTGGTTACTCCCATAATCCCTCAATTTACAACCACATGTTCGGCCGTCAGTGAAAAGAATTTATTTTACGATTACACAATAAAGTATATTCCGCGAAGGACGTCCCATTCCCAACTGAGTGTCCCACATTTTTATTACACGGTGCTTAAACCTGACGTAATAATGATGAAGGTGCATTTATTTACTTCGCCGTAGGAGATAAATTCTTATTACGTTCTATAAAACGGCGAACCGACAATATTTTTTGCGCCAAAGGTCGTGTACTGGCGGGAATGAGGGGATAATGTGGAAATTATTTTATGGCCTGGTGGTTAATCACTTTTTAATTTTCTATAGGAGATATGCCGTAAAATTGGGTAATTTTAGCGGCAATTCTGTGAAATCTTACGTACACTATTTTCTGATATACCTTTTGAAAGAATTCACATCGATGGTAGATCTACACTCTTGTTAACAGGCCCCAGCTCAAGAAATTAAGAAATTTATAACGCCCTCACAAGTTGTTGCCATAAAAATGGCAATTATAAGATTGAGACGACGTTTTCTCTGATATCGTCAGCCAAAACCAAGACACGCATTTAATGGAGTCGAGGCTGAATTTCAAAATTACGGGAATGCAGGTTGGGGGCAAACAAAGCAAGGCGTTGGGAAACGGTTCTCTACTAAATTTTCTGCTTCCAACGGGTTTGCACGCCAGCCAAAATCATACTTCCAGCGAAGAGAAACCCAAAAGGATAAGGAAAAGGGCGCACGATCATTCACCACTCTGTTTTCTGCTTCCTACGGGTTTACATGCCAGCCAAAATAGTACCCCCAGCGAAGAGAAACCCAAGAAGACAAGGGAAAAGGGCGCACGATTGTTCACCACATTGTTTTCTGCTTTCTACGGGTTTGCACGCCAGCCAAAATCATACTTCCAGCGAAGAGAAACCAAAAAGACAAGGGAAAAGGGCACGCGATTATTCATCACTCAGTTTTGTGCTTCCTACGGGTTTGCACGCCAGCCAAAATCGTACCTCCAGCTAAGAGAAACCCAAAAGGATAAGGGAAAAGGGCGCACGATTGTTCACCACTCTGGTTTCTGCTTCCAACGGGTTTACACGCCAGCCAAAATCGTACCTCCAGCGAAAAGAAACCTAAAAGGATAAGGGAAAAGGGCGCACGATTGTTCACCACTCTGATTTCTGCTTCCAACGGGTTTGCACGCCAGCCAAAATCATACTTCCAGCGAAGAGAAACCCAAAAGGATAAGGGTTTTCTGCTTCCTAGGGGTTTACACGCCAGCCAAAATCGTACCTCCAGCGAAGAGAAACCCAAAAAGACAAGGGAAAAGGGCGCAAGATTGTTCACCACTCTGGTTTCTGCTTCCAACGGGTTTGCACGCCAGCCAAAATCATACTTCCAGCGAAGAGAAACCCAAAAGGATAAGGGTTTTCTGCTTCCTAGGGGTTTACACGCCAGCCAAAATCGTACCTCCAGCGAAGAGAAACCCAAAAAGACAAGGGAAAAGGGCGCAAGATTGTTCACCACTCTGGTTTCTGCTTCCAACGGGTTTGCACGCCAGCTAGAAAATCGTACTTCCAAAAGTGGTGAAACAAGTATAAGGTAGTATAAGGGATTGAAACTGAAGGGTAGTTCTCAAGTAAAAGTACGGAAGTTGTCTACAAGGGTTGTTATGGCACTATACTAGATACTTGTTGAAATCGCGGTGGAGTTCCTCAACTTAAATAATGAGAAGAAAAATAAGAAGAAATAGAAGCAACTCGGACTAAAAGCGAAAGAAAAAATCGCAAAATCTCTTGTTGTCAACGGCCTAGACTTTTTATACGAACACTCGAAATAAATATAATCAGAATTAACATTAGCTACCGCATGAATACTCAAGACTAAATCATCAGAATTATTTGACCAGCGGGGGGACATTTCTTTTTGTACCCACTGGTTGGGGGTGGAAACGGAATGTCTCTCATGAGCCGAAAATCGGTAAAATTGTAAAATTCGCGTCGATGAAGATGTCTTGACTTCTGATTATCGGTACTAGCGAACATAATCTTCAGTTTACCAAAGAAACTATTGAAGCTGCCTATAAAATCCATACACTCTCATTTACCCATTTTTCGTGACACTCCGATGGTAACAACGGGAACGTCCAATTTTCCGGCCCGTTTCATTCTAGTAGGCTATGATCAGAGGTACATATAGTTATCGGCTTGTTTTAAACATCTTATTCGAGAAATTCCGAGCGCATCTCAATGGAACAGCGGAAAGAACAATACGTGAACCTCACACCCCGCGTCGTGATTGACTCTGGGGCGCTAGACGAGATAAACTCGGCAATTTCTGCCGCCCCTCGAGCGGAATTTAAACGCTACCCCCGAACGAGATTTACGAGCCCGAAACCAGATCTTCGACGGGATCGCATCCAAATGAGACCACCGACACGGAGTCGCAATTTGCCCCGATGTAACCTAAAATTTTTGTCGCCGTCGCCGTGTACGTCTGGCGGCGCTCTGAGTCGTCAGATCCGGCTGGATGGAAGCCGGTTGGCTCGGGACGTAGATCGAATGGCTTAGATTACGGAACAAACACCGTATAAATAAGCGGGAAGTGGTTATTTGCAGTCGTGGGGGGTGGGCGCGAGGATTTTGTAAGTGTAATGTAATTTTCCGCGAAAGAGCACTCGGGCATCAGGGTTCTTAAACGCGTACGAGTTTACGGTTTCCTCCGGCAAGCAACTCCCGGAATAATTAAGCAGTTAACGAAATCCTCGCGGGCGTCGGATTCACTCGAACGCCACCACAGGGACGGGTCTCTCACAGAAGTTTTCTCCCAACTCATGTAAAGACAAAAATATCTCACTATCTTCAAAAGTTAGCAAATTCGCAGTTGTGAATTGTGACAGAAATCCGCTCACCTTTCACGACAACTTCGAAGGATATCATGTTCCTCAAGGAATCCAGACGCTTGGTGTTTTCCCTGCTGGGAGCAACGCATCGGTATTCGCCCGCTTCCTGGTAGATGACCCTGTCAAGACGAAGCTCCTGGGAAGCGCCCATTGGCTGCAAACGACCGGAACCAGGTTCAAGTCTGGTCCAACAGCCACTAGTTCCTGGAAAATGGAAAGGGTGATTAAGTAACTGAAATTTTCGATTTCGAAACCTCTTGCAACAAAAAGTCATCCACATGGTGCACTGATGGATCAAAATCTATGGAGGGCACACTGTCCACGTCTGTAAGACAGGAAACCTCTGTCTAACAGGCTCAAATAATGACTGTCTATATGTGCGCCCAACTGTGTTCGAAAAGAAACCAGAAGTGGCGCATCAACATAGCAAGCATCAACAATATGAGCTCTGGAAGATAACTGCCAAAACCCTCTGCTGTCCTGGGAATACCAGAACACAACGAAACAACTGACTAGAGGCAATAGAGTGGCTTTTCTATAGGTGTTGGGGCTCTGTGGTACCGAGGAGAAAGAAAAGGCAGATGATCTTGCGAACAGTACATCAAAGGTTGAACTTTTCGAACCTTAACCCATATTTTATCTCGGAAAATCCCATTTTGGGGCTGCCATCCATCAACAGGAAGATATTCTGAACGAAAACTCAGGAGCTTGCATAATTTAATATGTTATATATATTTATTTCTATATATAATTGTCTATTTATCGCACTGTTTCTAATTACTCAAACTCAACAAAATGGATAACGTTCAACAAAGTTTATTCACAAATAATTTACACACAACTAATTCTCAACAATCTCAACTCACCTCAACTCAACTCGTATCTCGTATCTCTCTTTTTCTTAAAATTTTACCTAACCATATCGTATTTGATCATAGAATCTAGACTAACATAAATTTACATCTTTTTCTTTATAAAATATTATTATAACAAAAATATTATTATAACAAATAGGTTAGTAGAATTTTCAGGTACCCAAGCTAATCCAGCTATTTCAAGCGGCTTTTTGATGTATTGTACAACTGCAGAGTGGACATAATAGATCACTGAAGGAATACTCCTAGTCTTAGTCTTTCTTCATTGGATATCTGAAACGATATCATCTACCTCTATATAGGTACAAATCACTTTTGCATCTACTTGGCGAATCAGCAGGTAACGTTTGCAGACAAGAAACTGTCGAACATATAGTGAGCACGTGCCCTGAGCTTGGTTGTCTCAGGAACACATTGTTTCTCACGAGGAGACAGATTGAGTATTATAAGAACAATAGATCAACCTGAGTAGTCCTGAAATCTAGTCAACCAACCTCCATAATAATATTACCTCATTCGCCATTTATGAAATCTGACAGCAACTTCTTATTGATCCATAGCTTCACTTAGATTTAACGAAAAATAAACTGATGACTTCCTCTCTAAAAGCAGCCAGGGTGAACTAGATTCGAAACAATTAAAAATGAATTATTCATTAAGGAAAAATGATTTATTAACTTCAAGTTTTCGTTTTGAGGTCAAGAAACGATAAATCGTAGAAGTAATGTTTCCAATTTGTACTGCTGGATATAGAAATTGAACAGAACTGCATAGACAATAAAAAAACGAAGTCAATTTTATGTACAGAGATGAGGAGTCTCTTGCAACTTGAAAGAGGGCTCTCTAATCTGGGCTTAAGATCACTCGGGAATCAAAGAAAACGAAGATGCCAACACACTTGCCACACAAACGCTATTTTCTGGCTTAGAACCTTTTTATGGTATAGGAAAATGCACATTTGAGAAATTGTTCTTGGAGCAGGAGGAAACAGAAAGGGAAACACTCTGGCAGGCATTTTCCAGGAATAGACCACTTCAGAACGTTCCATCGGAATTTTAAAACTGTAAGATCCGAAAAGTGTTTGGATCTCAGTAAGAATAAGCTATGCTTTTTCACTGGCTTTCTTACAGGACCTTGTCACCAGTAAAGAAACTGACAAGTGTAGATTCTATGGGGCAGAAGAGAAGACTCCTGTTCACCTTGCTACAGAATGCCTCGCCATTGTAAGTCAACGCAAAGAATGCTTTGGATGAGAAAATATCAGAAGGAATGAGGACTAGCCTTCTTGATGCCTCTGCATATTCTGCAGTTTATTAAAGCTCTGGAACTGGAGGAGGAGTTGAAGATGACGCAGTGTTTAGAACAGCTCTGGTAACAAAATAGACCTTGAGGTCGAAGTAAACTGTAACCGCCTTTTCTTGGAAGAGCAGACAACAGTTCCTGAACATAGGTTGGTATTTTTTGCCTCATCTGACTTACTTCTGTTTCGATTCAGATCGTCATAAGAAGGCTTTGATAGAAGAACCTTGAAGATCTTTGGAAAAGATGATGAACCAATAAGTGATGTTTTTCACAGGATAACCTTGTTGAAAGAAATAAAATTTGAAGCTGCTTAGGAGATGGTACAATCTGTTCAGCTTATCTCTCCCTAGCATATTTTTCTAGTAGCATTCTCCGTTCCTTTTCCCGTTAATGTTGTCCTTGTTTGATACACCAGAAGAATTCTCGTTTCAGCCAAACACAGCTTTGGTTTGTCCGTTGTTTCACTTAGGTCACCCTCCAATGCTTGACGTTTGCACATGGTGAAGCAAATTTGCTCTTCACTGCCTACATAAATAACCCTGGGTACACCTTACCATTACCAGCTTTCAAAGGGGTTGTTATGTAGAAGGAGGAGAAGGTTATGCGAACAATATATTTACGTGCATTCAATCAACCTGCAGCACCACCGGAATTTCCATCAACCCCTCTTCGCTGCCACGCCCCGTAGAGCCATCTCCAAGCTCCAGACATAACAACGTTTAAAGTATACATCCATCTCTCAATCAGGCGTTCGGCTCTCATCAAATATGCCGAGGTTTATGGCGGGATTTATTTTATATTCGAACTTCGAAAGACCCGGCCGGGGGTGCATATTATAATGATATTGAAGGAAGTTCGGGACCTCAGAAGTTGTTCTTACAATCCGCGTCCGTGGCTTTTCCAAGTTTCGGATAAGTTTTGATTCGCGGGGAACTTGATGGGTGTCATAAAAGATACGAGAGCGATTTCGATCGGACGTCTTTCATATTGGGGTATATTCGGTGGAAGGGGGAAGCAGGGGGTGGCTGGTAGTCGGTTTGATGAGGTATTCTTTCGGGGCCATTCGGGAGTTGGGTGAGTTCATCCTAAGTTGCTTCAGATCGAGAGGCGAATTTGCCTAATTGATTGGAGGGAATCCGGTATGAATGGAGGAAGGAGACTCGTCAGGTATTGGGTTGAACTCTCAACGTATTGAATTTCGATGGGACTGCGGGTCGTTTCTAATTTATCTTTTGAAACGACGCAGTTATTTGATAAATTTATTATTTCCGAAGTCTTAGAAATATAGAATGGCTTTTTTGCAGACTAGATACTTCACATTATTATCGTCGATGTCCTCCACTTGAGCGTATATGGACCTAACTGAGGATCTTAAAATGAATCTCAAAGGGGCGCATATCCATATAACCACGGACAGCTAGACCACGCTGAGGTCCCTGGAATCACACTGCTAACATGGGAGTGCCGTAATATCATTAAGCAACTGGCCAGAGGCAATGAAGTGGCTCTACAATGGGTATCAGGGAATTGTGGTGTTGAAGGTAACGAGAAAGCCGATGAACTTGCAAAATGAGCATCAAGGTTAATACCTGCTGGATCTGAGCTTCTCTGTGGGCTTGGAAAGTACCAATACAAGACAGCGGTCCAACAATGGGGGTTGAACAACAGAATAACCCTCTGGAGAAACACTCCTGGACTTACTCAGTCAAAGAAATTCGTGATGTTTTCAACGACCTACACCAGAAAACTGCTGAAGCTGTCACGAGCTGAGCTTCGGGTGATGGTGGGACTGCTGACAGGGCACTGTCGGTACAAATATCATTTGTACTGTATGGGTAAGTCAGCAGATGAGATTTGTGGGCTCTGTAGAAGCAGAAACACATGGTTCGCAAGTGTTCAGAGCTGGCTGGCCTAAGAACCATTCATTTGGGGAAACCGGTCCTGGATACTCACGAGGTAACGGCCAAGGCCCCTAAGGATGTTGTCGGTTTCATCGACACCATTAACGACCTCATTGGGTTCCTATGAATGAGTAGGGTAGAGAACAAAAGATCTACATGGTCGCAGTTGCCGAAAGGCTAATCGAGCCACAATGATTTTGTAATTCAGAAGTATCTCCTGAGTAATATGTAGAGAAAATAGTACTTCGGGTCACACTCATCAATTTCATCATAAGTTTGAAGGAAATGATTGTGGCCTACCGAATTTTCTTTGCAGTTACTTCCCGATGCAGCCGAATTTTATTGCATTGAATCTTTTTCCATCTTTATAAATCAAAATGGAGTCATAGGGCTCCAGAGAACACGTTGTCATCGCATTACGTAAAAACAGTTTTTCCTTTGCGCGCAAGTTGAATACTCTACCCTTCACGGACAAGTGATTGACATTTGCTGGCGATTGACAGTTCATAAATAAGCTGAAGGAACAACACGATATCAATATTGATTTAACGTTTTCATATTTCAGCATTTCGTATATCAGTTAATTGATTTTGTATTTAATTTTAAGTAGGTACTATATGTATGTAAGTTTTATAAGTAACAATTACGTCTTCTGCAATTTTCAATTGTCAATCAATTTTTTAATAAAAAGTTAAAAATTTAAACTGTTTCCACTTAATCTTTTTATTACTCATTTTACCCCCAATTATATATTCCGTAACTATGACAGGACAACGTCTTATGGGTCAGCTGGTACTAAATAAAATTGGTCCTTCGACCCGGATCATATTTTTTTTCATCTCAAAATTGAGTCATGTTCGAAAGGGTAGAATTCCTTTTCGAGATGTGAATCGACACAGATCCCCAATTATTATGAAACGAGCTAAACTCAAGGTGATCTTTTTTGCGGGCTCCGTTTCCCGTCCAGACAATCCAATATCCAACCTCCAAGGACATTACCCAAACCGCTTCCTATTTAGTGTCCCCATCTCGAGTAAATACATTCAAAAATATTGGCAATTCGGTAAAGTTGCGGATAGTATAAATCCGTCCCCGAGAAAATAGCTATACGCTTTTCCGATAGCCGTTTCGGAATCGAGAGGAAGGAGAGGACCATACGAATGGAAATAACCCAAACAGCCACGTAGGAAGAACTTAGCTCAAGTCCGGCAATAAACATGACAGCTTCGGATAAACTTTCGGGATTATTCGTCCACAGATAACGGCCGTTGCCTTTGTAAAAAGTCAACGGCGTTTGGATAGACTCTTTCTTTTTGCATTAACATTCAGATTGTCTTGCCTGCTTACATATGCATAGAAAGGGGAAACGGTTCCCGATCCGTTTTGTAGAACGCCGGATGGATGGAGCTATTATCGTCGTGTCATCTGTTTTTGAAGAATGGTACTCTGTCGTGGGCGTTGCTATGAATAAAAAATTTACTGGCATTAATGCGAATACGGTATGATAATTTTAAACTAAAAAACCGATGGATTTCACTAACATGAGTGGCATAAACTGAATCATTTGGTACCCAACGAAAGGATATACAGGGCGCGGCATTTGACTTGAGACTTGAGTGAAGTTTCTCAAACACCATGTATTTAAAAAAAAATGTTTCGAATGAAAGATGTTAGGTATCAAAGGAGAAAAAATTAACATATTTTGTTTTAAACTTGACCTTGACTTCAGGGTTATTTCAAGCTCAACTTGATGAGAAAGATTGTGAATGAAGAGGATGACAAAAAGAATTTCCTTCTATTGGGGGACCCAAAAAAGTGGTGGCATTTGAGAATTTTATGTTTGAGTGAATTAATGCGAAAAGTTTACTACAGGATTTTCGATGAATGTCATCGTGGAATGAGTTCCCGGAAATTGATGTTTTTATTTTTCATTTGACTTGTCCTATATATTGTAAATGTCTTAAGGTACCAATAAATACCTAATTTTTATTACTATATCAATGTATTAAAATGAACTGCCACAAATACGAGCTAGTTGTCCTGTTAAAAATGTTTATTCATGTGAAATTTTTGTTCAAAGGTGAAGTTCATCTTGACTTGAAACTTCCTTCAATTCCTTATACTTATATATATTGATGCAAGATGATTTTTGTTGAAGAATTTAACATTCTTGTAATTATCTGTCAATTCCTTTGGGAGATACTATTCCCAACCACTGCATCATATGCATTTCATCTTCGGGTTAATATTTTTGAAATCTTCAACTGATGTAACGTATTCAAACTTCAGCCAAAGAAGATATCGAACATTAACTCTCCTCAAGCTAGTGCATATTATGATATTATACTGATCTCTTGTATTTTCCATGCAAATAACTGGATTCGATATGCCTTCAATCATAGTTTCCGAAGAGATTCGACATTGTGATAAAATACGTAATAACAGAAACTTTTACGTAAAACGGGCAACATAGCGTTGATTTAAAACCCAAAGATGTTTTGACAAGCGTCATAACCCCACATTTTCGTATTATACAGAGGAAAGTGTGTCAAATTTCCATGGCCAACCGACTGTTAAAATAAAAGTGATTGAAGTAAACTAAAAACTGTCATCCATCTGTTCTAGAAAGTCGTGATCGAAGATTTCCTCGAAGTATGCAAATTATAAAAACTTCACCATTGTCACGAGATAGATTAAGATATTTTCAACAGATTAAGATATATTTTTATAAGAACTCTTATTGAAACACCAAAATATTCTCCGTTCCTCGATATAAACAAACAAAAGTGCATCAACTTTTTATTTACAAAAAATGACACGAGGGGACGTATTGCTTGTTTGGAATTCCAAATATTTTTTAAATCTTCATTCTTTATGAGAAAAAGTAGTAACGTTGTTAGAAACCTTTTTTTCATAATTTCCCTCATCCAGAGTTTGGTTCCAATAAAATAAATGCAATCCTACGTGAAATTACATTTCCTCATTATTCGTTGATTAAATCTAAAAGTGCTAGTATCATTAAAAAACGGCACAAAAAGAAGAGGATACCCCTCCGACAAAGCTTCCTTTGACGCTGATGAGGGAACATGAAATAAACGTCCTTTTATAATCTAATCGGTCCCCTCGGAAGAAACTGAAACTCGAAAGATGGGAAGGAGCTAAAATTAGGCGGAAGGCTATGAAGACAAAAGCGAATTATCTTGTACATCCCTCGTTCTGGTTTATTAATTTCAATAATAAACTTTTAAAATGAAGCACTCGGTTATCATTTTTTCTGTGCCTGCTGGAAATCCGCCCTATCATCTTTTTCGGACACTGAGTGGATGATTGTATAATAAAACTATCTTCGTTGTACGGTTGTACACTCTTCCTTCAACCATTTTTTTCTATTCAATTTCTTCATTATGATCATAACATACTATAAATTCAAAAAATCCAACTCTTAAAAGTAAGCTAAACAAAGGGTAATGAATATTTGACTATTTTGGAAAATAAAAGTATTCATCATCTTTTCTCGAATAACCATTGTCGAGTAATTTCAGATCTAAAACTAGAAAATATCTGTGAAATTCGAAAAAATTTAGCTTGTTTTTGTGAAGGGACTTATGTTGTCATTATAGTGTTCTGTTTTTGTCAACTTGGCAACGTTTGAACGTTCACAGAAAATATCATTTTTTTTATATAAAAAAAGAAAGGTTAAATGTGTTACGATATAATCGCTGATATGGGTGGTTGCAAGCTGAATTCTTTTTCATTACCGAAAATCAAATAACTATCTAGTGAAAAATATCCAATAGTATTTATCGACCAAGAAATTGCGGTAACTCATTTGTTGTATTATAAATACTGCTTTGTTCAACAAATTGAATGGAAGAAACGAGAATATGCTTGTTTTTTCAATATAGTACGAGAATGTATTGATATCTAGTTAGCCTAGACCAGTTCCATGCATAAAAAAATATTGCGTTATCATAGCAACAAACAATGTCTCATTAGAAGTGTCAGTTTGAAGTTTGAGGTCAAAAAGTAAACCTGAGTTATGCAATCAATTAAAGGAAAGAAGATGTCCACCTAAATTGTGAAAATCGAAAAGTTGGAGTATCGATCCATCATCAAGTACCTGTATTTAAAATGGTTAAGAGGTAAGCAGATTTACGAAGATATGCTCAATACCCTTGGTGGTCAATGTCCTTCGTATGCGACCGTGAAAAGTTGGACTGCAAGCTTCAAAAGAGGTAAATTTTCCATTGAAGATGATGACCGATCAGGAAGGCCAGTTTCTGTGTCAGTCCCCGAAAATATCGGTGCAGTTCATGACATGATTTTGTCAGACCGTCGAATTGGGCTAAAACGGATATCTGAAGCACTGAATATTTCATACGAACGCGTTCATCATATAGTCCACGTCAATTTGGACAATTGCTGCAAAATGGATCCCCAAATGTTTGAATGTTGACCAAAAGCGTGCACGGGTAGAAGCATCGCGTTCGATCTGTGCTCGATTTGAAAACGATGCAGACTTCTTGAACCGAATTGTTACTATGAATGAGATTTGGGTACATTTCTACGATCCAGAAACAAAGCAACAATCGATGAAATGGCGACAGTCTGGTTCTCCAAGACCTAAGAAGATTCGTGTCCAAAAATCTGCTGGAAAAGTTCTTTTTTGGGATTGCTATGGAGTAATCATGATTGATTTTTTGGATAAGGGTAGAAAAATAACCGGAGATTACTATTCGACATTACTGACCACTCTATGGGAAAAAATCAAAGAGAAAAGACGCGGCAAGCTATCCAAAGGTGTTTTGTTTTTACAGGACAACGCCCCTGCACATAAATCTCTATCAATTCTATCTAGGGCGAATTGGAAAAAAGTGTATATTCTGACCGTGGCGAGTTAACAATCTGAGGACTGCAGAATAAGGGAAACTACCGAGAAAAAGCTTGAGAAGATTAAAGGTCTTGACGCCGAACCAACAAAAATATGAATAAATCCACGTCAGTTTGACAAAACCATAGACATATAGACATGGACTGTGCCTTCCCTTTCTATCTATGCATGAAAAACGGTCAAAAAAAGTGACAGAGAGAAACGCACGTCGGGCATGCAGTTGTCTTTTTCTAGAATTTTGATTGGTCCACACTCACCTCTATGTGAACAAAAAAGAGACAGGTAAATGCCCGACGATCATTTCTCTCTTTCTATAAAAAAGACATTTTCATGCTGACATTGCTCAGTCTATGTCTCTATGTCTATGTACAAAACTGACAAAATTGAGGTTAGCAAATATCGCAGACAGGGTAAGAAGTACGGATTCAACTAAGAGCAGTGTTTTTGGCTTTGGTGAGAAATTGATTTCATTATGGTGGTTAGCTTCCCAGTATCTACCAATGCTGAACCTTCTGAACTATGATTTTATCTATTGTCACAATGTTACACTACCTACCACTTTGCACCAGATGGTTTAAGCCAAATTGGTTTTCGAGTAATGCAATGATTTCGAGTAGCGGTCTGCAAAAGAGTTGGGAAAAATAAAAAGCTATCAAATATGACATTCGGACAACAGTTATTCTCACAAATAACTATAGATAAAACCGCCGGTATCGGCATTCTTTCAGCTGTCGTAAGATCGTGAAAAGTTAATCCCCACTTCACGTCGAAACGATTCAATTTCCACCGAATCCAAATGCGGAAATTTAACTTCTACCAGTTGTTCGGATTTTTCCCAGACTACCCCTCAAACAGACCCTTATTTTTATTAGAAGCGAGGTCAGAACTCCTGCGCGCCTCCTTCAAATATATTTTTATTGCGCACTATAAAGTAGAAACGAGGTGTTAGAGTTATGGGAATGCCTTAATCCGCGAGTTTTATGCCCGGGAATAAAAATACACAGTGAACTTCTGGACGGAATGGGCTATATTGTTATTTTCGACGGATACGGTTATACGCTGCTGGGATACGTACTTCGCCAGTTTGAGGGAATGCGGATTTTGGTTTATTGAAAAAAATTAAGGTTTTAGGTATTGCTGTGAACTATCCTAAGTACGCCTCTGTAGCTTCTGAAAAAAATTCGTCTGGAAACTTTTCGATCTATAGAAAAGATAGGTACTTATATAGGGTGAGTCATTGACTCGTACAAATATTTCAACAGTAAATTCTTGAGGTCAAAAGAAACACTTTCTTCCTATTCCATTTTTTCTGATTCAGCCCTGACAAAATGATATAGTCATTTTAAGTTTTCATAATGAGCAGTGCAGTAATGGAAAAACAAAATTACCTTCAGAATAACTAAAGCTAAATCTGTGACACTACACATCGGCGAATTATTTAAACAGAGTTGTAGTCAGCCAAATTACTCAATTTTTTCTAATTTCACAGATACTTTTCAATTTTTGAATATCAAATTACTCGAGAACGGCGCATTATACGGGAAAATATGAAGAATACTTGTATTTTACAAAACGTTCAAATATTCATTAGATAGCTTCCAACTCAGTTTCAAGTGTTGTGTTCTTTGAATTTTTGGTTTTTTATGGAACGTAATGGTCATAATGAGAAAACTGGAAGACGTGGGTGATATCTTGTGTTCGATAAAGATTCATCAAATAAATGAAAAACTACATTCCGTAATTCATTTTATTCGATGAAACTGTTTGTGAGATAGAACTAATACACTGCCCAAAAAAATTAACGCACATTCTGAAAAATCTCAATTTTAATGAATGTTAACTCTACATTGACTTTATAACTTATTTTTTATGTTCTCTCGGGAAGGTTTTGAAAGAAACAAGACACATTAAAAGGAAGAAAAATTCAGGATTTCACCGAATCTTATGTGAAAGAAGAGAAATGAACAATTTTCAAAATACAGAAATGCTGATAAGTGATTTAATACTTGGTATTTCCACCCCTTGCGTTAATTACAGCTCGGCAACGACGGTTCATACTCAAAATCAGTGATTTTAAAATGTTCTGATCTAATCCTTCCCAGATTTCTCCGAGTTGGATTCCTAAGTCATTAAGAGTAGCTGGATGATTTTCTGAACTTCTCAGCCTTCTATTGAGGTTGTCCCAAACCTGCTCAATCGGATTGAGATCTGGACTTCTTGCTGGCCATTCCATTCGACAGACTTCAACCTCTTCAAGGTACTCCTGAACGATGCGCGCACGATGGGGTCTGGCATTATCGTCCATAAAAATGAAATTTTCACCAATGTATGGGGCAAATGGCACTACATGCTCTTCAAGAATATTCCTTATATACTTATCAGCATTCATAGCTCCATTATCAACGACCACTAGGTCTGTGCGAGCAGTCAAAGATATTCCACCCCATACCATAATCGATCCTCCCCCGAAACCAGTAGTATTCAGGGAATTGCACTAAGCATATCTTTCATGTGGACGTCTGTATACAAGGAAACGTCGATCACAATAGTAGAGGCAGAATCTAGACTCATCTGTGAAGAGAACTCTTTCCCAATCGTCCTCTTCCCAATAAATATGCTCTGTCGCAGAATCCTTCGATGAGCTGGTGTAAGTGCTGGGCCTCTTGCCGCGACACGAGGCCTGAAATCATATTCTCTGAGACGATTTCTTATTGTCTGAGTGCTAATTTGCACCTCATGAGTTTGCTCAAGCTGAATCTGAAGGAGGCGAGCGGTTGCAAACCGTTGTCTCAACGAAGAAACTCTCAAGTATCGTTCTTGAATGGCAGTTGTTACCAGTGATCTACCCTGTCCTGGTCTTCGGACATTCATATCTGTCTCCCTGAATCGCTGCAACATTCTGGACACACTTGTATGGGAAACTCCAAACCTTTCTGCAATTCTTGTGTATGTCTACCCTTCTTCTCGCAAAACTACCGCTTGGGCACATTCCTCTTGGAATGTTTTTCGCGTTGCATAGCGATCGAGTGTAGAAAATCAAACGAAAGAAAAACTATTGATCACTAGAATTGGTCGAGAACAACTGATTTTAGAATGGAGCCAATATATTCAAAATCTGATAATATCATCTTTTTTTATTCCTGCTGGGAATAAGCATCTGTATTGAAGAAAACAGTTGAAGGTGGATAACATATGCATGCATAATTCTAATAAAAATAATTATCATTGAGAACACCTTCAGTTGTAGAATAAATTTGAGATTTCCATAATGTGCGTTATTTTTTTTTGCGCAGTGTATTAACATTTTTTTATGGTTTTTCAAGAGCCTGTATCTTTTAAACCGAGCCGATTCGGAAAAAATTGTAAGGAAAAAAAGTGTTTCTTTTGACCTCAAGAATCTACTGTTACAATATTTGTACTAGTCAAAGACTCATCCTGTATGGAGGATTTTTCAGGCGTGCTTCTTTAAGCAGAAGGTAGAACCTTAAGAATATTGACTTGCTCGGTTTGTAACTTCCGAATCCCTGGAATACGCCCTTATAGCCGCTCGAAAACATCGAGAATATCGCTCTCGGTGCTGCGATAATATTCTCGAACATGGGCGTATCGATATAAAAGACGCGCGGTGGGCTCTAGGGGCAGTTAGTGTTCTAAATAGAGAGCGGAGTGAACAGTGAATTTAAGGCAGTTACAAAGTGCAAAGGAGTGAAAGTAAATGAGTGATCGTGTAAATTAATTAGAGTGAGTCCTTCTACCTAAATTAATGTATTAGTTGTGTAAAGGAATGAGAATAAATGATTGTCGTCGTCATCATTTTCTGAATAGCGTCCCTTTAAGCCAGCGAATCTCAAGACGAATTCGCGTCTTCTTCCCCATTATCAATTCTCTTCCGGGTGAGAGTTTATCGCTTCCGTCCTACCCCAAAAAAAACATCGAGAACTCGAGAAACGGTAGAATCTCGCCCCCATCGATACGTATTTGCGCGACAACGTTCATACGGCTGGATATTCAACAACTTTGTTGACGAAACCATCTTTCGCGGATCGGCGAGAATAGGTCCAGGAGAAAAGGGAAGAATTCTAAGGAGACAGCGACGGGAGAGACCCGCATCCGCTAGATGAGATCCGAACTGGCGCACCCGTGTTTGTTTTACGTCGACAAAAAAGTCGATTTGCATGAACTCGAGATCCGCGAATTTGCCTCCGCCGCGATTTGTAGAACTCCGGCTCAGTTTCCCGCATTTGAATTTCGTTCGGCGAACTCTGCGAGAGAAAATGTAGGGTTGGCGCATCTGCTCGGCGGCGATGAGTTTTCGACAAATCCGCCAATTTTTGTGAAAGAGACGCGCTTCTATGTAGGTACTCGAATTATCGAGAAATAAACGGCTTAAATTCTTCATACATCAACTGAGAGATTTTGAAAATTTTGACGCGAATGAAATTTGATCAGCAGCAGCACTGTGTGAAAATATCATGACTTCGGAGATATTCGCTTTTATATTTGTCAGTACCGATAAGCCGGAGGAAAAGGAAAACGTGAAACAACCTTGCCCTCACCCCTGTCACCTTACTGTAAGTAGTTTGACTGGCAGAGCGAAAGCCCCTGGAAGACACAACAGAGCGGAGAACCGAATCCTACCTATGAGCCTGTAATTTTTGAGGCTAAATGCCATCCCCATTTTTCGACAACTGGACTTGGTTCTAGCTAGCGAACGAGTTGGGGACATCCAGGGCACGTTTGAGATCGGATCCTTTTTTTTTCCGTTCAATTCGCTATACAGGGTGAGACTTTGACTCTTACAAAAATATTTCAACGGTAGATTCTTGAGGTCAAAAGAAACACTTTTTTTCTATACCATTTTTTCCGATTCGGCCCTGATAAAAAGATATCGCCATTTTGAATTTTCATAATGAGCTCTGTCACCCCTAGAAAAACAAAGTTACCTTCAGAATAACTAGCGAAATCTGTGGCCCTACTCATCAATGTGTCTTTTAAATAGAGTTGCATTCAGCCAATGGATCCAATTTTTCAAATTTCACAGATAGGTACAAAATTTTTGAACATCTAATTAGTCGAAAACGGCGCATTGCACAAGAAAATATGGAGCATACTTTTATTTTACAAAACGTTCAAGTATTCATTAGATAGCGCCCAACTTAGTCTCAAGAGTTGGGTTCTTTGAATTTTTGGTATTTTCTTGGTACGTAATGATCATAATGAGAAAACTGGAACCCGTGGGTGATATCTTGTGTTCGAAAAAGATTATTCAAATAAATGAAAAACTATATGCCGTGTAACGTGGTTTCCTCGGAGAAACTTATCTTTAGCGCCAACTATTCTTTTCACTAGGAAGAATAGCAAACCTACCAGAGTAGCTGCTAGTCGGAGACATAGTTCGCTGTTGTCTAGGGTGATAGCGATAACGAAGTAGTCAAAATCAAATGGTGTACCAGTTTTTCACACCTTCGCAAAATGATTATATAAACAACGGAAATATGTGTAGGCATGAAACATTAGCGAATCGATCAGCAAACATACATTCTGGAAATTCGATCCGATCACGAGCACTTTATGAAGTTTATACCGGGTACAGTGAAAAATCAAAGGTTGTTCAATAAAATGCGCCAACCAGAACTGACGAAATGGATACTAAGTATGACCTCGCGAAGTGAAATGACTTGCTATACGGTATCGAGATGTAGTTAATTATATTTCTCCAAAAATAAAAGAAACAACAACCAGGGCGGATCTACTCGAGACTTTTATTTACTACCCCAAGGGCTTACGCTCCATGACTGATAGAAAAGAAGAGATTTCTATTTCAACACTTATGACGCAGGAACGCGAACAAGGGGTTGACGGGCCTTCCTCTTCACTACCCCAAGGGCTCACGCTCCATGACTGAGAGCGAAGGAAAAGTCAGACTCGCGAAATAGGGTAAAACACGGTAAAAGATAGCTAAACAGAAAGCTTCTTCAGTTTGCTATTTCCCCTATAAACAATAGCTGGCGCTCAAGAACTCTGAAGAAAACCTGTTACGATGTGTCTTTGAATGTTGTACCAATGTGACGGATATAGCACGTTGTGGTAGGTCACCGGCCCAGTTTATTTTCAAAAATTGTGTCCAAAATTGGATTTCCCCAAAAACTAGGTATCTTTTTTAGAGGGAATTCGAAAATTTTCTGGGAGGTGGAAACAAAGAGTAGTCAGCGATGGAGAATCCTTCGAATAATCTGTTCATTCATTTTGTTTTGAAATAGATGTAGCGTTGACCTTGAAAAACGAACCGAACTAAATTGTACTCCCAATATGAATGTTAGGGCTATCCTAAGTCGTTTACCGGCAAGAGGTAGAGATATTAACGATCAGTGAAAACTGTGGCATCAATCTTATTCAACAGTATACGTTAAGTTTAGATCTAATGACCATCGACTAAAGAAAATGCGACCATAGTGGAGTAAGTCTGTAGAGGTAAACGCGTAACTACTTATGGCTTCAACATCAGTTGAGCAAACTGTGTATAGTGTGTCTGAGACGAATATTTTTCTTTATGGCAACAACTGTGTTTGAACTTTGATCTGACGATTACAATAATGATGACAGTTGAAAGTACAGGCTTACCTGGAGGACAAGCTAATTGGACAGCTCCGCCAAGGGATACCTCGATCTGCCTGCCAGTTGAACTCAATTCACCAATATCGAACTCCGGTTCTTGAGTCACCTCTAGTTCAGCTGAAAAATTTGTGGGATTATACATGTGGATATACACTGTTGCGTCAAAAATGAAATCAATAAAATCCAGTCTCAATTATAAAACTGTATATTCATATTATTTAATAATATCTTCAGCCGAATCTGCCCCGATGCATTCCAGTCAAAATAATGGTGTCGACTAAGGATTACAAACCCTCAGGAACACAAAGAGCCCTCCCGCACCTACCAGCTCGAGCAAAAACAGTTCAATCTACTCAGCCTTATCCTGTTTGAATTAACCCTTTCAGTCACGAATTTTTGTTGTGTCATTGGAAAAATATTGGACCTGTGGAATCTTCCCTACAATTTTAATTTGAACTTTTCATATGATCATTTTACCCCCAAAACGCCCCTATCGGGAGTTATGGCATGTCCCCAAATGAGGACACTGTGATCAGAAGGTTGTCGAGTAAGATATTAATATGTATGTCCTCAAATGAGGACGCGGTGACCGAAAGGGTTAATATTGTTTACTCATTTTTTTCTTAATTCCTGTTGCAATCAGCAATTTTCTGTGCCGCACCTAAAACCATTAGGATGTTCCGACCTCAATACGTCATGAAACGAATCCAAATAGGATAGGAATCGTAAGGCTATTAGTAAACAATTTAATCTTTGAGCCCCGTAATTCCGGTTCACAGGTGCTAAAAGCCGAGGTCGACATTATCGACAGGAAGCCAATGGCGTCCGTTCGAACTGCCCCAAATTTTCGAGGTCAGTAAGCTCAACAAGTAGGGCCTGAAGCGTCAACGCCGTGTTTAATGAGCCGCTAATTGCTACCGGCTGTAGATTGTCCGGCGCTTACCTACTTAGGGCCAGATTAAAAGTTGAGGAAGCAATGCGAAATGGTGGATGGAGAGAGGATCGGCTGGGATCCCGATAATGGCTCGCAAATATCGAGGAAATTCGAAAATATATCTTGCCCCAGTGAATTAATTTGGAAAAAGGTTATAATGAAAGGCGTTAAAACGTTTCCAGTTTTATGGAAGGTTTACTTGTTATCTTTCCGTTATGGGATTGTATGTATTTCCACTACGCCAAGCCACCAAACTGGTGCTTCAGTAGGTTTTCTAAGGTAAGGTTTCTTCGCTTGCCAAAGGAAGGTCGGAAACAAAAGCTAACTGAACTGACTAACAATCCAATGTGTGGCCAATTATTAGCTAGCTATGCAGTTTTCATTTTATGACAGACAATACTGAATAATCAACGAGGCAAAGAGTCCTTGACAAGTTACAGAGAATGCCATGCTAGTTTATAACTAGAGCATAAGGCTTCGACTTTCGCCATGCAAGTCATCTTGGACCTGCTTCTAGATCTTGTTAAGACTAGGTTTGTAGTTCAGTGGAGTAGCGAGTAATCTAATTGCTTGAACACCTGCTACTGTCCTACTCGACCAAATTCTTGGCGTTCACACTCTAAATTACTCGCTACCCGACTTAACGAATAAAATAGTTTCAGCCTCGTTCAGGATAGGCTACTACTGTTACTAGTTTAGTCTAGTAGCAAGTGATTCAGGAGATAAAACATCCGGTACTGTCCTACTTGATTAAATTCTCACTTTAAATAACTCGCTATTCGACTAAACTACTAGCCTACGGTCGTCTAGAGAACAGAAAATCAAAAGTGGCAACTACTAGCCTACTCTGAGCCTTGTCTATATCCTGAGCAGTAGGATCTTGTTCGATTTCGGTCATGCAAGTCGTTTTGTACCTGCTTCTAGGTCTTGTTCGGACTAGGCTGGAAGTTCAATCGAGTAGCGAGTAATTTAGTGACTTAAACACCCGCTACTGTCCTACTCGACCAAATTCTTGGTGTTTGAGCAATTAAATCACTCGCTACTCGATTGAACTTCCAGCCTAGTCTGAACAAGACCTATAAGCAGAGATCCAGGATGACTTGCATGGCGAGAGTCGAACAAGATCCTGCTGCTCTAATTATAGATAAAGCTCAGACTAGGGTAATAGTTGCCACTATTGTTTAGTCCAGTAGCGAGTGATTTAAAGTAAGAATTTAATCAAGTAGGACAGTAGAGGATGTTTCATCTACTGAATCACTCGCTACACGACTAAACTACTAACAGTACTAGCCTAGTCTGAACGAAGTACAAACTAGGATAGTCGTTAAGTCGAGTAGCGAATAATTTAGTGCATGAACGCCAAGAATTTAAACGAGTAGGACAGAAGCGGGCATTTAAGCAACTAAATTATTCGCTACTCGACTAAATTACTAGCCTTGTCTGAACAAGAACTAGAGGTCAGTCCAGGATGACGTGCATGGCGAAGGTCGAACAAGATCCTGCTGCTCTAGTTATTGATGACCAGGCTCAGACTAGACCTACTCGAACATTCTTAGTGTTTACGCACTAATGCTTCTTGAATGAACTACTACTTAGAAGCAGGTCCAGGATGACTTGCTTGGCGGTAGTCGAACAAGATCCTGCTGCTCTAGTTATTGATAAGGCCCAGTTCTCCTGTTTCTCGACGCCCCTAGTCTAGTAGTTCAGTCGAGTAGCGAGTTATTTAAAGTCAGAATTTATTCAAGTAGGACAGTAGAGGATGTTTTGTCTACTGAATTACTCGCTACTCGACTAAACTAGTAACAGCACTAGCCTAGTCTGAACGAGGCTGAAACTAGGCTAGACGTTCAGTCGAGTATCGAGTAATTTAGTGCTTGAACGCCAGGAATTTGGTCGAGTAGGACAGTATTTAAGCAACTAAATTACTCGCTACTCGACTTAACGACTAGCCTAGTTTGGGCCCCGCTCAGACTAGGCTAGTGCTGTTAGTAGTTTAGTCGAGTAGCGAGTAATTCAGTAGATGAAACATCCGATACCGACCAACTTGATTGAATTCTCACTTTGAATTACTCGCTACTCGACTAAACAATTAACCTAGGAGCTTCGAGAGAAAAGGAAATCAAAAGTGGCAACTACTAGCCTAGTTTGAGCCTTGTCTATAACTAGAGCAGCAGGATCTTGGTCGACTTCCGCCAAGAAAGTGTTCCTGGACCTACATATAGGTCTTATTCAGATTAAGCTTGTACTTTAGTCAAGTAGCGAGTGATTCAGTTGCTTAAACGCCAATAATTTGGTAGAATAGGACAGTAGCGGATGTTTATGCAACTAAATTACTTGTTACTCGACTAAACTACTAGCCTAGTCTGAACAAGAACTAGAAGTCAGTCCAGGATGACGTGCATGGCGAAGGTCGAACAAGATCCTGCTGCTCTAGTTATTGATGACCAGGCTCAGACTAGACCTACTCGAACATTCTTAGTGTTTACGCACTAATGCTTCTTGAATGAACTACTATCCTAGTGGCGTCGAGAGAGCAAAAAATCAAAAGTGACAACAACTCAATGCATTGACCTTCGCATTCTAAACGAATGAAAGGGGCTCATGAATTTAGGTATCATATAGATGTCTTCATACTTGCCTGTAATGGCAATTGTAAGCAATACAGCTTTTACAGCTAGAGCTTTTCGTATTGCTCCTATCCTATTCGGCATTGTGTCAATGAGGCCATGAAGGAAAGTTTGAGGAATGTTTTGCTTGAATGTCCGTCGAAGCATAAGCGAGTTTTTTTAATGTCTGCGGTGGGTCAGGTGAGCGGTATAATTAATGAGACATGGTAGACCAGATAATTTTTGGTCTGGAGGGGTAGCAGTCGATAAAAAGGGTATTTTTCTAAAATTATCGATGGGGCACTACCTCATCTGCCTCACAGGTTGAGAGCAACATGAATGCTCCCATGCATGGGCTAGGAAATGCGACATATCGACAACCTAGTAGATCTTTTAAAAGTTCCACAAAGCAAATTTTGTTATTTCGTTTCGAAATCCAGTCTGATCGAAACATTCCGTCCCCTCGGTCCTGAAACTGTAAAATGTAGGTCCCGCACAGATTTCAGCCTACGGATTGCTGAATTTCGCCGCGAGAGTCGCACAAAGAGAATGGGAAATTTCCCTCCGCCGTATCTGGATGAATATAGCGGACTTTCAGGTCTCCATTGAAACAGTGAACGCAATTTGGGTTTATTCATTTGCCCCCGGGATGATACTCGAGAAGTTTCCCGAGGTGTACGAAATGAAAGAAGGCTTTAAATCGCCGTTTGCATAGTTTTTGTGAGGAGATCTCCAATTTCGACTGGCTCTCTGGAAATACCCCGTTGGTTCGGTTGAATGGAACCCCGTGTTGAGATTAAAACGGATGGTTAATTCTTCAGAATGCCAGGAGTTATAAAGGGGTTTATTCGGAGTCAGTCTTTTCGATGGAAATAGCAGGTTGACGTCGAATAACTTCAGAATGAGAAATGCTGATTCAGTTTCCGAATTTTACGAGTTGTCTAAGAAATTTCGGTCTTTTCTTGAGATCGGCGTAGTTTTGACTCTGATGAATGGAAGATGTTTCAGTCTTTGTTGGATAAAAGCGTCCAGAATGTTCGGATTCGGGTTTGATTTGTACCAGAGATGTTTGAAACTTTGTTGAACGCTGAGATTTTGGAGACGAAACTGGGACATATGTTTCTAGCTCTACTCGAGATTCTGAGTAATCTGATTTCGACGTTTGACATTTTCTCAGTTACATCTGCCATGTGACTTCTTTTGAAGAGAGGACCAGATGGATTTAGCTTAGCAGTACCAAGTGAAGAGTCACAATTTTTCAAGAAAAATGTATATTCTTCCCTATTCAGAAAATTTCTCGATCCTTTTCTATGAGGATTATTTTAAATAGTTTTAAATAGTGAATTGAAGTGTTTCAGATATTAGATATGGGTGAATATCTTGTGACTATCAGTGGAATCAAATCAGAATACCTTCATGTTGTTTGATAATGCAGCCGATTTAGAAGTCCTTGAAACAATGATGAAGAAACATCATAAAAATGATCTGATTGGAAAAACCAGATGTCTCAGGAAATTAGTGGACTCTGAGAATGTTTCTCGAATAAGGCTGTTCCATCTGAACTTCCTCGAATTGTTTGTGATGTTCCTACCCCGTTAAAGATGTAGCAGAATTACTTAGTTAATAGTTTGCTAAAGGAGTTACATTTCACTTTCACTTTTTAAGGTCCATTGGGCCCTCTAGCAAGCGCAGACTTGCAATGGCGAGACATTCTGTAACCAGATAAACAGGAGTTTCCTCATCTTCCCCACTGAATCTACACTTGTTAGTTTCTGATGAGCCCATTCTCATCACATGCTTTCTAAGGCGACTATGTCCTGTAAGGAGGGGTAACTTATTTTTATTCAGATCCAAATACTTCTTTGAACTTGCAGTTTAAAAATTCCGTAAAAATTTTCGAAGAAGATCTATTCCTGGAAGATTCCTACAGAGTGTTTCTCTTTTGGCTTCTTCTTCTCCAGAAACTCTTTCCTACAGATGCATTTTCCTATACCACAGAAAGGTTTTAAGCCAGTAAGTGGCGTTTCTGCTCCCTTTTTGGCGAGTGTGTTGGCTTCCTTGTTTCCTGGAACCCAGACTAAAGAGTCCCATGTCAGCTTTGAGTCGATGACATAGAAGTTCAGTACTTTGATAGCGGCTCGACTATCACTATGTCACCTTGATAGTTTCTTTCCAGTTTTATGTCTACGTATCTTTCGTTTGTAGGTATTTCTGCCAGGAAAACACTCTAGCAGGAGCATAAAGATAGTGCACACTTGATGCTTGCTCGTATATTCCATCTTCAGCCCTTGTAGTGGTTTTTGAACCATCGGTATACCATTTAATGGTACTAATGTTGAAATTCTTGGTTGTGTAGCCTTTTCCCATTCCTCTCTTTTACAAAGCGTCGTGTTAAAAATCTTCTCAATGCTTACTTTTTCAATCATAACGTCACTAGGTAGGCTCTCTCATGAGATGTACTAGTTTAGAGAGGAGCAGGCCCTCTAACTTTTAATTCTCTCATTACCTGTAACTTCCCTAGATATTCTGAGGATGGCCTTATGAGCTACCCTATATATCACTAGATGTAGAGCAGTGAGATCTGTGCTAACCTCAAGTGCCTTAGTTGGGCACGCTCTCATAGCTCCAGTGAAACACGCACAGGCAAGACTTTGAACCTTGTCGAGTAATTTTCCTCTTGCTCGTCTGCTCTGCTTTAGCATACCAGACTACTGCCCCATAGCTTCTTATCGGTCTCACAATCATGACGTACATCCATCGTTGTAATTTAGGGTTGCAGCACCAAGTCTTACAGAATAGATTTCAGCACGCCATCAAGGCTCTTAAATGCTTATTCCACAAAAGCTTGCTGCTTGAGGTTACTGGTTACTCCCTGATATTTGACTTTAGACTTAACAAGATGGATTTCATAGCTGGAAGGTTTCTTTTACTGTGGTCGTTGTTGGGTGTATGTTCAGCCCCACTGACAAGCACCACTGGATTCCTTAGAAATCGTCTTACACTCTTCAGAAATCAAAATGAAGAAACTAACACCAGAATGATGTCAACCATATGATTACGTCTACGTATCTGCGCGTCGAACTACCGGTTGACATCCGGTAGGTCGTTTCCCCTGGAGGGTGCCTCATAAACCAGCCATCATAGACACCCTTGTCTCGGCCACAGGAAGCTATGAATATCGCGCACTAAACAATCGTAAGCCCTCGGTGAAGTAACCGTCCAGTGAGGAGAGTAATTTATGGCGGCCATAATATTTTAATACAAGACCCCTAACTGCTTCATCAGCATCAAATGGTTTCATCATTTCCTTGTAATGGACGCTGCTAACAGCTTCCTCCATTTTAATTTCGCAGATATGAAAATTGCACGGCCGAATTAGATTTTCGAGCCGGGAGATCTGGGTCGAAACGTCGGCGGGGGGGAAGGGGTAATGTGATTTGAATGAATTGCAGGCTTGATTTATTCGAGGGGTTTCGGAACGGGACGGAATAGGGTTCGTTTTTAATTATTCGACAGCAATTTTACCTGGTTGTCTATATTCTTATTTTCTTTTTTAGGTTGTACATGGCGTATCTATGAAAACACGTTATTGACCATAAAATATTCTAATAAGAGGTAACAAACTGATAGAGACAATTTCGAAGATAATCAAAGCCGTTGCTAGGCCTCAACTGCCTCATGGATCAGTTGCCTGGGGTTTCGCTTCAAAGAGCCACATTAAAATAATTCAGGCCACTGAAAACAAGCTGCTACGATGTGCAATAGATGCACCTTGGTTTGTCGGGAATAGACAGATTAATAGGGAACCTAAAATGGAAAACCATAACGGAATTCATGAACAGAAAAGCAGAGAAATTATTCGAAACAGCGAAAAACCATCCGAATCAAGAACTCGGGAGAGATTAAAATAAGAAGATCAACTTATTGAACAATCCAATAAAGTGTTATCCAATAGAGGATAAACACATTAATCCCAGCACGATAGTGTGCGAGAAGAAAACCGACTAAAAGATGAACGGTTTATAGGCAAATGCCCGGAACCAATATTCAAGAAGCAGTTAAGGGTTTTTATTGGGTCTCGAGCTCAGGAGAGTGAGAATCCCCACACCTGAGCCCCCTCAGGAGAGGGTGGTTCGTCTGACTTGTAGATTTTCCCCCTGCTACACCAAAAAAAACTGATTAATCCCAACAAGTATACGCCATTCACTTTCAATTTAGCACTCGGTTTGCCATGGATTGGTGATCAATGCATTTCGTATGCGATGAAAAATTGGACTGCAAGCTTCAAAAGAGGTAAATTTTCCATTGAAGATGATGACCGATCGGGAAGGCCAGTTTCTATGTCAGTCCCCTAAAATATCGATGCAGTTCATGACATGATTTTATCAGACCGTCGAATTGGGCTAAAACGGATATCTGAGGACTGAATATTTCATGATTTCATGCAAACGCGTTCATCATCTAGTTCACGTCAATTTGGACATGAGAAAAATTGCTGCAAAATGGATCCCCAAATGTGTGAATGTTGACCAAAAGCGTGCAAGGGTAGAAGCATCTGTTCGATCTGTGCTCGATTTAAAAACGATGTAGACTTCTTAAACCGAATTGTTACTATGGATGAGACTTGGGTACATTTCTATGATCCAGAAACAAAGCAACAATCGATGGAATGGCGATCTCTGGTTCTCCAAGACCTAAGAAGTTTCGTGTCCAAAAATCTGATGGAAAAGTTCTTGCTTCAGTTTTTTGGGATTGTCATGGAGTGATCATGATTGATTTTTTGGATAAGAGAAGAACAATAACCGGAGATAACTATTCGATATTACTGACCAATCTACGGGAAAAAATTAAAGAGAAAAGACGCGGAAATCTATCCAAAGGCGTTTTGTTTTTGCAGGACCACGCCCCTGCACACAAATCTCATGTTGTCATGCAAAAAAATTCGTGATTTAGGGTTTGAATTACTAGAACACCCCCCTGATTCACCAAATTTGGCTCCATCCGACTATCATCTCTTTCCTCAACTGAAAAAAAGTTTAAAAGGTCGTAAATTTCCTTCCAACAAGGAGGTCATAAAAATTGTGAAGATCTGGTTTGCAGAGCAAGAAGAAACATTTTTTTTTTAAGTTTTAAAGACGTTGCAGGTTCGATGTAATAAATGTATCCAATTAGGAGGAGATTATGTCGAGTAATAAAATATTTTGACATTGAAATTTTGTTGGGTTTTATAGTAGGCTATGAATTATTATCTATTTATTAATATTGAGATGCTAAGTACTCACATCTAACGTTGAGGAAATATCCTATGCTGGAAAATCTGCCCAGCCTATTCCTGGCTACGCATTTGTACCAGCCACTGTGTTCTCTCCTAATTTCCGTGAAGTTCAAGTATCCGTCTGGACTCTGCTGAACTGGCGGACTGTCGTCGTCTTTCTGCCAGACAGGACTGGCTCTGGGGTTTGCGTCCACGTCACACTTCAGGGATACAGGAATACCTTCCCTGATTGGGATCCCGAAACCAGGCTCCCTCGATATTGCGAACGATGGCGTGTCTGTAAATCGAAATTTTAAGGAATTTGATAAACTGCCTCGAAATTTTTCGTCAGAATTTATGGGAATATCTGCCTTCAGCTTTATGAGGGGATGCACCATAAACCCTATTTTAGGCATAAGTACCTATACTGAATAAACTCCTAACCATTTATGCCATATCATATCAGTGGCGGTTCGAGGAGAGATTTTGGGAGGGGCCATAGTTTTAAATTTTTAATTCTGTAAGTTATTATTATTTGAAGGGGGAAATAATAGTTATTTAATTAACTAGGTTATTAAGGAAAGCGATTAATGATTGATAATGATCGAGATCATTAATCGCTCTATTAATAAACGAGTTGATTACAAGATTTTTCCGTCGACCACATTTCGAATTGAATGTGAATTCTTGATTGCAAAAATTTTCTCTCGATACCTAGTCAAATTTGACACCCTATAAATTTTCTATGTTCATATCAGAATGTTGATATTTATGCGGCTGATCGAACAATTCGAGAAGTTCATAGAGGGCATAATCGAATTGTGACATTTTGAGTAAATCACATTGATATCATTCCTTATTATATCTGTTGAAGAATGTGTGGAGCTGGTGGAAGCTGGAGTTGTAGTACACAGATAAATTGATTACTCTCTAACCATCATAATTTTTCTAAAACCTCCACAATTCATCTCTTCTCAATTCACCCGCTAGGTACTACGAAAATCAATGCGACATACATTGAAATAATTATTTGGGAAGCTGCTGAATACTTCTATGTTCGATTACCTATGACAATTATGCATTAATAGGAAATTAACCAATAAAAGTGTTCATTAACAGCTAATTTCGTGTACGTTAAACAGTGCTATCATCAAGAGGTCGGCGGAAATAGTTATTTTCCTATCAAGTGCGGAAAGTGATACTTGCCCGCACGAAACTGCCGTTGCCCGAACGATGCGAAGCAGAGTTCGGGTAAGCAGTTGAGTGCGGGCAAGACACTTTACGCAAATGCGTGCGGGAAAGAAATAGCAGGCGTTTTTCCCGCACTCTTTGGGAAAGTAACTCTTTGCAACTTGGAATGCGTGCGGGAAAAAGGTTGAACGCGCACGCTTGTAGAAAAAATTATTTTTCGATATTCGAAAAATTATTCCTCTCAAGTTCTTAAAGAGCAACTCTTCTGGTAATAATTCTCGAAATTTCATCGAGATCGGTGATACTGTTCGGTTTGACGAATTGAAAAATTTGGTACTTTGGCTGAAAACAACTTTGTTTGAAAGATCCACAGATGTGTAGTGTCACAGATTCATAAGTATAGACATAGAGACAAGGACTGAGCAATACCAGCATGAAATTGGCTATTTTATAGAAAGAGAGAAATGATCGTCGGGTATTTACCTGTCTCTTTTTTGTTCACATAGATGTGAGTTTGGGCCATTCAAAATTCTAGAAAAAGGCAACTAGATGACTTGATTCAGTTCATTCCTGTCACTTTTTTGACCGTATTTCATGCACAGATGGGGAGCAAATGTCTCTATGTCTATGTTCGGAAAGTAATTTTGTTTTTCCAGGGGTGGCACAGCTCAATATGAAAACTTAAAATGGCTATATCTTTTTATCAGGGCCGAATTGGAGAAAATAGTGTAGCTATCTATCCATTGTTTCAGTTACGGAAGATAGAAAAACCATCTGATTTCATTTCTATGATCTATCTGTAAATATATTTTAGGCCAGTTTGCACCAATCCCCCTTAAAAGGAGTACTTAACTAAGCCTCGTTTAAAGTTAATGGACGCTTAATTTTATTCCCAGTTGCACGACTGTGGCTTAACAGAATCTTAAGTAAGGGGCCCTTAAGTTTTCATATTTAGTGATATTTCAGTTTTTTATTTTGGTGCAACTTCATCCTAGTCCAATAAAGCCATTTCATTGGTTGGCCGGTTGCCGATGATCGTTGCCATAGACATAGAGACATGGACTGCGCCTTCCCTTTCTATCTATGCATGAAATACGGTCAAAAAAAGTGACAGAGAGAACGCACGTCGGGCATGCAGTTGTCTTCTTCTAGAATTTTGATTGGTCCACACTCACCTCTATGTGAACAAAAAAGAGACAGGTAAATGCCCGACGATCATTTCTCTCTTTCTATAAAAAAGACAATTTCATGCTGACATTGCTCAGTCCATGTCTCTATGTCTATGATCGTTGCCATTTCATTAACCTAAGTTAATTGTCCTGTCAGTCAGTGTCAAGAATTTTATAATATTATCAAAGAGTAATAACCAAAGATTATAGAGTAGAAAGATAGGAAACGCCCTCATATCGCTAGTACTAAAAACCGACTACATTTTGGCCAGTGAAAACACATTTGACAATGAGATGGCGCTGAAAACGTATTATCAATACAGAAAAACTGTTTAATAACAGTTTTCTGTTTTATAATTGATGGGCGCGAAATTCGAATTCTATTCCTTGTATTGAATTTCAATATTGACCTTTTGTTGAGACCAGAAAACAAAAATCCTGATCGACAAAACAAAAGTATGGTTTGTTTTGTGACCAGGATGTTAGTTTTCATCTGAACAATGTTTGGAATCGATTGGTATCAATGAAATACGCTGTTGGATGTGATAAATTTTATTTGCAATCTATAAAAAATTACAAAAATTTTAAATTATAGACAACGAATAGAGATTTGACTAGGATACAAGAGTATATGGTTATCTGCTATGGGTACGTGAAAGGGGTTTTTTCTGTGAAAACGTTTTGAATTAATAAACTGAGTTGAATTTGTACAATTTATATCAGAAATTGATATGAACCAATATTCAATTTACCGTCATAGGATACACATTTCCGTTACTTACATATTATTTACAAACTATTCAGAACCACAATTGAAAAAAACCTTACACATGTATACATCAAGACCGTCAGTATAATTTCTTCATGCTTTTTTATGATTTCTTCATGGTATAGTCTCTTTATGGCAAAAATTGATTGACGAATGAACAAAACACTCACAGAAGTTTTCATAAAACTTTGACTTTCCAAGTGACAATTTGACAGTCACCCGATTCCCAAATCGAAATCCATAAAACGTTTGCATTTCTGAATATATTGAAGGCAATTGAGAATCTCTGAATGGACGTATAAAGTCATAATTTCCCCTAAATGAGCCCTTCATGTAAGGGATGCTTCCTGCATACAACAATTTACGTGGATGAACAGTTCTCAATCGACTTGTAGTAAAATGTTCATTGCACATGGTGTAGTCAGTAGTGTTTGCAGGCCTTTATGCCCTGAAAATTTTATCCAGTTCGTAGCACTGAAAATAAAAATCAATGAATGACCGAGTCACATGTAACCAGTTTTAATACTTACATTCCCATTTTCCTTAGTAAAATTCGTTTTATTTGATCCACAGTTCTTCACCATACAATAATTTTCGAACGATATTCTGAGGTTTTCGCCAAGAAGTTAGACACAAATTTCAATAATCAGCAACTAAAACGGGCTTGAAAAACGAAAGGCGATACGAGGTTGTCTATGGATACGAGAATCAAAACATTCAAAACCTGTTTGATCAAAACGGCCATATGACTGACATCTCGCAAAATTTCATATGTCCCTCGAATTAAAATTTTAACCAGTCTTAGGGCCTTAAAAACACATTTGAAACACAGATGGCGCTCACATCACTTTAGTCGCTTCGTTTCCTATCTTTCTACTCTATGATCTTTGGTAATAACAACGATGTTGAATTAGCATTAATATTGATAATGATAATGATTGTCAAATAAAAGGTACCTATAAGATTATATAAGTACAACACTTTCTTTGTAAGGTCTTGTGTGAATTTGTTTTACTAATGTTGAAGAGGAACGTGAAGAAAATGTCCTTATTGCCCTTGTTAGTACGAATACGGTGAATGATTTGCCAAGCAACTGGTGTTAATTTACGAAGGGCACTCAACTTCTCAACAGAAGAAATGAGTTTGTTGCTAACTATAGTACGATTTATGACACCAAATTGAAAATTAAAAACGACTGATTGCATTACAATAAAGGCAAAAGAAAAGGCTTGGTATTCAGTAATGAATTCATTCAATTTTCAAAATCCATCAAAAATGGGAAGTTCTGCAGCCAGTTCAACAAATTAGTTTAGGTTAGAATCGCGCCCTTAAATACCTAAGTGGTCATTACAGGAGCGCTTAAATTTAAGGCTAGCTTTAGCCATTTAAATGTCACTTAACAGTTGGTGCAACGTAATTTAAGTTAAGGGTTCATTTTGAGGGACACTTAACACTAAGTGCGTTTGGTGCAAACAGGTCTTAGAATGGTTTCCAACCGTCAGTAAGTGAAACGATAGATAGATAGTTATGGCTGAACAAGATATAGAGTTTGAGGGCGACTGCCTGCACCGCAACCTCAAGATTGTGCCATTGTTTTCTCCATCAGAGCTGTTCATCCACTACGTCGTCTACAGCTCGCCTTTTGGTAACAGAGTTCTAATGAACACTGGAATCTGGAATAAGTTTACCTCCTCGCTTCTACAAGTTCCTCGTCCAAAACACCCTTTACGTTAGCTTGCAATGACGGGGCTCCACCATCAGTTTTCAAATTTCCCTTCCCCCACCATCCCTCCTTCTCTATGGAGGCTATGCTAGCAACAATATTCACGTTTCGGATCCATACAGCGGAATATCATTGTCCCCGACCGAACCCCCCTTCAGTTCACGTTCAAGTAGCGATAACATCCGTAATGGCGGACCAAACCATCTCCACTTGCCTGGGAGAGGATCGGGACCTCGACTCCATGTCGCGGCACACAGTCGAGGAGACGCGATAAACATTTGCATATCGATATTGGTTCAACTCCTCATTGAATTGGAATCCCATTAACCAGAAATGATATCGCAGTGCTGATTGCGAAGGTATTCTGCACGTGTCCCGCGAAGCATAATCAACGAGCAACCGACGACAAGGTCGAGGGGGTACGTTCGGGAAGTGAGCCGCGGAGGCGTCATAGAATTTGTACAAAGGCTGCGTTCCGGCAAGTATAATATTTTCGCGGAACCCCATTCTGAATGGCAAAGAACGCGGATAACGATATTTCAATTCATGTTCAGCGAGCCCGGTCTCGTTATGGAAATAAACGGATTGAAAGATGGAAAAATCTCATTATTTTCCCTTTCAGAGTCGTCGGAAATTAAGTGCTCATTCTTCCGAATAATTTTCCCATTTATATCATCGGGAAATGTCAGTGAAAGATATCACTATAGAAATACTGGTTAAAAAAGTAATAATGATGAGGATTCGAATATTCAAACTCAATCCATCGAAAATATATTGATGAAAACTGCCGTCCAAAGATTAAAGTGTAGAAAGATAGGAAACGAAAAGACTAAAGTGATGTGAGCGCCATCTGTGTTTCAAATGTGTTTTTAAGGCCCTTAGACTGGTTAGGCCCGTTTGCACCAATCCCCCTTTAAATGAGTACTTAACTGAGCGTAGTTTAAAGTTAATGGACGCTTAATTTTATTGCCAGTTGCACGACTGCGGCTTAACAGAATCTCAAGTGAGGGGCCCTTAAGTTTTGATATTTAGTGATATATCATTTTTTATTTTGGTGCAACTTCATTCTAGTCCAATAAAGCCTTTTCATTGGTTGGCCGGTTGCGGATGATCGTTGTCATTTTATTAACCTAACTTTATTGGCCTGTCAGTCAGTGTCAAGTAAACTATCAAAGTGTGACAACTTTTTGTTGCTGAATTAGCATTATTATTGATAATGAAATGGATTGTCAAATAAAAGGTACTTGACGTTATCAGAAAAACCACAGCAGTTCTGCAGCCAGTTTATGAGTTCAACAAATTATTTTAGGTTAGAATCCCGCCCTTAAATACCTAAGTGGTCATTCGTATGAAATTTTGCGAGATGTCAGAGTCAGATGGCCATTTTGATCGAACAGGTTTTGAATGTTTTGATTTTGATTTGATTTTTGTTTTTCAAGCTCGTTCTAGTTGCTGATTATTGAAATTTTTGTCTAATTTCTTGGCGAAAACCTCAGTATATCGTTCGAAAATTATTGTATGGTGAAGAACTGTGGATCAAATAAAACGAATTTTACTAAGGAAAATGGGAATGTAAGTATTAAAATTGGTAAAATGTGACTCGGTCATTCATTGATTTTTATTTTCAATGCTTCAGTGATTGAGAACGGTTCATCCACGTAAATTGTTGTATGCAGGAAGCATCCCTTACATGAAGGGCTCATTTAGGGGGAATTATGACTTTTATACGTCCATTCAAAGATTCTCAATTGCCTTCAATATATTCAGAGATGCAAAAGTTTTATGGATTTCGATTTGGGAATCGGGTGACTGTCAAATTGTTGTTTGGAAAGTCAAAGTTTTATGAAACCTTCTGTGAGTGTTTTGTTCATTCATCAATCTATGGAGAGTAGAGAGAAGGAGAACGATCGCTGCTTTGAGACCACAAATTTTTTGTCCCCTAAAATATGTACCAATATGGTAGTTCATGCTTTTGCCAACAGGCGCGCTGGCCATCACGAGAGTGCGAAATTTTGTTTACACAAATCAAATTGTAGTTGGCTCGTTGGCTGAGTGAACTGTTTCCCTGGTGACAGATGATAGGAATATTATTATTTTCGATTTTTGATAAGAGAACAACATATGACCATGGTGAAATGTTGAAGCGTGCGCTAGTATAAGAGTGTTTTGGCATCGGAAAGAAAAGGAGAAGAGATAAAATTTCCGAGAGCATTTTTGAGAGAAAATTGAAAAAAACCTCATCTCAAGAATCGACTCCGAATCAATTTGTGTGTCAAGTGCACTTTTGCGATGAAGATATCAAAAAGATGATGGATTCATTATAAACGAAATCGAAATTGTCATCCCTCGTGAGAAGTTGACTCTTCTGAATAAGAATATCTAACCAATAAAACTACATGGTTCAGAAGAGAATATTCTTGAAGAATTTTGTTGGCATAACATAATATATGGTTTATATCGGTTCTCAGCTGAGTATTGGCAACAGAATCTACTCCAATACCTGAGTGATAAATCTGAGACTGTTACCTTTTGTTGTCTTGATGTGTACTACGCCTTACTTCGGATTTATATAATTTTGACGATTACGGTAAACCAACTAACATAGCTGCTTTCAATAAACAATGATAAACAAAAGTAGGTACAATTTTTTTGTTCAGTGATTTCTTTTGAATTTCATTGATTTCGACTTGCGTTTTATTGCATATAATTCAGAGAACTCATATTTAATATAGATTTGAAGAAAGGTATTTGAAAAATCATCAGAAAAACCACGATGACACATAACCTAAAATAAAATGAAGGCTGTTCATTTCAAATCATTGAACTAGTTCAATGTTTCAAATTGACGCTTGAATCCCCACCCCTTATCGACACCCGCTTTAATCGCAGCGACACCTATCCTACGTTTCCTGTTTTCGGGGACACATTTTTAGTACGTCGATCGTTCTCCTTCTCTCTACTCTCCATACATCAATCAATTCATATATTGTGTCATAAAGAGACCATGAAGAAATCATAAAAAAGTATGAAGAAATTATACTGACGGGCTTGAATACAGGTCTTGTATACCTCTGTAAGGTTTTCTTCAATTGTGGTTCTGAAAATTTTGTAAGTAACGGAAATGTGTATCCTATGACGGTAAATTGCATATTGGTTCATATCAATTTCTGATATAAATTGTACAAATTCAACTCAGTTTATTTATTCAAAACGTTTTTACAGAAAAAACACCTTTGACGTACCTATAGCAGATAGCCATGTACTCTTGTATCCTAGTCAAAGCTCTATTCGTTGTCCATAATTTCAAATTTTTGTAAATTTTTTATAGATTGCAAATAAAGATTTATCACATCCAACAGCGTATTTCATTGATACCAATCGATTCCAAACAATGTTCAGATGAAAACAAACATCCTGATCACAAAACAAAACCATACGTTTGTTTTGTCGCTCAGGATGTTTGTTTTCTAGTCTCAACAAGGTCAATATTGAAATTCAATACAAGGAATGGAATTCGAATTTCGCGCCCCTCAATTATAAAACAGAAAACTGTTATTAAGCTGTTTTTCTGTATTGATAATACGTTTTCAGCGCCATCTCATTGTCAAATGTGTTTTCACTGGCCAAAATGTAGTCGGTTTTTAGTACTAGCGATATGAGGGCGTTTCCTATCTTTCTACTCTATAATCTTTGACCATACCATGAAGAAATCATAAAAAAGCATGAAGAAATTATACTGACGGGCTTGAATACAGGTCTTGTATACCTCTGTAAGGTTTTTTTCAATTGTGGTTCAGAAAATTTTGTAAATAATATGTAAGTAACGGAAATGTGTATCCTATGACGGTAAATTGCATATTGGTTCATATCAATTTCTGATATAAATTGTACAAATTCAACTCAGTTCATTTATTCAAAACGTTTTTACAGAAAAAACACCTTTGACGTACCTATAGCAGATAACCATGTACTCTTGTATCCAAGTCAAAGCTCTATCCGTTGACTATAATTTCAAATTTTTGTAAATTTTTTATAGATTCAAATAAAAATTTATCACATCCAACAGCGTATTTCATTGATACCAATCGATTCCAAACAATGTTCAGATGAAAACTGACATCCTGGTCACAAAACAAAACCATCCTTTTGTTTTGTCGCTCAGGATGTTTGTTTTCTGGTCTCAACTAGGTCAATATTAAGATTCAATACAAGGAGTAGAATTCGAATTTCGCGCCCCTCAATTATAAAACAGAAAACCAAAGATTATAGAGTAGAAAGATGGGAAACGAGGCGACTAAAGCGATTTGAGCGCCATCTGTGTGTCACGCGTGTTTTTAAGACGCTACGACTGGTTAAAATATTAATTTGAGTGCCATTAGCAGAAATATGTGAAATTTTTTAAGATTTCAGACGTCAATTTTGATCAAAGAGGTTTTGAATGTTTTGATTCTCATTCCGCTTTTTGTTTATCTGGCTCGTTCTAGTTGCTGATTATTGAATTTTTTTGTCTTATTTCTTGGTGAAAACATATATATTGTTCGAAAATTATTGAATGGTGAAGAACGGTGGATCAAATAATAAAATGTATTTTACGTGATTAATTTTTTCACTCAACTTAGGAAAATGGAAGCGTAAGTATTAAAAGTCGTAACATGTGAATCGGTCATTCATTGATTCTAATTTTCAGTGCTCCGAAGTGGATAAAATTCTCAGGACTTGAAGACAATTACTTCAGCAAACACTACTAACTACACCATGTGCAATGAACATTTTACTGCAGGTCAATTGAGAACTGTTCATCGACGTAAATTGTTGTATGCAGAAAGCATCTCTTGCATGAACGGCCTATTAAGGGGAAATTATGATCTTTATAGGTCCATTCAATGATTCTCAATTGCTACTCTTTCAATATATACAGAAATGCAGAGGTTTTATTGATTTCCATTTGGGAACCGAGTGCTGGTCAAATTGTTGTTTGGAAAGTCAAAGTATTATGAAACCTGCTGTGAGTGTTTTGTTCATTCATTAATCAATTTGTATATTGTGTCATGAAGAGACCATATCATAAGGAAATCATGAAAAAAGCACCAAGAAACTATACTGACATACAGTTCTTGCGTATGCCTGTAAGGTTTTTTTTTAAGTGTGGTTCTGAAAATTCTTTAAATAATTCCTACATATGTAATTAACTGGAATATGTATGCTATGATGGTATATTGAATATTGGTTCATATTAATTTCTGATATATGTATATTTCACATATTCAACTAAGTTCATTAATTCAGAACAACCTTTTGTACAGAAACAACACCTTCGACATATAGCAGATCACCATATACTTTAGTGTCCTAGTTGAAGCTTCATTTATTGCCCACTTTTTCAATTTTTGTAAATTTTTTATGAATTACAAATAAACATATAGCACATCCAACAGCGTTTTTCGTTGATATCAATTGATTCCAAACAATGTTTAGATGAAAACTAACATCCTGATCACAAAACAAAACCATACTTTTGTTTTGTCGCTCAGGATGTTTGTTTTCTGATAGAAACAAAGTCAATATTGGAATGCAATACGAGAAATAGAATTCGAATTTTGCGTCCCTCAATTAAAAAACAGAAAACTGTTATCAAAAAGTTTTCCTGTATTGACACTGCGGTTTTAGCGCCATCTCATTGTCACGCGTGTTTTCACTGGCCAAAATGTAGTCGGTTTTTAGTACTAGCGCTATGAGGGCGTTTCCTATTTTTCTACTCTATAATCTTTGATATTGATGAAATCTGCCGTCGATGATCCACTGTCATAATTTGACATGCAGAAATTCGCAGTCCAAAATTTGCAGTATGCTCCAAAATAATCTTGTTTGTTTCTTTCATCCTAATGGAAACATCTCGAAAAAATAAGAGGACATATTGCTCACCGAAACTCAGAGATCTGAACGGAGGATGCGACCAAGATGACCAAGCTTACAGCCCATCGAACAGTCCAAGTAACACCAAACAAAATTCGAATTCCACGAACTCTCCCGTTGTACCGAAGCACAATCGTAATCCACCTGCCAGGAACAATAGGAAACAGATAAATTATAAGATTCAGAATTACGCCAAGATACTGTCGGAAATACCGGAGAAAATCAGCAGGGAGAAGAACCAAGATCACTTAGTTTTCTCCACAGCCAACACGCAGATTTTCCAAGCGAAAGTTACCTATTTTCCAGGAAAAAATTTGAACGATTTACGCAGAGCTTTGACTTCGAATAAATTCGACGAAGGGGGGAATGATAAGTCGAGGAGTGAAAGAAAAATCAACACACCTGAAAAAACCTTTGGGAAGCATCTTATATGCCCGAAAAAAAAATCGAAAAAGATGAAGATAGTCCAGAAACCTCTGAACACAATCGCTGAGGTTAACGAGAATGATCGATCGAAAGAATCGCTCATGAAAGCAGCTCAAAAGAAGGAAGAACCAAAAGAGAACTCTTCCTCCATAAACATGTCCTACACTGATGTCAGCGAGAATTACAAGCAGGCAACTGTTGTCACTGTTGATAAGGAGAAAAATGACTTCAATACGATTAAACCCGAATACAAACAGAAGGAATGCGTGTCCTATTTGTTCGAAGAGGATAAATCTGTATTCAAGCCGAATTTCGAAGAATACCAATCGTCTGAGAAATCCAGCTTACCATCAGTGGATGCTGAAGAGGATAACATAAAGCACGTTTTCCAGATCAGGGATATGTTCGAGAAAATGTCGAAGAACGAGATTGTCCCTGAGAAAAAACGCGAATTGAAGCATCCAACAATAAGCTTCGATCCCCTTCATTTCGAACATACAATATCATGCGAAGAATGTCGCAGAATCCTGAAAGATCTGATTGACACCGAGAACATTTCGAAGAAAGATATGAAGTTGGCGATGTCAGAGATACCGAGCAACTCGGCAAGAAGGATCGTAGACTCCTTGGTACAAGAAATCTGCGAGAGGTCGTTGAACAACAAGAGCGATATAAGCTTCAAGATAGAAACCAAGAACACCACCACTATCTCGAAGTTTTCTTACAGGAGGAGTCGTAGAAGGACCAGAAGGAAGGGAATGGACGAGCACGATATGCAGTATAAGAATTTCTTTCTGCTTGCTCTCGCGATATCTATTGTTTTATACTGCTTTTATTGCAGGTTGAATGAGAAGAAACATTGAGTTTTTTGAAAGAGGAAGACTTGAGTTTGATGGCGTAGGACTGACGTTCAGTCGAACGTGCATATTTCGTTTTACAAGGACGAAGGGAGGATTCGATAGTTAAATTTGTAGTGAAAATAAAAGCTTTTCATGATAGAGCTTGGAATTTAACTGTTGTAGGTATTGTAAAAGAAAAAATATGTGAGACGCGTTTCTCGGTTCGGAAAGGCATAAATTTTAGTGAATAAACTATACAGGGTGAGTCTTTGACTCGTACAAATATTTTAACTGTAGATTCTCAAGGTCAAAAGAATCACTTTTTTCCCTTACCATTTTTTTTTAATCAGCGAGTAATTTGTTCAAAAATCAAAAAGTATCAGTGAAATTTGAAAAATTCTTACTTTGGCTGAATACAACTCTGTTTAACATATCCACAGACTTGTAGTGTCACAGATTAGACTGGATATTCTGAAATCAAAGAGTATCAACTCTTGCCATTACGTATCATAAAAATACCAAAAATTCAAAGAACCCTTCTCTTGAAACTAAGTTGGACGTTATCTTATGAATATTTGAACGTTTTGTAAAATAAAAGTATTCCTTATATTTCCTCGTATAATGTGCCGTTTTCCAATATTTTGATGTTCAAAAATCAAAAAGTATCAGTGAAATTTGAAAAAATTGGTACTTTGGCTGAATACAACTCTGTTTAACATATCCACAGGCTTGTAGTGTCACAGATTAGGCTGGTTATTCTGAAGGTAATTTTGTTTTTGCAGGGATGGCACAGCTCATTATGAAAACATAAAATTGCTATATCTTTTTATCAGGGCCGAATCGGAAAAAATGATGAAGGAAGTTTTTCTTTTGACCTCAAAAATCAACTGTTAAAATATTCAAACAAAAACAAAACAAAAAGACTCATCTGGTATACAGGGTTAGGACTTTTTGGAGGGGGACTACAGGGATATCGAAAACCGTTAGAAATACAGTGTAGCTTAAATTACCAAAAAGTTGCGTTATTTAAGGATAAGTGGGTTGGTGTAAACAGTTCCGAGATATCTCTGATGGTTCCTGAGATATCTCGAAAAAACTGAAAACCAAAATTATCATTTTTTCTTCATAACTCATTTGTTTTTGGAGATAACTACTCGAAATTCGGTGTGTAGTCATAATCCTATATAGGGATTTCACTGGTGCACTACTTTTTTCTAATTTAATCCAATCTTTATTTTTAACGGTTTTCGATATTCAACGAAAATGTTAACAAATCGATGATCACATAGCAAATTATGAACTGACGTTTCTTTCAATAGGGTACTCTAACGATTTGTCAAAATCAGCTGATTGTTCGTTACCGTGGGAAACACAAAGCTTTTTATTATCACTATAAAGAGGAATTTCTGAGAAAGTTATAGTCTCATCACTCTTATCTAACGTCGGGTAGAACATTTTTTCTGAAAATAAAACACAACACTCGACCAAAACACCATGCGAATCAATGGAGGGAAAAGCTTGTGTACCCCGCTACAATGAAAGCTTAGCTGATTTTGACAAATCGTTAGAGTTCCCTATAGGTAAGATGTCTAAAACACTGGTGTGTGCACTTGTCACTTTTTGCAAGCATCAACATTTCAGAAAATCAGGGATATGGGATCAGTTTCGTGGCGGCGCCACCATGTCATTTGCTTCGTTCTATCCTTGTTCTATCAAAGGAAGTCCAATGATACTCTCTCGTTTTGTTTTGTTTCGCTTTGATATCGAATGTCGATCAACGTCCAACGAGTTCAAAATATGAACTTGAACTGGTGCATTTTGTCAGCTGTTAAGGAATATTTGTGCTTTACAGTTCAATTTTCGTTGTAAAAACAAATCTGTCAATATTTCAACACTATCGAATAAGAGTTCGACTGAGGATTTACTGTTCTTCTTCAAGATAATTTCCGCTTGACAACTTGAATTCGTGAGGGGGGTAATTCAATATGATTTCAATAAAACACAGTTAATTGGTCAAATATCCAATATATTCAGTTGACGGAGAGAAAATTTTCACTACATCTACTCAGGAAGAATATTTGAAGTAACAGACTCGAATAGATTTATGTATTTCTGATTCTCAATACATGCTCACAATTCACATTAAGTATTTCCAATACAGTTTCTTTGAAATATTGCTGAAGTTTCCATAAAAATTTGCTATATCAGTCCCGAATGTTCGTTCATCTGATTTGGTTCTGCTTCAAATTCCAACAACACCGAATTGTTAGCTATAGCTCTTGATTGTCCATATGGAAAACTGAACTTACTGAACGACATGTTGAATAAATGAATGTTCTACACCCCTTTCCCGAAACTTATACATTTTCACACACCAATAATCGCTTATAAATACAACATATTCGTACATCGTAGGAAATGATTTTCAAATATCAAATGACAATGCTCTGTCAAATTCTAAACAGCGCTACCTACAGTGGGAAAAACGAAAGTGATCCCATATCCCCACGAAATTAAAAACAAAATCGAATCAGTGAACACACCAGAGTTTTAGACATCTTACCTATAGGGTACTCTAACGATTTGTCAAAATCAGCTGACCCTTCATTGCTGTGGGGCACACAAAGCTTTTTATAATCAGTGTAAAGAGGCATTTCTTAGAAAGTTATAGTCTGATCACTCTAATCTAACGTAGGGAAGAACATTTTTCCCAAAAACATGCACAAAACACAATACTCGACCAAAACAGCATGCGAATCAATAGAGGGAAAAGCTTGTGTGCCCCACGACAGCGAATGCTTAGCTGATTTTGACAAATCGTTAGAGTACCCTATAAGATAAGTTTAACAAAAGCGAGGTTGGCACCAAGCATTGACAAGGGTGGGTAGTACACCGATTCGACTCATAATGTGAGTAGTGTTTTTAACCTTGCTCATTTCATTATGGATTTTTAAGGCAAAGACCAAAAGGTGGATCACCTTGCCTACCACACTTGGTATATTACAGTAAAGTGTTATCGTTAAATACTCACATTCAACGTTGAGTAGAACAGACACGTTCAGCGCTTGCTCGAGTGCGATATGATGTATGAAGCAGGTGAGTGTTGCGTTGTGGTGCGTCCTCAGAACCCTACCAACGCTGGCGTCGCACCTGGCGCCCACATTCTGCTCCCTCTGGGTCTCGGTGATGTTGAGCACGTCCAGAGGGATCTCCGGCACGTCGAGAAGGGCCAGAGAACCCAGTCGTAGCTCCCAGGACAGCGCTGGTTTAGGATTGCCCTCGTCTACCACACAGGAGACCGTCAGATCGGAGTTCTCCTTCACGGGGATGAAGGGGTTTCCGGGATCCAAGATCCTGTTGTCGATCATCAGGTAGGCCTTCTTGGGAGCATCTGCGGAAAGAGAGATTTTTTCAGAATGTAGGTACATGATAGAACAGGGTATGCTGAATGAAAAATGTGTAGCAATATGATTTCGTAATATGTGAGTGGCGCCCTAAAGCATACACAGGTATAAAGGTACCAAGAACCAACAATGCCTTTTGTGTGTGTGTGGCAATTGGCAATTGTCGGAAGCAGAAGCAAATGACAATGGTCAATCCAAGAAGTAGATTGTTGTAATTAAATGATAAATAGTCTTTTTGAAGAATATTCTTGAGGTTTTAGAGTTATCATCAGTTTACCTTCACCCACCTGTCTTCGACGAACTGTTTCAATGAATGATATGTGTAATATCTTCAGTTTCAATCGACACCAAAACATCAGAAGCGGTCAAAAGCCACTGTTGCATGATACGATAATGTCTCAAAGGCTCTCTACGGGTAGACACAGTCAGAAACCGATCTTGTGAAGGAGTGGTGTCCACTTCTCGGTCTGTCAGTCACGTTTCTGTCATTAGAAGTGGTTTTTTCTAGTTCTACTCGGTAAAAAGCATGCTGTTATTTCGAGCCAATCAATTTCTAAACTCTTCATGTATAGAGAGTTGACGTTTGAAACAGCTACCAATGGAAATTGATTGAAAATTAAGAGAACACAGGCAATGACCGAAATGCGACTGCAGAGAAAAACAGTTTATCTGTCAAGTGATGCATGCGGGAAATTAATATAGATTTCAGTGTTCCCATATAAAGGGGTGCGACGCAGAGGGGTTGGAATTCTTGTTTGAAACACGAGCTTATGTAAATGAAACGTGCTACCGGAGTTGAGAGCTAGTTTACTCTATGCACCAACGTTTTAAGAGCTGGCAGCGATAGGGCATCGATGACATGGATGATAAAATCTGTTCATACAATCGATGCTTACAAAACGTTTAACCCTGTATAATCGATGCTCGAATATTGAAGGTTGCAGGTATTGTTTATGGACGATGATGAAAGTACACTTCAGGATCAGAGGAAAAGACTGAAACAGCGTGCAACTAAAGAATATCTCCCTTTGACTCATAAACTATACAGTCTTTTGAAACAGTCTCCAAAATTTCTGAACTTCGGTATATAGAGGGTGAGTCTTTGACTCGTACAAATATTTTAACAGTAGTTCTTGAATTTAAAAGTAACACTTTTTCAAAACATTTTTTTGCGATTCGGCCCTGATAGAAATATAAATCCAATTTAATTTTCAATATTGAGCTGTGCCACACCTGATAAAACAAAAAATTCAGAATAACTATCCAGATCTGTGACACTACACATCTGTGAATCGTTTTAATAGAGTTGTATTCAACCAAAGTACACAATTTATAAAATTTCACAGATAATTTTTAATTTTTGAACATCAAATTACTCGAAAACTATGCATCATATTAGGGAATACTTTTATTTTCCGCAATGGTCAAATATTCATTAGCGAGCGTTCAACATTTAAGAGTTGAAATCTTTGAATTTACTGGTATTTTTATGCTCTGTTATGGTCATAATGAAGATGTGGGTGAAATTTTGTGTTCGGAGAAGATTCACCACAGCAATGAAAATCTATGTTTAGAAAACTATTCCATTCGATGAAATCGTTTTTGATATAGAACTCAAAATTGGATTTTTTTGAGGATTTTCAACGGCCTGTATCTTTTAAACTGAGCCGATTCGGAAAAAATGGTAAAGGAAAAGAGTCTTTTCTTGGACCTCAGGAATCTTCTATTAAAATATAAGTACAAGTCAAAGACTCACCCTATGACCTATACAGGATGTTCCTAAATTGGAGGTACAAACTTAGAGGAAAGATTCCTCTAATTTTAAAAAGTCCCATAAACTTGGGATCACAAACGTTTCGTTTTCAAGATACAGGTTGTTTAAGATTTTTTTTATACGAGTTTATCGAATCTTTATGTATCGTTGCTACAGATCGGGAAAATAACTATGAAAACTAATATAGTCCATTCAAGAATGACTGACATCCCAGTAGGTCTTGAAAATCCAGGCGCAGCTTAATATCTGGTCACAAAATATTTCCAAAAATTTCTGTACTTTCAATCACAGAACTAGAATATATTGAAATAATCTAGAAAAGTATATAAAAATAAGAAATATTCAAATTTGCAGCATTTAAAATTGACACAACTATGTTTCCAATTTGTACGATTAAATTAAGAACATCAACAGCTGTACAGAATTCAAATAACCTTAGGTAAGTGCATAGATTCACATATAATTGGCATATAGATCAATGTTTATTCACAATACCAACCTGAATTCCGCAATACAAAATCTCAACTTTTCGCTATTACCAACTTGAATTTGATTCTCCATAGCCACCCGAGATGTCAATCATTCTTGAATGAATTAATTTAGTCACCACATGATTTTTCATCACAATTTGGATTTTTATGTGGATACGACAAAACAACAAGAGACCATGAAGTTCAGTTCAACAGCAGTTAGCAGTGGCTAACCAAAAGAAAAGTTCTGGAGGAAAATAGGGGTTAGTGTCATTCCAGAAAAAGAATCATCAAGTGTAGATAATGTAAGAGAAAAACATGAAAAAAACCCAAAATTTAACACCCTGTATCCGGAAAACAAATCGTTCGCGTCCCATGTTTATGAAACTTTTTTCTCTTGAAATAAGTCAAGAAATCTCCCCTTTTTGCTGTTACCACCAATTTAGGAACAGCCTGTATACGGATAAAATAATTTTTAATAGTATAATTTTTTGAAGTGGTAAAAAGACTGTTTTTTTTCTGAAAAATTGAACCGATTTTGTATATAAAATATTCAAGAAAAATGTGAACTGATAAGTATCTAAAATGCGACTAGATTCTCGGGGGGATATCAAATTTCATTACACTTCATTTAATATTCGGGTCGCGAATTCAACAAAAAATATATTAATTTAACGAAAGGCATCCCAGATATCCCGAATTCCCCCCTGGAATATATCGCACGAACGAGCAAACCGGATTTCTCACATTCTTCTGGAAACGTGTAACAAAACGGTTATAATTCAGGGACGCAATGAGCATAATATATCAAAACGATAAGACCGCAACTGCCAGACAGAGATAACCGGCCGGAAAATGATGTCGTGGCGGACCTGGGTTCTGGGAGGGGTAGGGGGCGAAAGGAACGCCGGGAAATTCTTTCGGGTAAGTCCAGAATGAAGTTGGTGGTAGTTCGCTCGGAAATTATGGGAAAGAGTCAAAAGTGAAAAAGTTATGGGATGGTATTTTGTTCCAACTTTCCATTTTTCGGGAGGAATAATTGCAGAGGTCTCCTCGTCTTTTTCAACTGTCTACGAACCTGAGGAAGATTTGATTTCGAGCCTTTTTGAAAGTAGACAGGGGGATAAAATTATAATTCACGTCGTGAAACTTCTGATAAGCCGTTAAAGATGACCAAAGAACATCCTCTCACACTTACAATTGTGATTCATTAATTAATTATGAATTCGGCATCACGGGCATTCTGGAAGCTAAAGAGAGAGTGTTTCAAAATTACGACCTCAATCTGAAGACCAAGACAGCTGTTTACAAAGCGTTGTTCCTCCCAAAGCTTCTTTACCGAAAGCTGGACGACATATTAAACAGCTTAAACCAACGCAACAACGTCATCTAAGAAAAATAATGAACATCAGATGGTTCCTCAAAGTTTCGAATGCAGAAGTCTTGCAACGTGCGAGTTGTACAACAATTGAAACTCAAGTAACGAGGGCCCGACTCAGATGGAGCTGCCACATTCTGAAAATGCAAGACACAAGACTTCCCTGTATGGCGAATTGACAGAGGGAGCTCGGAAACCAAGAGGCCAGTATAAGCGGTTTAAGGATGCACTAAATCCGTCCCTAAAATCAGTTAATGCCAAGCATAACTGGGAACAACTAGCTTTAAACAGATCACAGTGGAGGTCTATGGTGCACAGTTATAATGGAGATTCGAGAAGAATACAGCGGCGGCCAGATCTGGTTGGTGACTTTCCATGCCTGGAGTGTGGAAGAATCTGAAGGTCACAGTTGGGTCTCTTCAGTCACAGGAAGGCACACAGTCGCAATTAGCCCTAAGAAATTATAAGTCTGTTCTTTTTTTATGGATTTATTCCCGGTAATGGGATACCGCAATAATGATGATGATTCATTAATTGATTAATTGATTCAGCACATTGATGATAAAGGGAAATCTTCTTCAAATTCCAATAACCACGTCATACACTAGACTCTAAATCTATGACGCTATGACAATGAAGAAATAGTAGACTCTTCAGGGTACACGTAGGGGCATTCAAGATGATAGAGGATGCTAATGCAACCTTTACCCCTAAGGGATAATTATTGATGATAATAACACGTCAGAAGAAAAATAATGGGGAGAATAGGTTAGCAAGTCACAAAGAGAAAAATTTGAAAAAAAAATAAATAAATAGATGCCTCAAACAATAGAACTATCCAAGTAGTTACCAACGCTATAAAAACATCAGTAACAATTTTCTAATATCTCTTCTAAATTCTCTATACTCCAAAATCTTCAGTCTCTCAGAAAGATGATTAACAATTCAATGACACAGTATGTGGGCAAGTGCTGAAATTTTATCCCTGCGTTTTGTATTGTGTTCATGATAATTAGAGCATGTTCTTAGTGATCAAGATATTTTCAATGAAGAGTGAGTGACTCGTACAAATATTTTAACAGTACATTCTTGAGGTCCAAAGAAACACTTTTTTCCTTCACCATTTTTTCCGAATCAGCCCCGTTTGAAAGATACAGGCTGTTGAAAATCCATAAAAAATGTTATTTTTTAGTTCTGTCTCACAAACGGTCGAATGAAATGAATTTCGGTACTTTGGCTGAATACAACTCTGTTTGACAGATCCACAAATGTATAGTGTCACAGATTTAGCTAGTTATCCTGACGGTAATTTTATTTTTCCAGGGCTGGTACAGTCTATTATAACAACCTAAATTGGCTATATCTTTTTATCAAGGTCGAATCAGAAAATGTGGTATAGAAGAAAAGTGTTTCTATTGACCTCAAGAATCTACTGTTAAAATATTTTTACGAGTCAAAGACTTATCCTGTATACAACTCCTACGTTGTACAGCACGCCATTGGCAAAAGGTTGAAAATTAAAAAACCGAATGATTTTTTTTTCTGTATTTGATGAAGATATCTGATGGCGTTAAATGCACCACATGTATCTAGATACAAGCCAATATCGACGAAGATCTGAAGAGGTGAAGAGGAAGATCATTTACAAATATGATGAGCTGCAGAGGTTTCTGGAAACGAAAGGGCAAACATACACTTGCTAAGCGGGAGGCTGTCTCAGAACTTCTTTATTAGACGGCTAGATAGAATGCTTGCCTCTGGATGGAGCACGAGAAATGGTCTCAGCCAGTCAATGTCTGAGTCTGAGCTGAAAAAATCTTTTTTCCCTTGAGAGGAAACAAGAGGGTGTAGTGACTGATGCAAGTATGATGACCAAGCGTATGTGGCTTGGTGGTTGAAGCGTCGGCGCAGTAACCGCAAGGTACTGAGTTCGATCCCGGGCTAGGGAAGAAATTTTCTACTCGATACGGTACCATCCATCATTCAATGTTGGGTTGAAATTAACAGTGCTGTACCTGAGGTGGCGTAAGGACACAGTAACAAAGCCTACACAGAACACAACTGGTTCTCCGAAATCACACTACAAGCTCACAGAACAGAGCAGAGCTTCTGAGGGGTAGGTTCTTCGATGCCTAGGAAGAATCAGGATATGATAATGATTGACTGGTCATCTGTTCATTAAACATATAGGGGAAAGGAGAGGGGTGTAACAACCATTGATGAACATATTATGTACACCTCTAGTAAACTTACAGAGTTGAAGAAACACAACACTCATTGTGAGAGGGACAGCCCGGGAAAAGCAGATGAAAAGACGTCAAACACTTTTGTTTCGATGGAAATTGAATCAAGAATTTCGTTCTCAAGGCGGCATCCTTCAAGTTATGTCGTGGACTAGGAGAGAACCGATTCCTGGAATAAATCCAATTAGAAGTTCATCCGGGGCGCGTTAATGTGCACGAACTCCGTCATCTATCTCGAAAAGAACGACGGTTGCATCCAAATCTGGAGTCTATCAATGTTGCTTTCGCCTCCGCAAAGGACAAAGAGGTGCCGGAAACATCCAATTAAAGGAAAACGCGCCCGAAATCAAGCATTCACCCGAACTTTCCCCAACTCTAGGACCCGCGCTCCTCGAGACGACGATTTGGGGAAACTACTTTGCTTTGTTCGATAAAGCCGCAAATATGTAATGGCGTCGCGAAATTGTTTCCGACGTAGTTAACCAGCTGCGGATATTTTCCTTTTGCAGCGGCCACAAAAGAATTCGAGGAACTTTACGTGCCTTGAGTGGGCGCGCCCCGACTGCACAAAGTACTCCTAGATTCGAGTTGGCGGGTCGTTAGGGGTACTTTTACGAAAGTGTTATGTGGCGAGATGGGGGGAAAAATGAAAACCGCGAAAAGGGATTGATAGACGGGAAGTTTTATAGGAGTGAGGGTTAGATGCTGTAAAGCGTTCGATATTATTTTCGAAAAAAGTGCTTATAGTTCATACTATTCACCCACTTTCCTTCTACCATTTTTAAACTATGAATGAAATGGGCAGGTTGATGTTGATCTCACGTGGTAAGTGATGCCTGCGGAGCATTTCGTGCATAAGCCGATAATGCTTGAATAATGAAAAAAGCAAAACGATTATTCTCACATCATCGACATCTTTTGAAACATTTGACGAATTGGGGTTGCCAAGTCCTGAAATATCTTTTAGAATTGAATGTCCTAATATCTGGGCGATCCATGGTATGAAATGAAAACACTATTCCAGATATAAATACTTGTGCCATTTTAATTTTTACTCTATATGTTTCGAGCTAATTCAGCTCATCTTCAGGAGTATAAATCACATAAGTGAAGCTGAAAACAACAAAAAATCCATGAAGAAAAGGTAAAAACGCTCTACAATGAAAGACAAAGTACAAAATCAAGCGAAAACATTCAAAACAATATAAGTGATAAGATCGTAGCAAAAAACAACTAATGAAAGTTCACAAAAGTCGAAAAGTAATAAAAATAATAATTAAATTATGAAGATCATTGATATAATATAAAACAGTGAAAGGTCAACAATATAAAACGGTTTTATATTGTTATTATTAATTAGCTCGAAACATATAGAGTAAAAATTGAAATTGCACAAGTATTGTGTTTTCATTTCATACCTTGAAATATCTTGTCTATCCATGAATACGATGAAACGTGTGTATTTGTGAAAAAGATATATATTTCAACACCTATTTGTATACATTGCACACATTTTTGAGAAAAAAATGTAAATTGAAAAATAATCAAAGATAATTTTGTTGAAACTCCAATTGGAATATAGATGTGCAATTTTTACTTTCAGTCATACACTTCTTTTATGTTTATGAAAACATGGTGAATGCTGCTGCTTTTTCCTTTGGATAGCTTTCCGTGTCTTTTCTCTTTAATTGCATCCCGTGGAGTGGTCAGTAATATCGAATAGTAATCTCCGGTTTTTGTTCAACCATTATCCAAAAAATCAATCATGATTACTCCATGGCAATCCCAAAAAACTGAAGCAAGAACTTTTCCAGCAGATTTTTGGATACGAAACTTCTTAGGTCTTGGAGAACCAGAGTGTCGCCATTCCATTGATTTTGGCTTTGTTTCTGGATCGTAGAAATGTACCCAAGTCTCATCCATAGTAACGAAGTCTACATCGTTTTCAAATCGAGCACAGATCGAACTCGATGCTTCTACCCTTGCACGCTTTTGGTTAACATTCATACATTTGGGGATCCATTTTGCAGAACTTTTTATCATGTCCAAATTGACATGAACTTTATGATGAACGCGTTCGTATGAAATATTCAGTGCTGCAGATATCCGTTTAAGCCAATTCAACGGTCTGATGAAATCATATCATTACCTGCATCGTTATTTTCGGAGACTGACACAGAAACTGACCTTCCCGATCGGTCATCATCTTCAATGGAAAATTCACCTCTTTTGAAGCTTGCAGTCCAATTTTTCCCGGTCGCATACGAACATAGACATAGAAACATGTACTGAGCAATGTCAGTATGAAATTGGCTTTTTTTATAGAAAGAGAGAAATGATGGTCGGGCATTTACCTGTCTCTCTTTTGTTCACATAGACGTGAGTGTAGACCAATCAAAATTCTAGAAAGAGACAACTGCATTCCCGACGTGCGTTTCTCTCTGTCACTTTTTTTGACCATATTTCATGCATAGATAGAAAGTCCATGTCTATATGTCTATGCATACGAAGGACATTGATCACCAAGGGTATTAAGCATATCTTCGTAAATCTACTTACCTTAACTCTTTTGAATACAGGTACTTGATGTTGGCTAGATACTCCAATTTTTCGATTTTCACAATTTCGGTGGACATCTTTTTTCTTTTAATTTCACTTTTTTTGACCTCAAACTTCATACTGACACTTCTTATGAGTTCTTGTTCGTTGCTATGGCAACGCAATAAATTTTTTTTTGCATGGAACTTGTCTAAGCTATCTAGATATCAATACATCCTCGTATTTCGCTACGAAATCACGAACAGTTCTTAGGAGGACGATGACTGAAGACCAAAAGACCCATGATTGAAAGATCTCGAAGCCCATCAGGAAAAAACCAATCCGCCGCCTTTTCACGAGCCGACAAAACTTCCTACACAAAAATTCACTTGGGTGCCTCTCCGACGAAAATTAAGAAGTCCCTCCAGACAAGAAAAAAAACACGGAAATTACCAACTTCTTCTACGCTCCCCCGAATCGATTTCGGCAAGTCGTCCGAACTAAACTTCTGAGACACGTGATTCAACTCGTCTAATGATTCGAGAAAAACTATTCGCGAAGACGTGAAAGCCCTAACAACTTTTCCACGTATCCAGAAACTGAAATGAAGCCATTACCGTCCCCGGTCTATTGTCATCGCTGAATTACTTCTTGTGTATCGTGTTTTTCCGTTCCGAATTGCGTGCAGATGAAGGTTAAGGCTGTGAGTTTCGCTATAACACCTTTTCCCGTCCTTAAGTGCATGTGATCACGAGAAATTTTTCATGTTGGTGTTTTCCTGGGATATTTTATGTCTTTTTTCCTCGGAAATCGACCCTCTACTTTTTGGCTTTTGGAAGAATTCATATAAACACGTCCTGCCTTACATGAGATCTTCCCAACATTCAACATAAACTCTTTTTTGACAATAATGTTCATTATATGAGTTCAAGACTGATTTAATAACGTAGGAAACTATGCAGAAAATTCTCCACGTCGGCTAGCTTATGAGACATATTATCTAGGGAAATTTGGTTGTTTCTCAGATCAAAATTTGAATACAAAGTACTAATCGACCTGTCCGAGCAAATTTACAAGAAAGAAATGTCTTTGATTTACTGAATTCATTCCAAGACAGGCTCGCACTTTACAGGAGAATTTTTGTTTGAATTTTTGATGAAAATGGAAACTTAGGATTGCCGAATTGTTCCCATTATTTTTTAGTACCTAACTTACACGATTTTATGAAATAGCTCATTTCGATACCAATCGATAGAAAAGATTTAGGACACAAGTGTTAAAAATGAAATTAATAATACTTCAAAATCTCACATATAAAATACGTTTAAATTATTCACGAATTTTTTCACAATGGGCATCACAATCTTCTTGTTCGAACATTCGTAGTAAAAAAGGAATGAAATGGAGAAATCATAGCACTTTTTCAACATAACTAACATAAGCACTTTCAAGAAACTGCCTCTATTTTCTACATTTTTTTTCAACCTAAATTGCACGATACAACAATTATAATTCTTTCAAAAGTGACCTGATGCATCTAATCCGATGAACTCGGTACTAAACCATTCATTGTCAAGCTATATGTTTATGTTTTGTTTCGTTTTGCAATGCCGGAGTTACCTTCCACAGTCCCGTATTTGAAATTCAATGAAATTTTGTCGAACTTCTAGGGGTTGTATCTCAGCCATCTTGTATATTCATATAGACAATTATTGGTTAAACGACTAATTTTCTGTCAAAAATAGCCTCACTTTTGAAAACACCCTTATTACTCCTCAGATTCTACTGTCTAGCTTGAAAGGAATCGCATTTGACTTAGAGGAATTATAGCCTCGCCATATTGAGTATTTTCTAAAGGCGATTTTTGTTTAATGTGTAACGATACTTGATTGTTTTTATCAAAATCAAGCCTCGTTTTAGATGTCCGTTTCCCTGAATTTTCCAGTTGAAGCGATGCAACACAGTCTGATGGGGATTTCAGTTTTAATATAGATCCTGTGATCTGTTTCTTTTTCTTTTCTCTTATTGGTGGTGCGACCGTATCAGAACAAACCGTAAGTCTTTTCTTCGTGATTCAAAGTTGCATTCTTTTATTTGTTTAATTGTGTTAATCCTTATTGTTAATCCCTCTGTTTAACGCAGACTTTTGACCAAGACCAATCGACGGAAGTCTCGAAGTGGTTCCGCTGGTAATGCTTGGCGTGTACACCCAAGGTTGCCACGGAAAGACCACAGTAGCCTATCCAGTCCTACCCCTGTTGTGTTCCGTTTAGTTTTCCTATTTACCGCAGACTTCTGTCGCCTGGCTTTCTGGTGACGGAAACCAATCGGCAGAGGTCTCGAAGCCTTTCTGCTGGTAATGCTTGCTGTAAATGGTTGCAATGTTTTTCACCTGAATCAACCCCGTCCCGTTTATTGAATAGTTTCAATTCTGATTGGCCTGTACACTGAAAGTGCTCGGGATCAAACCCATCGCTAAATTAACCCATCACAGGGACTTGGATCTTTCTGAGACAACCGGTTACTGTAAATTTTGTATAAACCCCGTACATCCCTCATTGTCTAAGAAGGAATCAAAGTGACCGCTATTGATCTTTTTCTTTCTTTGATACCTGATATTTTGACTGAATATAATTAATTTGAATATTGTTTAATTCATTAATTTCACTGTGTTGAGTTTGGATTTCCGATCACCGTGACAGATTAATTGTTGCATTTCTGTTTTCCTCATTTTGAACTGGGTCATCAGCTGTATATATTTCTTGACTTGGAAATCATTGTATGGTTCACTGTAATTTAGATCATTGTAATAAATTCGGTTTTAAAGTACTTGATATCGCTACCACCTTAGATAACCCCGAACTCTGTCTGCGACTAGTAGGTACCTGGGTGGGTTTGCTATTCCCCCCTATTGAAAGAATAGCTGGCGTTCAAGATTAAACCCTTGAAAACTAAACCCGTTACAAATGATTTATTATAATCAGTAGCTCCTTATGTCTAAAACAAGGCCTTCTTCTGAAACGCCATGTATATTTACCTCTCATAAATGTCCAGTTTAACGGAGTTACACGAATAACCCAGTAGACGCAGCAATGGCACCCCAACTTTCAGCGAAACGACCCCAAAGTACGGAAGGAAATATTTACATGAATTGCCCGTAATCAAATGCAAATGGCGACAGAACTTCGGAATTATCCAATATACTTGATAACGCATGCCGGGTACGTTGGTAACTTGTTAGAAGTGGCTGCGGACCCATTATTTTCCATGCACGAGGGCCGTCACCCCCCCACGTCTGGCTGGGGGCCCCAACTCGAACCGTACAAGAGGTAGTTACGGTTTATTTATAGATTCAGATAGTGTGCGACCGGCGAACAAAAAATATCCGACACTTGGAGAAAACTCGGAAATTCTGCATTCGCCCCCCTGTTCCTGACTTCACAATTTGATAAATTACGCCACTTTATTCAATCGCGTCGCAAATATTTTTTCCCGTAACGGTATTATTGCGGCGGGGAGATTCGGGATATTGAGTTGGAGGTGTCAGGAACAGGAGTGAGATGCAGATTTGGATGACGAGTGGGATATTTTAGGATCAATATTATGCGATCGTCAAATTATCTATGTCGGATGGAGGGTTCTTATTTTATGCTTCAACTTCAGGGTAAAGTCAAGGGTTTCTGATGAAAAACTAAAAAACAAAGTGATATTTCGTATAGGTAAAATCCGATATTCCTCCAAATAGCTGTCCACCATTCATCATCATTGCTGTATCCCGTTACCGGGAATAAATCTACAAAAAGACAAAAAAAACAGACTTATAATTTCTTAGGGCTAATTGCGACTGTGTGCCCTCCTGTGACTGAAGAGACCTACAAATCCTTCCACACTCCGGGCATGGATAGTCACCAACCAGATCTGACCGCCGCTGTATTCTTCTCGAGTCTCCATTATAACTGTCTACCAAAGACCTAGACTGTGACCTGTCTAAGGCTAGTTGTTCCCAGTTATGATTGGCATTAACTGATTTTAGGGATTGATTTGGTGTATCCTTAAACCGCTTATACTGGCCTCCTGGTTTCCGGGCTCCTTCTGTCAATTTGCCATACAGAGCTATTTTGGGGAGTCTTGTGTCTGGCATCCTCAGAATGTGGCCGCTCCATCTGAGTCGGGCCCTCGTAATTTGAGTCTCAATTGTTGTACAACTCGCGCGTTGCAAGACATCTGCATGCGAAACTTTGTGGAACCATCTGATATGCATTATTTGTCTCAGATGACGTTGTTGCGTTTGTTCAAGCTGTTTAATATGTCGCCTGTAAGGAGTCCAGCTTTCGCTTTCGTAAAGAAGCTTTGCGAGGACGACTGCTTTGTAAATAGCTGTCTTGGCCTTCAGATTGAGGTCTTGATTCCGAAATACTCTGACCTTTAGCTTCCAGCATGCCCGTGATGCCGAATTCATACGGTTGTGTATCTCCCTGTCTAGGTTAGCCCTAGTATTTATGAAGCTTCCCAAGTATTTGAACTTCTCGACCTGTTCTAGAGTTTTATTCTCCTGTCCACCAAAATTTAAAAGAGTTGCAGCCACTTCTTATGAATATTTACATTCAGGGTGAGTCAGTAGTGGATTCTTGAGGTCAAAAGAAACACTTTTTTCCTTTACCAGTTTTTCCGAATTGGCTCGTTTTGAAATATACAGGCTGTTGAAAAACCATGAAAAAAGGATACTTTCATTCCCATCTCACAAACGGTTTTATCGAATCGAATGACTTTCAGAATACAGTTTTTCATTTATTTGATTAATCATTTTCTAACACTACTTCTAACTTCTAACACTGATGTTGTCTCCTGGGGCATGATTTATAAATCTTATATTCGGCCGATAATGGAGTATGCTGGTCCGGCTTGGTGGACTTCTTTGCGAGGCGAGGTGGATGGGTTGGAGTCTGTTCAGAGATGGTGCACCAGAATTCCCCACGGTGTTAGGAGACCTGACTACGCAACAAGGTTGAGAGTGCTCGATATGCCCACATTTGAACAACGACGTGCGAGAGGCGACTTAATATTCTCCTACAGAGCGGTTCATGGTCACTTTGGTCCGGATATTATGAATATGGACCGTATGAACACGAACAATTTACGGGGCCATGGATTTAAGCTCGCGAAGGAAAAATTCAGGACTACCCAGAGGCAAATGTTTCTGTCAAACCGAGTGTTCAATGTTTGGAACTCCTTGCCTGAAACCGTCGTAGAATCGTCTTCAGTGAATGGATTCAAGAACAGCTTTGACAGATGGGTGATCTCGTCGTGATGACGGTGTTTCTATAATTTTTTTTTCTCTTTGTTTTCAATCATATGTATTAAGTTCATCTTCAGGAGAGTAGTTTTTATGTGAGTTTATAGGTGTATTCCTCTGCTTTTATTTAAATAATTAATAAATAATAATAAGATATCACCTACGGTCATACTTGATCTGACTTCCCTACAACTGCATGTGAGGAAATGTATCCTGCTGGAAGCAATAGGAATATCCCTCAACTTGAATCTCCTACCCGGAAACTGGGTTGGATATATGAGGATATTGAATCAACTAGACCTTTTGGCAAAACCATGTTATACCAATCATCTTCGATTTCAAAACGGACATAGCTGACCGTCCTAGTGCAATAAGTTGCGTAAATCATTTGGACAAAAAGTAATCCACGTGATTTACTGATGGATCAAAATCAGAAAGGGGCACTGGCATTGGCGTATATAGATCTAAACTGAGGATCTCTAAAGCCCTGGGAAGTGAACACTCTATTTTACAGACCGAGACACTGGCTGTTCACGCATGCGCTCAGGAGTGTCTTGAAATGAACCTCAAAGGTGCGCATATCTATATCACTACGGACAGCTTGGCCACGCTGAGGTCCCTGGAATCACAATGCCAAGGATCATCATTATCATCGAAATTTCAGTCTACTCGGTTAAATTTACCACGATCCGGCACTGACCTTACGACGGATCCGAGTACTCCCCTTTAATAGAGCACTACTCAAAGTTGCCGATTGAATTATCCCGATATCCGGGTCAACAGACCCCATAAATTTTCGCCCGGTCAAATACCAGCGAAAACTAAAGGAAGCACGTGTTGATTTATCTGTTTACTCGGTCAATACATCCTGCAAACCACCCTCGGGAATATCCCTCTACCTTCCTCATCATCCCCGATGGTTCGTCGTCCTCGTCGGCCCGTTAAATATCACGTTCTGGTTACAACTTTAATATAAATCGGCTACATCTGATGTAGCCCCGTGTTTTTTCTTCACCCCCTTTCCGGCCGATCTGCCGCTAAATTCAATCTCGCCGATTGCTCCCAATCCGACGTAAAACTTCCCGATGGAAGACGGGAGCGGGAAAAAGCCTGATGGAGTTTTATTGTTGTGATAATATACATCTGGCGAGGACGTGGAGCGAAAATACGGAAGCCCGGATATTTTCCTCGGTTCGGCGAAAGACTATTGACAAGTCCGTCTTAATGACTCTTAATGTTGTTGTTGATTTATGGGAGAATTCGGTATGGGATCCAGGGGAAAACTTTTGCCATCGCGACAGGGAATAAATGTCTTCCTTAGGAGAAATATGAGCAGGTTTATCTGGTCGGGAAGATTGGGGGTTGAATTCCGCGAAACAGTTGCGTTTTTCCCGAGCGAGGAAAATTATGCCTGTACTGCCACTGCACTGATTACTGATGCAAATAAAATAGTACATATCCCATTACCAGTACAGAGAATGCAAGCTAGGAAAAGGCGTGCAATGAACGAAATTTCTCATTATACCATTCTGAAAACAAGAACATGGGAAAAAATTAAGTATACTTCATTCAAATTTATTTTAGCAGTCGGTTGGCCATGAAATAATTTTCTCAAGTTTTTGTAACTAGAACGAAGTTAGGTTGGCACTTATGAAATGTCGTTAATGTCATAACGCCGTTGCCACAACTAATATCAATTTTTATTACGAAAATGCCGAAAGTGATTGAAAAAAGAGACAGGGTTTCAGGAAGTGCTATTTAGAATTCAGGTCCGCTCATTCAAATAGTTATACCCTGATATTCTAAAATCCACAATACGTCAGACGTTAGCGAACATATTCAATGTAAGAGAATTTATATAATGTTTCATCTGGATCTAAACGACATATATTTTAGCTGAATATCTCCACAATCAGAAAGATTGTGAATGAAGAGGATGACAAAGAATTTCCTTCTATTGGGAGACCCAAAAAAGTGGTGGCATTTGAGAATTTTATGTTTGAGTGAATTAATGCGAAAAATTTACTACAGGATTTTCGATAAATGTCATCGGAGAATAAGTTCCCTAAAATGGATTTTTCTATTTTTCATTTGACTTGTCCTATACAATGTAAATGTCTTAAGGTACTAATAAATACCTATACTTATTATTATTACATCAATGTATTAAGATGAATAGCCACAAATACGCGCAAGTTGCCCTGTTACTTGTTTATTCATGTGAAATTTTTTTCAAAGGTGAAGTTCATCTTGAAACTTCCTTCAATTCCTTTTACTCATATTGATGCAAGATGTTTTTTGTTGAAGAATTTAACATTCTTGTAATTATCTGTTTATTCCTTCGGGAGATACCCATTCCCAACCACTGCATCTTATGCATTTCATCTTCGAGTTAATATTTTTGAAATATACAAATGATGTAAGCCAAAGAAGATAACGAACATTAACTCTCCTCAAGCTAGTGCATATTATGATATTATACTGATCTCTTGTATTTTCCATGCAAATAACTGGATTTGGTATGACTTCAATCAGTTTGTATAAACTTCAATTATGTTCGTCACATATTTTCCGAAGAGATTCGACATTTTGATAAAATACGTGATAACAGAAACTTTTACGTAGAACGGGCAACATAGCGTTGATTTAAAACCCAAAAATGTTTTGACAAGCTTCATAACCCCACATTTTCGTACTATACAGAGTGAAATGTGTCAAATTTCCATGGCCAACTGACTGCTAAAATAAAAGTGAATGAAGTATATTTACTGAAAACTTTCAAACACTGACATCTACTGTCATGATGCAATCGTTGCTCTGTGTTTCTAAACATATAAACACAAACTGTAGACCGATTTCTAAAATATTGTCTCTCGTCAATACAGTGTAGTGTTATACATCTCGACCAGAGGATGGTGTCTTTAAGCGAGAAAGGAGGCCGGCCATGAGGAATATTTCTCAATCCTCATCACGACACGCCACCTGTCCCACGAAGACTGAACCAAGCCTTACTAACTCTGTAGAATCCTACACCCATCCATGACTCCCAGAAATACTACTACCTCCAGTCAACGAAATTACAACTATTCGCCAAAAGATTCATGACTAGCTCTCATTAATGGGACGACAATTCTCTGAATTTTCATCAAGATAACTCGTGACTTGGAGCCAGTATGATATAAAGAGTTAATTGAAGGCAAACAAAGTGGACAATGAGGTCGGAGCTCAAAAGTTGAGGGTTTGCAGGTCGGAGAATGAGGCACAGCATGGGGAGGAGGTTCTCCGCTCTGTTTTCTGCTCTCAATAGGCTTCCGCACCAGCTAAGAATCGTACTCACAGTAGGGACAGAACTCGAACAGGACAGGGAATAATACACGGCGGTTCTCCGCTCTGTTTTCTGCTCTCAACGGGCTTTCGCACCAGCCAAGAATCGTACTCACAGCAGGGATAGAACTCAAACAGGACGGGGAAGAATTCAGGAAGAAAGTTGAAGAATGTTTCGAAATGGGGAACACAATAGTCACTATAACACAACTCTGAAGTCCACCGATTTACTAGTATCAGTCAAGTGGAAATTACAGAACAATAGGTCTACTATGTACAACTAGAAGATTTTCTCCTTATGATATAAAGAGTGAATTGAACGAAAACACAGTGGACAATAAGGTCAGAGCTCAAAAGTTGGTTTCCTGGTCAGAGAATAAGGCACAGCATGGAGAGGCAGTTCTCCGCTCTGTTTTCTGCTCTCAACGGGCTTTCGCACCAACCAAGAATCGTACTCACAGCAGGACAGAAGTGCTGAAGAAGGAAGTTAAGGTACTCAAGGGTGTTCATATCGACAAACTGGTGAACTTGTCTGCTATGTGAACGTGTCTAAAACAATTCTGAAGCAAGTGTTCTGAGGCTCCTTACTATATCAAATGTAGAGCGTTGGGATTCAACGCAACAATATCCCAATCGGAAATCCCCGCAACATTTTCTTCTTCTGAACTCACATCACATTCCACATTCTGAGACACGCGTCAACAGAGAAGAGCCTCTTTCGAAATAGTAGGTGTTGGGTTTCCTAGGTGTGTTATCCTTAATCCGGTAAGGTTATTACAGGTGAACAGAATACGTTCAACAGTTTCATCAGTCCTACTGCACCAACGGCACAAGGAAGGACCAGTAAATCTAATTTTATTGAAATTTTTTGAACAGGTGGCCAGTCAGTGCGTTAGTTACCCAGACACTGCTATTTTCCCCCAAAGGCCAGGTTTCTATTGGCTTAGGGTACGGTCTTTCGATGAGAAACCTCGACTGCCTGACACCATTTTCGAAGAAAATTTACTGACAGATAGACAGCACCGGTTCCGGGCAAACAAGAATTAAATAGTACCCCCCCTAGGATTAGGTTTGACTTCGAGCTATTTCGAGGGTTTTCGATGTACAAGCCATCCAAAAATGATGTTGAAATTATACTGTGGGGTTTGAACTCTGTAGGGAAATAATGCAACTGAATGGGATCAAATGTTTTGGAGGAAAGAACGTTTTCAGGATTGTTAAGGACATTAGCAATTTCGTGAGTTTACACGCCATGGCAAAATTGCTAATATAATCACCCTGGAAACGCCTGTCGCCGAACCAAACGTTTATCACCTTCCTGAATTGGACTATGATTAATCATGCAAAACAAGAGAAATAGGAGTCAGGACTTCACAGAGTATTCCTTCACAATTCCATGGGTTTACACGTCATGACGGAACTGAGAATAAAAAGGTACCGAAATCCCTATGGCCCATCTACGAGTTGTAAACTCGAGAACGTTACATGACTGAGGCAATAAAGTGACTCTACTTGGGTACCAGAGGGCACTGCGGTGTTGAGGGAAACGAGAAAGCCGATGAACTTGCAAAAGGAGCATCAGGAGCTCAGGCTGGACCTGAGCTTCTCTGTGGGCTTGGAAAATACCAATATAAGACAGCGGTCCAACAATATGGGAGTTGAAAAACAGAATAACCCTCTGGAGAAACACTCCTGGACATACTCAGTCAAAGAAATTCGTGATGATTTCCACCGACCTACACCAGAAAACTGCTAAAGTTGTCACGAGCTGAGCTTCGGGTGATGGTGGGACTGCTGACAGGGCACTATCGGTTCAAAGATCACTTGTACTGTATGGGAAAGTCAGTAGATGACATTTGTAGGCTCTGTGGATCAGAAGCAGGACCAGCTGAACACATGGTATGCAAGTGTCCAGAGCTGGCGGACCTAAGAAGCACTCATATGAGGAAACCGGTCCTGTATACTCACGAGTTAACGGCCAAGGCCCCTAAGGATGTTGTCGGTTTTATCAACACCATTGACGACCTCCTTGGGTTCCTATGAAAGAGTAGGGTAGAGAATAAGAGATCTACATGGTCGCAGTTCCCGGAAGGCTAATAGTGCCACAACGAACCCGGTTCAAATAATAATAATACATGACTGAGGACTGCTAAGATGGCTGAAGGAGTATGATCTTCAGTCTGTTCCCAAACGCCAGAGAAAAAAATGTCTATGACTTACCTAGCACCGTGAGCTGAATGGGCTTCCCAGTGACGACGAATCCGAATGCATCCTCCGCTTCGCACTGCCACCTCCCGTCATCCTCCAGCCTCACGTTGTCGATGAACAGGCTGCCTGTCGCGTCCACTAAAAACCTATGCTCTAGCACCCTCTTACCGTTCGTGTTCTGTTTCAACAGAGTCTGCACAATCTGACCGTCTTTCAGCCAAATGCTCGTACTAAAATTAATGTTAACCGCGCACTCCAGCATCAGCTGAACGTTCTGCTTCGCGTAAATCTGCACGAAATCGGCGCTGTCCGTGTTTTGCGAGTTGTCGTAGCTGTAGTTGGTGTCCCTGTCAGCTCGGATGGTGCGACGGTGAGGCAGGCTGGCGTGGGGATGTCTCGTGTGAAACCTGCTTTCCCCATGTCCTGCAAAAATTGAAACGAATTAACTTTGGACGCGTCGCCGGCAGACGTGCGAAATCGGGGCAAAAATGGCTTTTTGTTTTCGTTTCGCCGTAGCTATTTGTCAGGCCTGTAGCTGACGTGAATTGTACCGTTTTATTCCCTGTCAAGTGGGGAAGGTCCGTTGATACGACGGAATTGATAATGAGGTTATGAGGGACAGGTTTGTTTACGCGGCGTTCTTGATTGATGTTGCTGTTCGTGTTCGGCGGTTTACGATTGTTTTGACGTCTTTGATTTGGGCCTATATATTTTATATACAGGTTGAGTCTTTGACTCGTACAAATATTTTGAGAGTAGATTATTGAGGTCAGAAGAAACACTTTTTTCCTTTACCATTCTTTTTAAAGATGCAGGCTGTTGGAAAACCATATAAAAATGTTATTTTTAGTTCTATCTCACAGTTTTATCGAATGAAGTGAATTTTGGAATATAGTTTTTCATTCATTTGATGAATCTTTTTCGAACACAAGATATCACCCACAGTGGCGTAGCTTGGCTTAGAGGGGCCCTGAATCAAAATGTGTTGAGGGGCCCTAAAGAAGGGTGAAGTAAAAATAAAAGTAGCAAAACATGTTCGATTAGTATCGAAATGGTTATATGTACTTATAATTAAAAGTTCTAACTCATACTTGGTGCTGGGAGCGAAATAATACACAAACAAATAACATGCAAACAATATAAAATAATATATAAACGACATAAAATGATTAACAAACAAATAATAAACAAAAAATACCAAAAATTAAAGATACGCTTTTCTAGCATTTATTTCAGCAAATCTATTCATCAAATCAGCCATAGCTGATGACGACTTCAGTTTTTTAAGTTGTTCCCCCTCTATTGACAATAACAACATGTCTGACAGCCGTTCCTGTCCCATAGAAGTCCTCAGATAATTTTTTATGAATTTTAATCTTGAAAAATCCTTTCAGCGATTGCAGTTGTAACCGGAAGGGTCTAAAATAAAAGGCGTGCAGTAATGTCGTCAGGAGAACTGGAAACAAGGCTATTGAATTTCATCAGGACTAATTCTAAAAGTTCTTTGATGGCACGAATTTTCTGAATTTCAGATTTTAAGTATTCGTATCTATCTGAATGATCGATTCGGTGTAATGAACGGGATTTTGAAATGAATGGTTGTCTTAGCAGTTATTCTCAAAAATGCTATTGTAAAACCTGCAAGAGGTTTTGGATAACATTTTTAGGAATTTTTTGCTTACAGACATTCGGGGGCCCTAAAGCCTGGGGGCCCCGTATCACTGATACCGCTGATACCGCGGTATATAGCTACGCCCCTGATCACCCACGTCTTCCAGTAGCATAAAAACACCAAAAATGCAAGGAAGCCAACTCTTGAAACTAAGTTCGATGCTATATCTGAAGAATATTTGAGCGTTTTGTAAAATACAATTATAATTCATATTTTCTCGTATAATGCGCAGTTATCGAGTAATTTGGTGTTCAAAAGTATCTGTAAAATTTGAAAAATTGGGTACTTTGGCTGAATACAATTCTGTTTGAAGAATCGACAGATGTGTTATGTCACAGATGTAGCTCGTTATTATGAAGGGAATTTTGTTTCTCTAGGGGTGGCATAGCTCAATATGAAAAATGAAAATGGCTATATCTTTTCATCAGCGCCGAATCGTAAAAAATGGTGTGGGACAAAATGTTTCTTTTGACAAGAAGAATCAACTGTTAAACATTTGTACGAGTCAAAGTCTCACCCTGTATATATTGTAATAACGGTTTTTCCTCGGAGTTTTCGAGAGTCAACTATTTTTCAGAGGGGAAATAGAAAACCTACGCTGGTGGCTCCTACATCACTGAGAATTGTTGATTTGTAACTGATGTATTGATATCAAGTTAGCCTAGATCAGTTCCATGCATAAAAAAATATTGCGTTAACATAGCAACGAACAATAACCCATTAGAGGAGTCAGTGTGAAGTTTGAGGTTGAAAAAGTAAACTAGAGTTACGCAATAAATTAAAATTAAGAAGATGTCCACCGAAATTGTGAAAATCGAAAAATTGGAGTATCGAGCCATCATTAAGTACCTGTATTTAAAAGGGTTAAGAGGTATACAGATTTACGAAGATATGCTTAATACCATGGGTGATCAATGTTCTTCGTATGCGACCTTGAAAAATTGGACTGCAAGCTTCGAAAGAGGTAAATTTTTCATTGAAAATAATGACAGATCGAGAAGCCCAGTTTCTGTTGCAGTCCCCAAAAATATCGATGCAATTCATGACATTATTTTATCAGACCGTCGAATTGGGCTGTAATGGATGTCTGAAGCAATGAATATTTCATACGAACTCGTTCATCATATAGTTCACGACCATTTGGACATGAGAAAAGTTGCTGCAAAATGGATCCCCAAATGTTTGAATGCTGACCAAAAGCGTGAAAGGGTAGAAGCATCGCGTTCGATCTGTGCTCGATTTAAAGACGATGTAGACTTCTTAAACCGAATTGGCACTATGGATAAGACTTGGTTACATTTCTGCGATCCAGAAATAAAGCAACAATCCATGTCATGGCGACACCCTGCTTCTCCAAGACGTAAGAAGTTTCGTGTCCAAAAATCTGCTGGAAAAGTTCTTGTTTCAGTTTTTTGGGATTTGCCTGGACTAATCATGATTGATTTTTTGCATAAAGGTAGAACAATAACCGGAGATTACTATTAGACATCGCTGACCACTCTACGGGAAAATTAAAGAGAAAGGACGCGGAAAGCTATCCAAAGGTGTTTTGTTTTTACAGGACAGCGCCCCTGCACACAAATCCCATGTTGTCATGCAAAAAATTCGTGATTTAGGGTTTGAATTATTAGAACACCCCCCTTATTCACCAGATTTTATTCCATCCGACTATCATCTCTTTCCTCAACTGAAAAAAAGTTTGAAAGGTCGTAAATTTTCTTCCAACGAGGAGGTAATAAAAGCTGTGGAGGTCTGGTTTGCAGAGCAGGAAGAAACATTTTTTTGAAAGGTCTAGAGACATTGCAGCTGTAATAAATGTATCCAATTAAGAAGAGAATATGTTGAGTAATAAAATATTTTGACATTGAAATTTTCTTTGGTTCCATAGTAGGCTAAGAATTTTTCAATATATCCTCGTATGTTTCTTGCTGCTATTGGATGTAAAGAGCTACCATTCAATCCCATCACCACCGTATACAGTGACCGGGGAAAAATTAAAAACAGAAACTGCCGATTTCGTGCAAATTCCTGCTCCACAAAACCTGCAGTCACTTCATCAACAAAATCCAACCGATCCACTCCTCGAATTATGCCCTCGAACGTATGTGCATTGTCAGAGGGATAATCACCGGATCGATGGCTCTGAATTTATTCGGCGGCACGGATCTCGGAACGTCAAATGAAGCCCGAAGAACGCCAAATCCTCCGTGTGTGCCGATCCGGTCCTCCCGTTCATAGTTACGTCCTCATCCGGAGCGTTTACGCGACACCTGAGCCGACCAGCCCACATCGGTCCCGAGCAGGTTCCTTTCTGTTCGAGTGCCATTTGTCTATTCTCCCGATCCGAGGGCACTCAATCAGACTACTACCGGCTGTCGAACTAGATAATCTGGATCATTTCGCGAGGCTTCGTCTGAACGGAAGGCAGGAGGGGGTCGGTGAGGCTGCTTCTGCTGCTGCCGCCGTTGCATCCGAGCCACAATGAGAGTGGGTGGATCGGTCTGGTTTTGATATCGGATCCGGAGGGTCTTTGTTGTCAGGAACATTCGTCCGGGACGCCCAATGATCTCGCGATCGGATTGACATTGATATCTTAGTTGCGGTAGGTTAGATAACGATCTGCTTGGTGTAACAGGGATAATAAAATAAAAACAAAAAACACACTTCTTTTAAAGTTTTACTCTTTGGCGATCGATTTCGGTTGTCAAACCATCATCAGGCCAGCTGAAAAGTATATATGTGTTTTCATAAAATTTCATCACTTAAATTCATGTAGGCATTGTAGTAAGAATGTGCAATCTTACCGTCAATGAGGTAGTCTCTTTTATAAAAATCATTAGACTCTCGACAACAAACAATGTGGAAGAATGTTGTTGTTGAATTTCTTCTGGTCGGTATGTGGTGAAATTATTCGATACGTAGCCTAAGTTAATTTAAGTTGTCATCTGTCACGTTTCTAATGTTAGGGGGTATGTTAGGGAAATTAATTATCTTTATTAGGCTGCCCTCTCTGAGGTTGAAATCTGATAGTTCGTTAAGTAAATGTCGATTATCTCTGTTCTTTAAAATCTCCAATTGTTCTAGCAATGTTAGTTTATAAAAATTATGACCTTTATGTAATATTTTCAAGTTATGTAAACATAACATAGAATTTGATAACTTGAAAATATTACATAAAGGTCATAATTTTTATAAACTAACATTGCTAGAACAATTGGAGATTTTAAAGAACAGAGATAATCGACATTTACTTAACGAACTATCAGATTTCAACCTTAGAGAGGGCAGCCTAATAAAGATAATTAATTTCCCTAACATACCCCCTAACATTAGAAACGTGACAGATGACAACTTAAATTAACTTACACTTTCGTTTAGGCTACGTATCGAATAATTTCACCACATACCGACCAGAAGAAATTCAACAACAACATTCTTCCACATTGTTTGTTGTCGAGAGTCTAATGATTTTTATAAAAGAGACTACCTCATTGACGGTAAGATTGCACATTCTTACTACAATGCCTACATGAATTTAAGTGATGAAATTTTGAGAAAACACATATATACTTTTCAGCTGGCCTGATGATGGTTTGACAACCGAAATCGATCGCCAAAGAGTAAAACTTTAAAAGAAGTGTGTTTTTTGTTTTTATTTTATTATCCCTGTTATACTCTTAACGCACTATGGAAGCTTTCATCACCAAAAACTGCTTGGTGTACTCCTTATAACATGATTAATCTCAGGAACGGTTTGCTTGAAACCTTTAAGATATTTTCAGTTTCGTTTGTGGAGTGAGGAGGAAAGCACTTTGATGAGGATTCTTTTTGGGAAGGTAAAAACATACTTTGGGGATGCAGTTTCCTCGGATGTCTCTAGTGCTAGCTCTTCTTTAAAGGGGAAATAGCTAGCCTACTCTTGTGGCTTCGAGTCGGAAACAAGGTTTCTTGTTATCTTGGGCAATAACTATTGAAAGTCAAAATCCAAGCTCATACGTTTCGGTGTTTTGAAATGAGGAACACAATAGTCCCCATTACACAACTCAAAAATCCACCTATTTACTAGTTATCAGTCAAGTGAAAATTAGATTACCATAGGTTTACTATGCACAACTACAAGGTTAACACCTGCTGGACCTGAGCTTTTCTGTGGGCTTGGAAAATACCTTCTGCTAATTAAAGATCAGCACGTCATTGTATGCGACGTCTCAGTGAGCTGGGAGTGCCCAGAGCCTTTGAGCATGGCTTATGCAGTTAAGAAAGCCATATACTCCACTCCCACCTTCCTAGAGAAGGTTGAGGAACTTCACCCGGATAAGATCATAGAGGTGCTTCCACTGATTGTGGGAGCTAGACGAGGATGGTGCCCTGAAAACCGCAATATCATCAAGATGGTTGGCGCTACTGATGCGGACATTGGTGACATTATCCATACCGCACTGAGGGGTGGCTGCTTCATCATAAGCAGTTCAACCGCGTGGTTTGGCGCTGTGCCTAGGGTTTGCGAAGTTCGCGTTTAGTTCGTCCCACTGCAAGACCTCAGTGGTAATGCTTTAACCAGTCTCGCGTGTGCGCGAATTGGTTGTGTATTCGGGCTACTGATGCGGGCTGTAAGTGCGGTTCGAGAGAGTTTGTTCGTGCGTTTTTGTTCGTGAGCTTCCTATACTTATTGATTTCTCTCTGTCTTTTTGTCAAATATGTCAGAACTTTTATTTTCTGTTTTATCTATGGACCTGACATTGTCTACGTCATCTCTGAGGTCATGTGACCGAATAGATGGAATATCTTTCCACTCTGTTTTTTGTATTTTCCTTTGCTGTGAACCGCCTTTGTATACTGCCTTTAGTCTGAATATTAAATAAAGCCTTATAACGGTGGTCAAACAATGGGAGTTGAACAACAGAATAACCCTATGGACAAACACTCCTGGACTTACTCAGTCAAAGAAATTCATGATAATTTCACCGACCTACACCAAAAAACTGCTAAAGCTATCACGAGCTGAACTTCGGGTGATGGTGGGACAGCTGACAGGGCACTGTCGATTCCAAATATCACTTGTACCGTATGGGAAAGTCAGCAGATGAAATGTAGGCTATGTGGATCAGAAACAGAAACAGCAGAACACATAGTATGCAAGTGTCCAGAGCTGGCTGGCCTAAGAACCATTCATATGGGTAAACCGGTCCTGGATACTCACGAGGTACGGCCAAGGTTCCTAAGGATGTTGTCGGTTTTATCAACATCATTGACGACCTCTTTGGGTTCCTATGTATGAGAATGGTAGAGAACAAAAGATCTACATGGGCACAGTTCCCAATAGGCTAACCGAGTCACAAAGACTTCGATTAGAATCATAATAATAACAATTTAGGTTGGGGCTGAAAGTTGATGCCCATAAACAAGCTGAATATGAGACAGAAAAGCATTTGAGGGCTGGATTTCTAGAGTAACTACTTCGATACTAACGGATCCAGCAAGGACAATAAGTACATCATAGATCTCAGTAAAAACGTGCACCTCCTGACTGACTTCCATATAGTGGGCATTGTCACCTAGAAGCTTGATGAGCTTTTCAAATATTGACGAGAGCAGGAACCTGTAGAAACAGGGTTCACCTTTGGAAACACCCTGTACTCCATCAATTTCAGGTAGAATCCAGTGACGCACTCAATTCCTTCTGGGTCCCTTAATTCTTTGTAATTCACGTTTTCAACATTATGAAAGACCCCAACTGACGCAGAACTCACCAATTAAATTGAAAACGACTGGAAGGAACCGGAACCGATAATAATTATCTCGAATCGTTTTACATTAGAGAAATAAAACGAAAGAATGCCCGGTTCTCGTCCGGACTTCTAATTAACGACAATTTCGACGAGATCAGACATCCTCAGACCCATCACGTAAATGGAAATTATACAATGACGAAAAATTCGCAGAAGGACGTTGAGGTTCGCGGATTAAATCTGGGTTCAAAGGATAACATCATTAGGGGCTGCTGGAGGGAAAATTGAGTGAGTTTGAGGTGGAACAAGTTGAATATTTATCGTTTCCTTGTAACTGTGGGACTGGATTTTCATAAAGGAGAACTTGGAAGATCTGCTATCCATTATGGCTTTTATTTCCAGTAATAATGTAGATGTAGATTTAGATTATCAGAGCCTAAAGTAAAGTAGTTTCTTTTTCATGGAAAAAAAAAGAAGCAGAAACTATAAGGAATAGAATTATTTGAATAAGATCATAAGTTGCTATCAATAATTGCTTCATTCAACCTCATGACCCAATTCCGAAGAATGCTTTCACAAAATATCATCATCTATGAGTTTACGTTTACTGATAGGCGATGTTGAAATGAATGGAAAGATCAAGCTTGTCCTCATGCAAACGACCATCGCTAAACGCCGAAGATAAGGAAGGAATCGGTAACATGAAATATGGAGGGAGGATGCACACCTCTCTCGGAGAAAACGTTTTGGTGTCGTATCTTCTTGCGATCTCCGGGGAGAGAAGAATTTAGTATTCTCAGAGAGGATGTAGCCTTCCCTCGATGATTTATGCCTGGCGAAGTTGGGGCTTACGCTTCGTTATTCAACTAATAACTGATCAGATTTCAACAGACAACACGTTCTGATCGTCGTTCATTCGAATGTGTAAGGTTCGAGCCGAACAGAAAGTTTTTTCTACACTTCTAAAAATGTGAATTGAATAAGTTGTGTCCCACTGCCGCACCTTATTTCCCGACCTGCAAACCTCTAACTTTTGAGTTCTGACCCCATTGTCCACTTTCTTTTTCTTCAATTCACTCTGTATATCATACCGAAAAAAATCTTTGAGTTGTGCATTATTTTCATTTTATTTATTATTTGAACCGGTGTCGTGGCTCGGATAGCCTGTTGGGAACTGACACCATGTAGATCTTTTGTTCTCTACCCTGTTCATTCATAGGTACCCAAGGAGGTCGTCAATGGTGTTGAGAAAACCGACAACATCCTTAGGGGCCTTGGCCGTTATCTTGTGAGTATCCAAGACCAGTTTCCCCATATGAATGTTTCTTAGGCCAGCCAGCTGTGGACACTTGTGAACCTTGTGTTCAGCTGTTTGTGCTTCTGATTCACAGAGCCTATAAATCTCATCTGCTGGCATTCCCATACGGTACAAGTGATATTTGAACCGACGCGACAGTGCCCTGTCAGCAGTCCCACCATCACCCCGAAGCTCCGCTCGTGACAGCTTTAGCAGTAGATCGGTGAAATCATCACGTATTTTTTTGACAGAGTAAGTCCAGGAGTGTTTCTTCAGAGGGTTATTCTTTTGTTCAACTCCCATTGTTGGACCGCTGTTATAAGGCTTTATTTAATATTCAGACTACAGGCAGTATACAAAGGCGGTTCACAGCAAAGGAAAACACGAAAAACAGAGTAGAAAGATATTCCTATGCTATTCGGTCACATGACCTCAGAGATGACGTAGACAATGTCAGGTCCATAGATAAAACAGAAAATAAAAGTTCAGTACATGACATATTTGACAAAAAACATAGAGAAATCAAGACGTCCAAGTATTGCAACGTGCAAAAACGCACGAACAAACTCTCTCGAACCGCACTTACAGCCCGCATCAGTAGCCCGAATACACAACCAATTCGCGCACACGCGAGACTGGTTAAAGCATTACCACTGAGGTCTTGCAGTGGGACGAACCAAACGCGAACTTCGCGAACCCTACGGGCACAGCGCCAAACCACGCGGTTGAACTGCTTATGTATGATGCAGCCACCCCTCAGTGCGGTATGGATAATGTCACCAATGTCCGCATCTGTAGCGCCAACCATCTAGATGATATTGCGGTTTTCAGGTCACCATCCTCCTCTAGCTCCCACAATCAGTGGAAGCACCTCTATGATTTTATCCGGGTGAAGTTCCTCAACCTTCTCTAGGAAGGTGGGAGTGGAGTATATGGCTTTTTTAACTGCATAAGCCATGCTTAAAGGCTCTGGGCACTCCCAGCTCACTGAGACGTCGCATACAATGACGTGCTGATCTTTAATTAGCCGAAGGTCGGGCTTTAAAAGTTTCCCTTCTCTGTCCCTAATCCTGGGCTCTCTTGTCACCTGCCAGCTGTTCTTTATCGCTATATCCTCAAGGCGATAAGCGACGTAGTTGTGCCTAGTTATTCTTTCCCAGTGCATGACACTGCACTTTTGCAGGATGTGTGCTGCCCGGCACAAGGCTTCTGGTCCTTGGTTCCACGGCAGGCCAGCAGTTGGTAACCATTTTGACCGCAGCTGTATTGACCGTACATATACCTCACCTGACCAGTATCTGGAAGGGTTATCAATGTACGTATTGCATATTTTGTGGTTCTTAAGTGCATCCAGTCCAGTGCCATAGTAAGATTGATGGAGTATTGGTATTTTCCAAGCCCACAGAAAGGCTCAGGTCCAATAGATTGTTAACCTTGATGTTTTTTTTTTGCAGAATCATCAGCTTTTTCATTTCTTTCAATACCACAGTGCCCTGGTACCCATAGAAGAGTTGCTTAATGGTATTGCGGCATTCCCATGTTAGCAGAGCTCCCTGCCAGTGTGATTTCAGGGACGTCAGCGTGAGCCACAACCTATCATCATCGACGATCTCATATTGAAAACCTCTTCACTTTGACGAAAAATACCAATAAGCAACCCAAAACCTAACCGTTTCCATCCTGACTACTCCCATTCAAGCCCCACAAATTGCCAATCAACCGGCCTCGTTCTCGTCGCACAGAAACTACCAATTCCCCAGTTTCCAACGTAACCCTTTCGCCCTCTGCGGAAAATCCGAAGAATCCGAACTAAAGGGCGATAATTGCGACCCGCAAAAACCACCCATTCAGCTCAAGCGGCCCAGAAAGTAGAGTCCTCAGACGGAAATTGGACTTTCTTTCAACACGTTGTAATTGCGTCGCGTCCACTGTCCGGATTAAATGGCAATCGATACAGGTCGCTACCACCTCTCGAACGTCCGACGAATCGAGGTCTTAAATTGGAAACCCAGTCTTGGGGCCGGACGTTTTTCAGGTACTGATTTCAATTATACAAAAAGCGCTGAGCTGTTTGGAAGTTTCGGATTCGGCCCTAGGAGTGCGGTCTTACTTATGTGGAGGGCACTTGTTGGGGTGGAAGCAATGCAATCTGGGGATGTTCTATGGGTTTGCGATCGACCGACTTGAAATCTTCTTCCATTTGTATAGGGTCTTTCATTTTCGTCGTTTTTGTGCTGAGTGGTTGTAAGGAGAGATGAAGTGATGTGGTTTCGCGAGAACGCGCTTTGCAATGAAACCAAAAACACCACAAATAAAGAGGTTTTAACCGCCATAGTTTATGTGGTACAGTGTGGTTTTGGGAGAGGAATAACCTGGTTATAACATATACCATCCAGATGATCGGCTTTCATATGCCCAGTAGTGAGAAGCCGTGTTCATCGGCCCTTTCCATACATTTATCATTGGATTTATTTTCGTCTCATCGATGAGTGGCAACCAGGCGTTATGTACCACATGATTATATTCTCTTCCATTGATTATTGATATAATTTATATGTTCGTTGATCTCGGTGTTTGTCTATTGATCCTCGGGTAGTAATTATTATCATCATCATAGAATTTCAACCTCAAAAGGCAAGCAATACTGTTGTTGCCAAGCCTCTGTTTTCACCTGACCTTCTCCATTCCTATTTCCAGAACATTTTGGAGCTTCAGAAGACTTGATCAATACTGGAAAATGTGGATTTTCGGTTAATACCGTGTTTTCCACTAAAAGGTTTCAATTTGTTATTTGATACTAAAAAAAAACGAGTATTTTTTAGGAGAAATCAATGGAAGTTTATTTCATTGTACAGAGGAAGGAAAATACTAGGGCTAGCCTAGACACGGAAATACACAACCGTATCAATTCGACATCACGGGCATGCTGGAAGCTAAAGGTCAGAGTGTTTTAAAATCACGACCTCAATCTGAAGACCAAGACCAAGCTGTTTACAAAGCAGTCGTCCTCCCAACCCAACGCTTCTTTACGGAAGCGAAAGCTGGACGCCCTACAGGCGACATATTAAACAGTTTGAACAAACGCAACAACGTCATCTAAGACAAATAATGCACATCAGATGGTTCCACAAAGTTTCGAATTCAGAAGTGTTGCAACGCGCGAGTTGTACAACAAGTGAGACTCCAGTAACGAGGGCCCGATTCAGATGGAGCGGCCACATTCTGAGGATGCAAGACACAAGACTCCCCAGAATAGCTCTGTTTGGCGAATTCACAGAGGGAGCCCGAAAACCAGGAGGCCAGTATAAGCGGTTTAAGGATACACTACATCAATCCCTAAAATCAGTTAATGCCAATCATAACTGGGAACAACTAGCGTTGAACAGGTCACAAGTGGAGGTCTTTGGTACACAGTTATAATGGAGACTCGAGAAGGATTCAGCGGCGGCCAGATCTGGTTGGTGACTATCCATGCCCTGAGTGTGGAAGGATCTGCAGGTCACGGTTGGGTCTTTTTAGTCACAGGAGGGTACACAGTCGCAAGTAGCCCTAAGAAATTACAAGTCTGTTCGCAATTTTTGTTTCTTCTTTTTGTAGATTTATTTTCAGATACGGGATACAGCAATGGATGAATGGATGGAATGGAAGGTATGCCATGAACAATGGAGAACTATATCAGCCGAATGGTCGCCACGGCAACGCTTGCAACACCATATCTTTTTCATAAATTCCATATTTAAGGTCTTGAATCGATTGTGGAGCATTGGCATAGACCTTATCCTTCACGTAGCCCCAAAGAAAAAAGTCTAAAGGTGTTAAATCACAACATCTCGGTGGCCAATTGTGTTCACCTCTTCGAGAAGAAACACGATCATTTTGATGCATTTCCAGGACCCAATCAGCGAAGATACGACGTTGCTGATGATAGACCGGCTTATGTTAACTGAATTTTAGAAGCTGTAAGACCTGTCTTTATGCGAAATAAGGTGTAATGTCGTTTGTGGAACGCCTAATTTCAAAGATCGGCGAGGAATCGACAAACCTGGGTTTTTGTCAACACTACGGGCTACAACAGCAATATTCTCAGTTGTTCTTGAGCAACGCACTAGATTTCGATTATTCACATCGCTAACTTGCCAACAGCTCAAATTTTTTCACCAGTTTTACTATTGCCCGTGACCGCAGAATTTTCACCATTTTTGTGGTGAATTTCAACAATTTCAGTGCGGTGTTGAATATTGTATCGTTCCATTTTTAGTAATGGCGTAGTTTTTATTTGTCAAATGTCAAAAAATGACAACTTCAAAAGTGACAGCTGCCAAATAGCGGGATATTCAAAATGAAACATCTTATTGGAAAATCTTTTAGCTAAGGAAAATCCGTTCTTCGAAAATCCTAAATTTGAAAAAAAAAGAAAACGCTGTTGAAGATTGAGTATATGATGGTACTCTTGTAGCGTTTGAAATCAATTTTCCCTGTTATGTTCAATAGGGGATATTTTATCGTATCCAGGGTATTCTGGAAGTACTAAACCGTTTTTGCATAATAGCATTTTTAGATCGTGCCTCGATTACGTATGTAAAATGCCGGTCCGGCTCTCGGTCACTTATTTATTTATGAAAATTATTCAAGGATCCTCGGGGGACAACAGACGCCAGCGTAATCATCTCATTCGAATGCAAGTTGCAGGCTCGCCTATGATTACAAAATAACGAATAGGTCCCCACTTCTATGCTTACGAGGGGTCATTTAAATATTTTCCTCCTTCAAAGTTGTTTTCATCATGTACCCGAAAGGACTTGATGAAGCTGAGTTTGACATATGCATAATGAAATTAGTTTCTTTCCCCTAAGAGCACTGATATTAGTGCTGCCTTCCAAGTTTTCCCAGCACAGAGAAAAAGCTGTAAATTTCGCATATTGGTTGAAATTTGCAATGATAACCATACAGGGTGTTTTCAAAGGTGAGGATTTTTCTGACAGAAGGTAGAACACATCAAAATAAGTAGTTTCACCAAAAATTTTTCATATAAAATATCCAAGATTGCCGAGATACATCCCCTAGAAGTTCGACAAAATTTCATTGAATTTCAAGTACAGGACTGTGGAAGGTGACTCCGGCAAAAACGAAAAAAAGCATAAACATATGGCTAGACAATGAATGATTCAGTATTCAGTACCAAGTTCATCGGATTAGATGCATCAGGTCACTTTTGAGAGAATCATAACTGTTGTACAGTGCAATTTAGGGTGAAAAATAAAATTTACAAAATTGAGGCTGTTTCTTCTATGATGTTTCTATTGTTTCATCCCATTTTTACGACGGTTGTTGAAATGTTCGAACAAGAAGATTGTGATGTCCATTGTGAAAAATTCGTGAATAATTTAGACGAATTTTAATGGTGAGATTTTGAAGTATTATTCTATTTTTTACACTTGTGTCCCAAGTCTCTTCTGTCAGTTGGTATCGAAATGAGCTATTTCATATCGTGTGAGTTACTTAAAAATAATGAGAAGAATTCGGCAAAGTGCCAATATCCTAAACGAAACCACATGGTCGAATCAGGAGAAAAGTTTTTTCCCAATGCTTTACGATAATTCAGCTGACAAATGCTCTAGGGTCGTATTATTATTATCTATTTTAGTAATCATTTTCAATTTTTTTTCAACTTTGTCATTTTGAAAGTTTTGTATAGGTGATTTTTGGTGAAACACTTCATTTTGACCAGTTCAACCTTGTGTTGAAAAAAAGCCTCACCTTTAAATTCACTCTGTATATAAGGAGTGCAAATGAATAGTTTGGAAAGATTTAAGGGGTAAGGGGTGATTTCTTGTAAAAAGACAAAGGATATCTTCCAAATAACTTACTGGAATTATCGTCGGATTGGGAAAAAAGTTTGTACATTCATCACGCATATTTTGACCTCAAGAATCTACTATAGAAATATTTGTATGAGTCAAAAACTCCCGCTGTATATTTATTTATTTTATTGAAAGAAATGTTATCGAGTTGAAACAAACTCATCAAATATACCTAACTCCTAACTCATATTATATTTGTTTACTTGTAGATACCCATGCAGCTTCAGTACGATCTACCTTGCATATTCAGGGCAAATTTCGAAGAATAATCCTCCAGCTTTGGACGTCTGAACCCATTTCAACTAATTGAATTCAACCGAGTGGTGTACAAGCTCGGAATCGCCGATTTCAGGATTGAATAGTCCCATGTGCAACGTAAGGGGTTACTTAACGATTCTCATACTATCTTGGGCGCTGAGTGAACCTTCCCAGATTCAATATTCGGGCCAACACGGATTCAAACTAAGTTAGGGGATGGATATTAAGTTCAAACAATATCTGAAAAGGGTTCAGTCAGACATCAGTCCCCATTTCGGTTGTCTGTAATTGGAATCGATTAGTCTACATCAGTGATGAGGTTAATTTGATTACTCACTGAAGTGTTATGTAATCTGACATTTTGAGAAAGGTCCTACAAATTAGGAGTTTGGATGATGAATGACGAGTTCCTTTCATCTCGAGGAATTTTCCTTCCAAAGACACAAAATTTCAATATCCAAATATTTTATTACACAACATTATTCTCCTCCTTATTTGATACATTTATTACAGCGAACGTCTATAGACATTTCAAAAAAAGTTTTTCTTCTTGCTCTGCAAACCAGACCTCCACAGCTTTTATTACAACCTCGTTGGAAAAAAATTTACTACCCTTTTAACTTTTTTCAGTTGAGGAAAGAGATGATAGTCAGATGGAGCCAAATCTGGTGAATAAGGGGGGTGTTCTAGTAATCCAAACCCTAAATCACGAATTTTTTGCATGGCATCATGAGATTTGTGTGCAGGGGCATTGTCCTACAAAAACAAAATACCTTTGGATAGCTTTCCGCGTCTTTTCTCATTGATTTTTTCCTGTAGAGTGGTCAGTAATGTCGAATAGTAATCTCCGGTTATTGTTCTACCCTTATCCAAAAAATCAATTATGATTACTCCATGGCAATCTCAAAAAACTGAAGCAACAGCTTTTCCAGCAGATTTTTGGACACGAAACTTCTTAGGTCTTGGAGAACCAGAGTGTCGCCATTCCATCGATTGTTGCTTTGTTTCTGGATCGTAGAAATGAACCCAAGTCTCATCCATAGTAACAATTCGGTTTAAGAAGTCTCCATCGTTTTCAAGTCGAGCACAGATCGAACGCGATGCTTCTACCCTTGCACGCTTTTGGTCAATATTCAAACATTTGGGGATCCATTTTGCAACAATTTTTTTGATGTCCAAATTGACGTGAACTATATGATGAACGCGTTCGTATGGAATATTCAGTGCTTCAGATATCCGTTTTAGCCCAATTCGACGGTCTGATAAAATCATGTCATGAACTGCGTCGATATTTTCGTGGACTGATACAGAAACTGGCCTTCCCGATCTTCAATGGAAAATTTACCTCTTTTGAAGCTTGCAGTCCAATTTTTCACGGTCCCATACGAAGGACAATGATGGCCAAGGGTATTAATCATATCTCCGTATATCTGCTTACCTCTTAACCCTTTTAAATACAGGTACTTGACGATGGCTCGATACTCCAATTTTTCGATTTTCACAATTTCGGTGGACATCTTCTTTCTTTCAATTTATTGCGTAGCTCTGGTTTACTTTTTTGACCTCAAACTTCACACTGACCCTTGTAATGAGTTATTGTTCGTTGCTATGGTAACGCTATATTTTTATTATGCATGGAACTGGTCTAGGCTAACTAGATATCAATACATCCTCATATTATGTTCCCACAATCTGACGACCAATTTTCCAACCTATTGCTGACGTCATTGCCTCACTAAATTGAATAGGCCAGAAAGGGAGTCCATTCACTTTCCGTAAAGCAATCGGTTCCTCAAGTTTTATAACTATAAAAATCCAAACGCGATTTTTTTTTGGGTTCAATTGAAGTTACAGCTTTTCACTTGGTCTCTGCTGACTATTTTCCTGCAATGTCTCAACAGGAAGACGATTGCGCGCACAGAGCCGATGATCGCACAGCAATAAATCGCAAAAATCCCCGCCAGAAGGAGAATGAAATCCTGAACATAAATCGCGTGTCCTTCGCAAACGACAACACCGAAAAAGATCCCAAAAACAGGCATTGGAAGTTTCCCCGGTTGGCCCGGAGCTGTGAAATTCGGAGATTAAGTGCCTTCACAAGCAGATTTTTTAATTGCTCAGCTAATTTATTCCGAGAAATGCTAAAGTTTTCTCATTTCGGACAGTCAATTAAAAGTGGAAAGTTGATATTCTGCTGCAATTATAATTCCATTACGCGAGACGCGTTCGGGTCTAGCTATCAAAATCCGTCCTTAATTATTCCTTCTGTTGTTTGTTTACCGAGGAATTTAGAAGGATGCCAACTCTTAAATTGAGGCCGGCCTGCCAAATTTTAGGAGTAACGTCAACTTCATAACGAAATCTATTCATCGAATTATTATAGGTCTGGTCTTGTGGCGATGGTTGAAGTTGGATACTCTCCACGGTAAAACGCTTAGTTTAGGAGCTTTCATTCACTTTTGAAAGGTGGTTAAGTGAGGGAGAATAGAAAATATATAACTAAAATGAACGATTTTCACTTCTCGTTCAATTTTGGTGCTGACTTCTTCTACGCAAAAAGTAATGTACTCTCAGTCTTAATTTCCATTTCCTTTTCATGATGTCAACTCATTTATGTGCTTCCTCATGAATATATATTTTATTATATTTTAAAATTTATATAGATTTTCAGACCTCTCTAGAATTTCTCACATGGAAATGGGTATGTTGCAACAGAATGGAACTTTCTTATCTCTCAATGATCATGAATGCTGTTTTATTAACTTCTCATGCTCATATCATTAATTTGACTCAGTTTATTTCATTTCTCAAGTCAATCTGTTGATAACCTCTCACCTATATATGACTAATTACTGTTGTCGGGTTTGAGATGAATTAATCCTCATATTCTTCAGGGATTTAGTTGATTTCCTTTACAACACGATGTGAACTTTGTAATGAATCCCAGTTTTCTGAGAAAATTGGTGTTCATTTTAGTGCATTCCTTTCATTTCACATTTCCGCCTTTAAAAATATTTAATTCTCAAATATTCAGTACATTCATTCCGATAGGCAGAGTAAGTGTAAAAAACTGTTTATCTGTGTTTAACGTTGTTTTTCTTGCATGCCATTGAAGATTTCGACGTTTTTCTGATGTTGATATGCGATAAACCGAAGCTGACGACGTTTTTCACTCTTGTCGCATTCTGGAATTTTCAGATTTTTAACGTAAGGGGGGATTTGCCTATAAAAGCAGATTTTCCCCCGTGTCGGCTCTCTTTTGTCACTTGACTCTCTTTTGTCTCTTTACTCTTACTCTCTTAGCTCTTTTCTCTGCGATTTGTCTTTGATTGTGTTCAAGACGAGCCGGTCAACGAATTTAGAATAAATTTTGTGTTATGAAGGTAGTGCTCTTAGAAATTAATTTTAATTTTTCGTTTTTTTCCGCGAGTGCCTGAAATAAAGTAGGTAGGTCCCCGTCTATACCGTTCAGTATCTTTATTAGACCTACACCGGTTATTTCTTTGACACTGCTATACTGTATCGTTTTCTGTCATCTTGTGCCGTACTTAACCCTGTTTCGCGAGTCTGATATTTCCCTTCGCTGTCAGTCATGGTGCGTAAGCCCTTGGGGTAGTGAAGAGGAAGTCCCGTCAACCCCCCTGTTCGCGTTCCCGAGTCATAAGTGTTGAAATAGAAATCTCTTTTCTATCAGTCATGGTGCGTAAGCCCTTGGGGTAGAGAATAAGAGATACCGTTCGTCGTCAGTGAAATCCCGTAGTTGCGCTCAAAACAGACCTTTTCTTCCCTATCAGTCATGGAGCGTAGCCCTTGGGGTAGTGAATAAAAGTCTCGAGTAGATCCGCCCTGGTTGTGTTTCTTTGATTTCTGGAAAAATACAATTAATTACATCCCGATACCGTATAGCAAGTCATTTCACTTCGCGAGGTCATCCTTAGTGTCCATTTCGTCAGTTCTGGTTGGCGCATTTTATTGAACAACCTTTGATTTTTCACTATACCCGGTATAAACTTTATAAAGTGCTCGTGATCGGATCGAATTTCCAGAATGTATGTTTGCTGATCGATTCGCTCATATTTCATACCTACACATATTTCCGTTGTTTATATAATCAGTTTCCGAAGGTGTGAATAAACTGGTACATAATTGGATTTTGACTACTTCGTTATCGCTACCACCCTAGATAACAGCGAACTCTGTCTCCGACTAGCAGTTACTCTGGTAGGTTTGCTATTCTTCCTAGTGAAAAGAATAGCTGGCGCTCGAGATAAGTTTTCTCCGAGGTAACCACGTTACAACTTTTCTAAGATATTGTTCAACGGTGAACTATGACAGTGGTTGACAGTCTCTTAACCTGGTTCCATCCTTGAAGGTCTGGTAATCGTGTACTCTCTCAGTTGGTATGATCTCCTTATTATACTTTGTATTCTCATAGATCATTCTCGTATTCATTCATCTTGCTCGATATACAGATTAGACCTCAAGGATTCTGCAGTTTTCTTCTGAAAACCAACGATTAGTGGTTTCCCTCATTAGTATCATCATTTTGTAACTCTCATAATTTATCTATTGTATCTTCTATTTTTTTGTTGGACGTTCTAATCGCGCTTACTTGTAAGCAATCCGTCTCTGTAAATGTTGTATTCATTGATGAATTTTGCACTCCTCAAGACCAACGTTGTTTATAGTGATTAAAATATTATTGCTCTACTCATATTTAATGTATTGATCTCATTGATGTCCAGACATAGACAATTTAGTTTTCACCTCTTGGCCTGCATCATAATCACAACTCAGCCTTCTCATTAAAATCCATTATTCTAAAATTCAGTTTTTCTTTCAATTCTCATTGATTCCTCTGTCACTGTAAACGTTGTGTTACTATTGAATTTGTTGTACTTTTTCAGGCTTTTAGTGTGGCTTCAAGTGACTTCTCATTTGATTGGTTGGATAATGTCACTCTGAGTTTATAGATGTTGCTAGTTTTTGTAATTATTAGTGTATTAACTTCATGCGAGTTATTTATTCATTTTATGATTGCGAACGTGTCAAATAAATGTAAATTAGTCAATAATATTTTGATGGAATTTTTGAATATTGTGCTCTCTTTGATACACCCTCCACATATAGTGGAAAAACCCAATCCTGTCGTTTTGACGTTGAAAATGATGCTAGCCTTGAATTAAATCCCGGAACGGTAATCCGTAATTATCGCGAATGGACATCGACATAGCGTCCTCTCTATGGCAACAGCTGCAAACAGAACTGATCCTGGATGAGTCCTTATTAATACACGTATTGATATTCATGATTATCTCCCGGCTCATTTCCGATGCAGCTTTGACGTTGTCGCCCTGTATTATGCTGCGTCCATGATTATTCATACGTTTCCTTTTCTCTCCCTGTCCCGTTCCAAGTCTGGCTAATCAAGTCAGGACGCCAGATGGGCCGCGATAATTCGATTGCAAGAGCTTGTAATTAATGGATCTCTCATACGAGTGGGGGTGGCCCTTTCCACAAATCACTAAGACATATACACGGTTGCACTGCGCCAATTGTTAATCCCCGAAATCATTAACATATTGATTCAGTACGGATCGAGACGAGACGAGGTTTGCGTCGGATATATATTACTACAGATAGTGCATTTGAGCTGGATCAGACCTTGTCTTATGCAGATCCGATTTGTTTGCGGGTAGGAGATACCTTGACGGATTATGTCGAGAATTCGGCTCTACACGAGAATAAAACATGGGCACATGTGGGAACAATCTATACTGAAGCAGGATGCAGACTTTTTTCACTGAAACGCAGTGGCGACTCGTGGTCATTCTATTCAACAGTCTTGAATTTCTGAAAAAAGCTGGGTTCAGTTGAAAATTCGTCAAAACCGTACGGTTGCGCCGAGATGGATGGAATTCTCAGATTTATTACTAGAAGGGTTACTTTTTCAGAATATGAATCACATTTCCATCTACGGTTACTTTTACTGAGAGATAAACGACTCGAAAGCTGACCTTCGAAAAATCCTGAAAATGATGGGTTCAGTTAAACATTCGTCAAGACTGAACGGTTGCGCCGAGATGGATGAAATTTTCAGATTTATTACTAGAAGTGTTGCTCTTTCAGAATATGTATCACATTTTTATCTAGGGTTACTTTTATTGAGAGATAAACGACTCGAAAGCTGGCCTTCGAAAAATCCTGAAATAGATGGGTTCAGTTAAAAATTCGTCAATAACGAACGGTTGCGCCGAGATGGATGGAATTTTCAGATTTATTATTAAAAGAGTTGCTTTTTCAGAATATAAATCACATTTCCATCTACAGTTACTTTTACTGAGAGATAAACGACTCAAAAGATGACCTTCGAAAAATCCTGAAAATGATGGGTTCAGTTAAACATTCGTCAATACCGAACGGTTACGCCGAGATAGATAAAATTCTCAGATTTATTACTAGAAGAGTTGCCCTTTCAGAATCTGTATCACATTTCCATCTACGGTTACTTTTATTGAGGAATAAACGACTCGAAAGCTGACCTTCGAAAAATCCTGAAATAGATGGGTTCAGTTAAAAATTCGTCAATAACGAACAGTTGCGCCGAGATGGATGGAATTCTCAGATTTATTATTAAAAGAGTTGCTTTTTCAGAAAATAAATCACATTTCCATCTACAGTTACTTTTACTGAGAGATAAACGACTCGAAAGATGACCTTCGAAAAATCCTGAAAATGATGGGTTCAGTTAAACATTCGTCAAGACCGAACGGTTACGCCGAGATAGATGAAATTCTCAGATTTATTACTAGAAGAGTTGCCCTTTCAGAATCTGTATCACATTTCCATCTACGGTTACTTTTATTGAGGAATAAACGACTCGAAAGCTGACCTTCGAAAAATCCTGAAATAGATGGGTTCAGTTAAAAATTCGTCAATAACGAACAGTTGCGCCGAGATGGATGGAATTCTCAGATTTATTATTAAAAGAGTTGCTTTTTCAGAAAATAAATCACATTTCCATCTACAGTTACTTTTACTGAGAGATAAACGACTCGAAAGATGATCTTCGAAAAATCCTGAAAATGATGGGTTCAGTTAAACATTCGTCAAGACCGAACGGTTACGCCGAGATAGATGAAATTCTCAGATTTATTACTAGAAGAATTGCCCTTTCAGAATCTGTATCACATTTCCATCTACGGTTACTTTTATTGAGGAATAAACGACTCGAAAGCTGACCTTCGAAAAATCCTGAAATAGATGGGTTCAGTTAAAAATTCGTCAATAACGAACAGTTGCGCCGAGATGAATGAAATTCTTAGATTTATTACTAGAAGTGTTGCTCTTTCAGAATATGTATCACATTTCTATCTAGGGTTACTTTTATTGAGAGATAAACGAATCGAGAGCTTACCTTCGAAGAATTCTGAAATAGATGGGTTCAGTTAAAAATTCGTCAATAACGAACAGTTGCGCCGAGATGAATGAAATTCTTAGATTTATTACTAGAAGTGTTGCTCTTTCAGAATATGTATCACATTTCTATCTAGGGTTACTTTTATTGAGAGATAAACGAATCGAGAGCTTACCTTCGAAAAATTCTGAAATAGATGGGTTCAGTTAAAAATTCGTCAATACCGAACGGTTGCGCCGAGATGAATGAAATTCTTAGATTTATTACTAGAAGTGTTGCTCTTTCAGAATATGTATCACATTTCTATCTAGGGTTACTTTTATTGAGAGATAAACGAATCGAGAGCTTACCTTCGAAGAATTCTGAAATAGATGGGTTCAGTTAAAAATTCGTCAAGACCGAACGGTTGCGCCGAGATGGATGAAATTCTCAGATTTATCACAAGAAGAGTTGCCCTTTCAGAATCTGTATCACATTTCCATCTACGGTAACTTTTATTGAGAGATAAACGACTCGAAAGCTAACCTTCGAAACAACCTGAAAAAGCTGGGTTCAGTTAAAAATTCGTCAATACCGAACAGTTGCGCCGAGATGGATGAAATTTTCAGATTTATTACTAGAAGAGTTGTTCTTTCAGAATCTGTACAACATTTTCATATACGGTTACTTTTATTGAATGATAAACAACTCGAAAGCTAACCTTCGAAAAATTTTAAAAAGGATGGGTTCAGTTAAAAATTCGTCAAGACTGAACATTGCACCTACATTGATGAAATTATCAGATTTATTACTAGAAGAGTTGTTCTTTCAGAATATGTATCACGTTTAGATCTACGATAATTTTCCTGGAAGATAAATTACTCTAAAGATGACCTTCGAAAACTTCCCAAAAGCTTGGATTCAGTTAATATTTCCTCAAGAACGAACGGTTGAGCCGGGGTGGATGAAATGTCGGGATTTATCACAAAAAAGGCTGCAAGTATGTATCACGTTTAATTCTACTATGATTTTTCTGCCAGATTTCACCTAACTCGAAGGTTGAAAAATGGAAAAATTACAGATTTGATTTTCCGGTAAACAGTGTTAGACATCGGAAAAATAACATTTTTTCGTGATAATGGTGAAGTAAAAAAGTGTATCGTCTGACCTCAAGAATCTACTTTTGAAATATTTGTACGAGTCACCCTGTATATATCGAGGGGTTTCTGTCGCATCCCGCTTTTCGACTGCCTTTTCTTCTTATCCTACCATTTTCCCTCCGCTATTGGGAATTCCAAACAAGCCTCCTGGATTCAATTTGAGTAAATAAAAAGTTAATAGACTTTTGTTTGCATAGGTACATCGAGGAATGGAGAATATTTTGGTTTTCGGCACAAGACATCTGACAATTACCTTACTTTTCAGAGTATTGTTTGAGGAACTAAAACTTTGACTTTAATTCCAATAAAAGTCCCTATTCGGGTACTCCCCTAAAGACTCCACTGTATTTATGCATTTCAAACAAGCTCTGGGGCTTTGGAATGCAGAACGATGACGCTAGGCATGACCTTTCAGGACTCATGAGCGTTTTGCTCCAAGATAGCTCGAAAAAAGCTGTCTACTCCGTTTTTTCCTGGAACATAATTCTTGAACGCCTCAGTATCATCCCCTAACCGTCTCAACCCCCACCGTCAGTAGACCGTTCAAAGTGGCGTGTCTGTGCCCTACTTTAAATCACTTATTTATGCAGATCTTCTCCTGAACGACTTTCCCAGACGTTATCACTACAGGTGATGTTGAACCGCAGTGAAACACCCATAAAGTCGTAATTAATTGGTGCCGACGGGTGGGGGGAGGACGGGGGTGATGGTTTCCTACGTACAATCTGCTCTTTAAGAGGCTCAATTATCTCCGTAACTTCATTTGCGTCATAGTCTGCTGCACGTAACCTTCGAATATATTTGGCACGGGAGTACGGGACATTATCGAATTATGGAAGCTCGTAGTTAGGAGTGATGCTGGAAACATTAACTACGCGAAGTTTATAATGGGCTTATGTCAGTGAGAGGACTGGTAGGTTTTTCTGGGAATGCAGAGGCATCACTCAGAATGCTTGCTTTAATGCGGCAGGAATTTTTATAGCGGGTGTGTGCATTTTGCATCTTCAACCTGGGGCTTTGAATTTGGAAATTTTAGAGTTTTATTCCAAACACTCCTCACATATTTTTTGACAGATTCGTAAATGGAAGGATAATCGTCAGTTTGATCAATATTTCCAGTGATTCAAGTTTTCAGTTGGTTCAAATCAGTAATGGGTGAGATATATGCTTGATCTCTGAGGAAATTGATGTTTGTATTGACATTAATGGGCCAAAAAACTGAACGTTGTGCTGTAGAAGTCCCATCAAAGAAACTGACCACAATTCGCCTGTCACTGATCTGATCCTGCTATCTCAGGATATGTATCATATCCAGATCAACGATGATTTTTCTGGGAGATACGTGTGTAAAAAGTTGACGTTTGAAACATTCCCAAAAAGATGGAGTAGGTTGAACATTCGTCTAGAACGAATGTTGGCACCGAAGTCAATGAAACTTCTAGATGATATCTAGTTAGGCTGGACCAGTTCCATGCATTAAAATATTGCGTTACCATAGTAACGAACAATAACTCATTAGAAGTGAAGTTTGAGGTCAAAAAACTAAATCAGACTTACACAACAAAAATAAATTGAAAGAAAAAAGATGTCCACCGAAATTGTGAGAATCGAAAATTGGATTATGCAGCCATCATCAAGTACCTGTATTTAAAAGGGTTGAGAGGTAAGCAGATTTACGAAGATATGCTTAATATCCTTGGTGATCAATGTCCTTCGTATGCGACCGTGCAAAATTCGACTGCAAGCTTCGAAAGAGGCAAATTTTCCATTGAAGATGATCACCCATTCGGAAGGCCAGTTTCTGTGTCAGTTCCCGAAAATATCGATGCAGTTCATGACATGATTTTATCAGACCGTCGAATTGGGCTAAAACGGATATCTGAAGCACTGAATATTTCATACGAACGCGTTCATCATATAGTTCACGTCAATTTGGACATGAGAAAAATTGCTGTAAAATGGATCCCCAAATATTTGAATGTTGACGAAAAGCGTGCAAGGGTAGAAGCAACGCGTTCGATCTGTACTCGATTTGAAAACTATGTAGACTTCTTAAACCGAATTGGTACTATGGATGAGACTTGGGTACATTTCTACGATCCAGAAACAAAGCAACAATCGATGGAATGGCGACACTCTGGTTCTCCAAGACCTAAGAAGTTTCGTGTCCAAAAATCTGCTGGAAATCATGACTGATTTTTTGGATAAGGGTAGAACAGTAACTGAGGATTATTATTCGACATCACTGACCACTCTATGGAAAAAATTAAAGAGGAAAGACGCGGAAAGCTATCCAAAGGTGTTTTGTTTTTGCAGGACAACGCCCCTGCACACAAATCTCATGTTGCCATGCAAAAAATTCGTGATTTAGGATTTGAATTACTAGAACATCCCCCTTAATCACTAGATTTGGCTCCATCCGACTATCATCTCTTTCCTCAACTGAAAAAAAGTTTAAAAGATCGTAAATTTCCTTCCAATGAGGAGATAATCAGATAATTAGAAGTATAGTAGGCTAAGAATTTGCTGATAATTTCAATACAACAACAATCCAGAACGCTAACTTGATTGTTCACCTGGAAAATGATACAACAGAAGCCTAGAAGACACAGAATATCGTCCTTCAAAATTCCATAGCCTACTTGACGACGATTTTTTGAACGTATGTTATAAAGCTACAAATCCACCTTAATCAATCTAGAAGCCTGCAATATTTCGCATATGAATCAAGCAGGGGACATAGAGGAGACCTCATAGAAATCAAAAGTCGAATTCTAGCAATAGGACCCAATTCAATCACGCACTGCTCTGTGCCAAAGGCACCAACTATCTATATTCGATGCAGTCCACATAGGGCAGCTCATGAAAGAAGGATGGTCCGTCTCGCTGAAAGGCTCTCTCCAAATTGGACGGCAGACATCTCTTCATTGACGCTACCATAGAGAGCGAAAAAAAAACGACGAATATTTCCGATACGTCGGCGGAACACTTTAAAGGACCCTTTATTTTCCGGTTTTTGCCGCTACCGCAGCCAGTCGAAACGAATGAACGGGCTGGATGTACGTACTAATTAAATCTGTCCGATATAAATCCGGAGAGCGGAGGTATTAAAACGCACAATGGCGTACACAAACGGGGATATTATTCGAAAAAACGGCTCCATAAACATGTTGCCAAAACAACGCGTATCGCCACGGTCCATACGAACGTTATTTCAATAATGTCGGCGACCGACGTTCGGAAATGTTGAGTGTATAAAAATAAATTCGGTGGGGTTGATTTCGGGTATGCGATATTATCAACGTTTGTTTGCCGTGTGTCGGTTTTTGTTGTGCCGCGACCTGATTGAGTTTTGGGTTAGGTCAATTGCGAACGGGCGCAGGCAGAAAGGCGCTTACGGCATGGATAAATACACTGCTCAACAATTGGTAGGAAACGCTGATCTTGGTTCTTCCCCACGAGCTCGTCTCAAGAATTCTACTTAATTGTTCGCAATTTCAGATGATTATTGTTGCGCATATTGAGCAACAGCTGAAAATGCAATTACTCACTCCAACGGGCTTAAGAAGAAACCTTTCATTTATTCATTGCTGTATCCCGTTACCGAAAATAAATCTACAAAAAGACTCAAAAACAAAACTATCGGTGCTATCAAACTTATAATTTCTTAGGCCTACTTGAGACTGTGTGCTCTCCTGTGAATGAAGATACCTAACCGTGACCTACAGATCGTTCCACACTCCGGGCATGGATAGTCACCAACCAGATCTGGCCGCTGCTGTATTCTTCTCGAGTCTCCATTAAAACTGTGGACCAAAGACCTCCACTGTGATTCGTCTAACGCTAGTTGTTCCAAGTTATGATTGGAATCAACCGATTTTAGGGATTGATGCATTATATCCTTAAACCGCTTATACTGGCCTCCTGGTTTCCGAGCTCCCTTCGTGAATTCGCCATACAGAGCTATTTTGGGGAGTCTTGTGTCTTGCATCCTCAGAATGCGGCCGCTCCATCTGAGTCGGGCCCTCGTTACTTGACACTCAATTGTTATACAACTCACGCGCTGCAAGACCTCCGCATTTGAAACTTTGCGGAACCATCTGATGTGCATTATTTGTCTTAGAAGACGTTGTTGCGTTTGTTCAAGCTGTTTAATATGTCGCCTGTAGGGCGTCCAGCTTTCGCTTCCGTAAAGAAGCGTTGGGAGGACCACTGCTTTGTAAACAGCTGTCTTGGTCTTCAGATTGAGGTTGTGATTTCGAAACACTCTATCTTTTAGCTTCCAGAATGCCCGTGATGCCGAGGTGATACGGTTTCCGTCCCCAGGTTAGCCCTAGTATTTATGATACCAAGGCGTATCTCCACTGTTCTGCTAGCAGAAAGAGGGTACCAAATGGAAGGAAAACAAAGAGCTAACCTTACCCCCGTACGAGCTTCGTGGTTATCACCTCTCTGATAGAAAATACACAAGGCCCTTCACTCGAAGTTGCTCAACACTCAACTAATAGATTATTTCAATAGAGATGACAAAGCGGATTTATTAAAAACTTTTTGGAGTGCTCGGAGACGAGAATATTTTTGTGATAACTGACAGACGACGAGTTCCTTTTCTTGCCCGCAAAGTGTCGCTAGCGACTGGGAAAAAAAAACGCCTGAAAAACCCTACAGTCAGACACTACTCTTCGAGGCATACTTTCGATCAGACAATTTATGAAATGTTTGGTCAAGTTAGTTCAAATATTCAGCAAAGCGTTAGAAAGCTGAACTTATATTGATAAAAATTTTCAGTATTTTTATAAAACGACCCGTTGGTCTTTGATATATTTCATAAATATTCCATCCATGTGGCCTTTTTTGCAGCAAAATCTTCTGGCGGCTGTCGGCCTTCAATAAATTGGTGTACTATCACAGTATAGGTTGTGGCAAAAATGGGTGGGAGTGGTGGGACTATTCTCTACTTGTTGACGATTTCCTAGGTACAGTAATCTTCATTTTTCTGGAGGAAACATTTTGAGTTAGATAGTTAGCATTCAATGATAATACATATGCAGCAAGATTCATAACTATTGATAGGACCGAATGTGCCTTGAAAAGCTATTGTCCATATCCCAATAGTTATGAATAACGCAATGCATAAGGAATTCGAAAAATATTCTGTTTGTTTCAAGATATGAGAGATACAGTTTATGTAAATAAAAAAGAGTTTCAAACTAGAATTATTCGAATACAACCGAACCCTTCAACATTTAGATGTGTGAAAAGATACATACTTCAAAATTAGATTTTGATATTCAAAAATCAACTTAAAAACTTCGTCGGGAAGCATTCGATTGATTCACTGAATTTAAAAGAATTATCACTTTTTGTTTTCTGATACTGGACGATAGAAGTTTTTGCTTCATTCACATCTACAGGTCTTGGAACAAGTACGACAAAAAATAAATGAAATTTCATTTGATATCATAATTATAGGGGAAGTACGAACAAAATCACATGGTGTTTTGTTTTTCATCATAAGACATGCCTGCCTTCACATGGTACGGTGTTGGGAAGTCACTAAAGCACACCGATTTTAAAATAAGGCGACTATGTCATTTTGACCATATATCTCATTTTGTACGTATTTCCCCTACTTCCAAAGGCAAATAATTGTAAAAATACCCAGTTGATTAACTAGAGTATACATTATTAGATTTAATTATTCCTTTTTCCAAAACGTTATCAACGACGAGATTACGAGACTCTCGCACGAGCCACGAGACGAGACTTCATATCTTATCGGCGTGGCGAGACAAGACTATAGTAGACGGTAAAAATCTGACGAAAAACCTGACGGTAAAAACCTGAGGGCAAATACCGTACGGTAAAAACCCGATGTTGCAAAACGAGCCTTAAAAAACTCTCTGTGCTTCAAGAACCTAACATTTTCTGACCAACAGTTGACGACTTAATAGAAGGAGTTGTATGAGGTACCGACTAACCACTTCAAACATTTTAAACTTTCGTAAGAATCAATTTCCAAACACTCACTAGAAACACCCTCATATCCCCCTTTTTCTTTCTCATCCTCCTCCTTTCACGTTCCCGAATATCAGAGTTCATCGAGGAACATATTGCACGCCGAATAAAATTACTCCCATACGAGCCCCCAAAAAACACATACTCAACAACGGAGGCCCCTATAACATCTTCGAAAATAAGGAATTAGGCCGGCTATCGTTTTCCCCAGAGCTGTAAGCTGTTAAGGCTCCCCCTACCCCAATCTAACCGCCCAAACTCAAACGCCTTTCATCATGAACGAACACTTTCATGTTCAATCTCGGCATGTTTTCCTCCCTTACAATCCCGGTGTATTTTTCGCATTATACGAGACGCTAATTTAAAAACGACGAACCTCCAAGGCTCTCGTGCCGCCCGCGGGCCCAAATTCTCCTAGGGGGTTTCAATCTCGCTCCCGTTTTGTTTGAGTAATCAGCGGAGGTTTGATTGTGAACGTCTTGGATTTCGGGATGACTTCCTTCATTGCATAAATAATTTCGCGCTGGGCCTGTGATCTTTCAAATGGGGAAATATCCGAGGGAGATATCGATGGAGGGTGGTGGAGCGATCTTCCAGATTGAGAGGTCGTTGCCGTATTGAAGAACGTTGCACGCTAGGGGCTTCGTCTTAATAATCGGAAAGATCGCTTCTTTGATGGATTCAGACATAATGATACCAATTTAGAAATGCTCTCGCCAAGACAAGCCCAGAAAAACGCGCGGGCAATACCTATGAAAATTGATTCTTCTTGCTCTACAAACCAGACCTGCACAGCTTTTATTACCTCCTCGTTGGAAGAAAATTTACGACCTTTTAAACTTTTGTTTAGTTGAGGAAAGAGATGATAGTCGGATGCAGCCAAATCTGGTGAATAAGGGGGCTGTTCTAGTGATTCAAACCCTGAATCACGAATTTTTTGCATGGCAACATGAGATTTGTGTGCAGGGGCATTGTCCTACAAAAACGAAACATCTTCGGCTAGCTTTCCGCGTCATTTCTCTTTAATGTTTTCCCTTAAAGTGGTCAGTAATGTCGAATAGTAATCTCCGGTTATTGTTCTACCCTTATCCAAAAAATCAATCATGATTACCCCATGGCAATCCCAAAAAACTGAAGCAAGAACTTTTCCAGCAGATTTTTGGACACGAAACTTCTTAGGTCTTGGAGAACCAGAGTGTCGCCATTCCATCAATTGTTGCTTTATTTCTGGATCATAGAAATGTACCCAAGTCTCATCCATGGTAACAATTCGGTTTAAGTAGTCTATATCGTTTTCAAATCGAGCACAGATCGAACGTGATGCTTCTACCCTTGAACGCTTTTGGTCAACATTCAAACATTTGGGGATCCAACAGGAAAATCTCGTTCCAATTAATAATTACAGTTGGAAAATATCGGTCCAAGGAACAACCACAAGAAACTATTCTTTCACGACGTTTCGGCACTTTATTGTGCCTTCTTCAGGCTAAAAAATGGAAAATTATGTTATAAACAGTGACATAGATAATATAAAAATATGATGGCATTTATATTATCTATGTCACTGTTTATAACATAATTTTCCATTTTTTAGCCTGAAGAAGGCACAATAAAGTGCCGAAACGTCGTGAAAGAATAGTTTCTTGTGGTTGTTCCTTGGACCGATATTTTCCAACTGTAATTTGGGGATCCATTTTGCAGCAAATTTTCTCATGTCCAAATTGACGTGAACTAGGTATATGATGAACGCGTTCGTATGAAATTAGGTCCTTTCGTTTGCATAAAGAGTGTATCACTTTTCTACACTCAATTTAAGTATTCGTCTGATTGGATTTACACCAGTGTAGAGGAAGTGTAAACCCAATCGAGTGTAGAAAAGTTCTACACTTTTTATGCAAACGAAAGGACCTATTCAGTGCTTCAGATATACGTTTCAGCCCAATTCGACGTTCTGATAAAATTATGTCATGAGCTGCATCGATATTGTCGGGGGGTGACACAGAAACTGGCCTTCCCGATCGGTTATCATCTTCAATGGAAAATTTACCTCTTTTGAAACTTTTAGTCCAATTTTTCATGGTCGCTTACGAAGGATATTGATCACCAAGGGTATTGAGCACATCTTTGTAAATCTGCTTACCTCTTATCCCTTTTAAATACTTGTACTTGATGATGGCTCGATACTCCAATTTTTCAATTTTCACAATTTCGTTGGATATCTTCTTTCTTTCTATTTATTGCGTAATTCTGGTTTACTTTGTTGTTACTCAAACTTCACACTGACACTTCTAATGAGTTATTATTAGTTGCTATAATAACGCAATATTTTTTTTATGCATGGAATTGCTCTAGGCTAAGTAGATATGAATACATCCTCGTAATTAGATGAACAAAGACAGTTCTGGAACAGAAGTGGAGTTGTAATCTGATGTCGGCACACACCTAAATTCCTCATAGGAAATGTGCAACTATTGCATACACAATCGATGCCTCTAATGTGTATCTGTTATTGTTATTTTTGATCATTTGACCTGGAGTTCATAGAATATTTCTGTTTGATCATTGCACTAGGTATCAATACATCCTCGTAGTATCTTTATGACACAATATACAAATTAATTAGTGAATGAACAGAAACCCTCACAGCGGGTTTCATAAACCTTTGACTAACCAATCAACAATTTGACACTCGATTGCCAAAACGAAATCAATAAAACTCGGGCATTTCTGAATACATTGAAGGAGTAGCAATTAAGAATCATTGAATGGACGTAAAAAGGTTATAATTTCCTCTAAATGGGCCTTTCATGCAACAATTTACGTGTATGAACAGTTATCACATGTCACACGTTACCGGTCTTAATAATTATTTATCCATTTTTCTTAGTAAACTAAAAATCTCAATTTCGGAGAATCCATTTCATCTGATCCACATTTTTTCACCATGTTATGATTTCCGAACGAAATTTTGAGGTTTTCACCAAAAAATTGGACGGAAAAATTCAATAATCAGCAACTGGAAGGAGTCAGATGAACAAAAAGTGATACGAGAATCGAAACATCCAGAACCCTTTTGATCAAAATGACCATTCGAAATCTCACAAAAATATGTTTCCGAAATGGCCCTCAAATTAATATTTTAACCTGCCTCAGGGTTTTAGTAACACATTTGAAACGCAGAGGGCGCTCACATCACTCTAGTCACTTCGTTTCCTATTTTTTTACTCCATTATATTTGGTTCTTGGTAGGATAATCCTTCCTCGACCACCTTTCAATGAAATGTAATTTTGAGCTTCGATAGCAGTTCTCTCTGCATCATTATACCAAAGCTTTTCTGAGCCTTCGTGAATTTTACTCGTTTAATCCTACCAAAGCCTGAACATAGGGGTCAGTTGGTACGGATCATTTACTCAGATATGGAAATAGCACAAATGATTAATTCCACGAGATCAAAACAGACACAAGCACTCTTTTTGAGGGACGCAACGCTGAAATAATGGCGATAATTGGGTTGCACGCTGCTGTAACATCAAAAAGCTGCATTAAATGTTGCATATGAAGTGCCTTTGATGCACATCTCGAATAGATGATGCATTATTTTTGGATACCTGAATTTTATCAACCTCACGTATCGCTGGCTGAAAGAGGATTTTCGATTTGTTATGTTGTTGAACGGAATATTTCATTGAAATATATGCTCACATTTTTCGAACGGGCTGGAATTCACGTTGGAAGTATTTCAGTTCGAGGCCCATTGAATTAACAATTCGATTATATATATTCGAACAATTTTTCGATAGTCTTTGAACAACCTACAAAAATACAGGTTTGTTTCACCATAAACTGGTCAGGTGACAGATGACTTTTTGCTCTAAACAAATGCCTTGCTGTTAGTCGAATGATCTATTTGGTTGTGAGTTACAGGGTGTGAAAAATGAAAGTCAAGAGAAAATTCGGTAGTCGGTAGGTCAGTTTCACAGTTCTTCTTCGATAATCAGAGGCAATCAATGGAAATTGTTAATGTTGTTTATGGTTCTGAGAATGTTATATTGAACTACACTGCGCAAAAAAAATAACGCACATTCTGAAAATCTCAATTTTAATAAAAGTTAACTCTATATTGACTTTATAACTTTTTTTTTATGTTCTCTCGGAAAGGTTTTGAACGAAACAAGATACATTGAATGGAAGAAAAATTCAGGATTTCGCCGAATCTTATGTGAAAGAAGAGAAATGAACAATTTTCAAAATAGTGAAATGCTGATAAGTAATTTAATACTTGGTATTCCCACCCCTTGCGTTAATTACAGCCCGGCAACGACGGTTCATACTCAAAATGAGTGATCTTAAAATGTTCTGATCTAATCCTTCCCAGATTTCTCCGAGTTGGATTTCTAAGTCATTAAGAGTTGCTGGATGATTTTCTGAACTTCTCAGCCTTCTATTGAGGTTGTCCTAAACCTGCTCAATCGGATTGAGATCTGGACTTCTTGCTGGCCATTCCATTCGAGAGACTTCAACCTCTTCAAGGTACTCCTGAACGATGCGCGCACGATGGGGTCTGGCATTATCGTCCATAAAAATGAAATTTTCACCAATGTATGGTTCAAATGGCACTACAGGCTCTTCAAGAATGTTCCTTATATACTTATCAGCATTCATAGCTCCATTATCAACGACCACTAGGTCTGTGCGAGCAGTCAAAGATATTCCACCCCATACCATAATCGATCCTCCCCCGAAACCAGTAGTATTCAGGAAATTGCACTGAGCATATCTTTCATGTGGACGTCTGTATACAAGGGAACGTCGATCCCAATGGTAGAGGCAGAATCTAGACTCATCTGTGAAGAGAACTCTTTCCCAATCGGCCTCTTCCCAATGGATATGCTCTCTCGCAAAATCCAAACGCGCCCTTCGAAGGGCTGGGGTAAGAGCTGGGCCTCTTGCCGCGACACGAGGCCTTAAATCATATTCTCTGAGGAGTTTTTTTATTGTCTGAGTGCTAATTTGCACCTCATGAGTTTGCTCAAGCTGAATTTGAAGAAGGCGAGCGGCTGCAAACCGTTGTCTCAACGAAGAAACTCTCAAGTAACGTTCTTGAATGACAGTTGTTACCCGTGGTCTACCATGTCCTGATCTTCGGACATTCATACCTGTCTTCCTGAATCGCTGCAACATTCTGGACACACTTGTATGGGAAACTCCAAACCTTTCTGCAATTCTTGAGTATGTCCACCCTTCTTCTCGCAAAACTACCGCTTGGACACATTGCGTGTTTCGCGTTGCATAGCGATCGAGTGTAGAAAATCAAACGAAAAAAAAAACTATTGATCACTAGAATTGATCGGGAACAACTGATTTTTGAATAGAGCCAATACATTCAAAATCTGATAATATCACCTTTTTTATTCCTGCTGGGAAAAAAAATCTGTATTGAAGAAAACCGTTGAAAGTGGATAACATATGCATGCATAATTCTGATAAAAATAATTATCGTTTAGAACACCTTCAGTTGTAGAATAAATTTGAGATTTCCATAATGTGCGTTAATTTTTTTGCGCAGTGTATTTGGTAGTCCTGTCGTCGAAAATATTACCTATTTTTATTGAGTTTTTTGTCCAACATAAAATGATGACCAAACCCTAAAGTTGCCTGTCTTCTTTGAATATCTTATTCAAGACAAGGAAGTGCATGAATCTGTGAATAACAAACCATACAATAATAAACAGTAATCTAAATGCACTCGGAGATTCTTCAGCCTACTACTACGTTGTTGCTTCGAAATTTCACATATGAAATTTCGCACTTCTAATATCAGAGTGCATTCCACCAAGTCCCATTCCCAGAAAGCCCAAGCGTTCAACTAGACTGATACATATCTGCCTCCTTTCCTGCTCATAAAAATGCTAAACGAAATACGTCTCGTCCCTACGAACGATCTCATTGCAGATTGCCGTAGATATTTCAGCATCCACGTCGCGGCGCTCTCTCCTAATAAAGATATGGAAAGAATAAATTGCGTCCGAGTCTTTATGGCCCGCGGGAGTCTGCTGCTAGAAACTTCGAATTTCCGATGCATCTTGATCGGATGGCCCATCTCGGATCATGTTACCGATTGGATGAGGGTATACCTGGATGAGGGCCTTGGAGAATCAGAGCGTCTCCATTTCATCAATTGCTGTTTTGTTTCTGGGTCGTATAAATTACTCGGGTTTCATCCAAAAAGAACCCTTGCACGGTTCTGTACATTTCATCGACGCTCCCATCTATATGAAATATCAAGTGCCTAGAGGATTGTCGTTTCATCCCTATTCGACCTGCTGATAAAACTATGCCATGAATTTGATCTACAATGAAAAATTGAGTTCGTTTGAAGCATGCTATCCTATTTTGGTCTCATACGAAGTACGTTGATATAGGTATATAGGTAGTCATTGGTATAGATCACAATTTCGTGGATCTGCTCACCCTTAAACCCCTAAATATGGGTATATATATATATATATATATATATTCAGCAAACAATAATTATAGCATGTGTATGAGATACAGTTTTAGCAGAGGTTAGCGTAACGGGGTACTATACAAATTGGTGTATAATACAAGAGCTCAGGGAAAAACCTCAGTAAAAAAACCCTTTCTCCCCGTGAGTGTAGTGGATTGTAATTGTTCACGAAATAAGCTGAAATATTTCATATTGAAGGGCATCTCGCACTGCAAAAATTGATTCTTTCTCCAACAAAAAGGAAAATCCAGGAAGTCTTTTCCAAGATACCAGAAACTTTTATCTGAAATAAAGAGAAAACAAAAGCAGAAAAACGTAAAATAATAAAATTAGATTCAATATGTCAGATTGACCTAAAATTGACAACCCAATCCAAAAAAGATTCGGAAACTGCATGTATAGCTCTGAAACCATCCTGAAATTCATAAATTGGACAATGATTAACTAGATGATTTATGGTTTCTTCTAGTTCCCCGCATTCACAACTAGGGCTTTCAACTGAATTCCACCTGAATAGCATGCTATTGCAACGTCCGTGACCTGTTCTTATACGATTCAGAATACACCATATTTTCCTGGGAAGATCAAAACCAGGAACTCTATTCGAAGGATCAGTTACTAATTCTTTGTTGAAAATAGTGCACCTATTCCATTCAGACTGCCAAAGGTCTTTGTCCCTTATATTCGAATTAAGAAAAGAGTTGGACCATAAAGGTTCACGCGACTACAGTCTTGGAATGGTATTTTCGGGAATATAGGATAGAATTGGGAACGAGTCTGGATAGGATTCGAATTTTTTCCAGGAATTCATAACCGCAGTCTGTCTACGAATATGAGGCGGTAAAATGTTTGAAAGAACTGGTAACCATTGAATAGGTGAAGACCTAATAGTTCCAGTTATGGTTTTCATGGAAAGATTCAGTTGTGCATCAATTTTCTGATGACTGGATAGGTACTTGAATTGCTCAATTCTCACAATTCCGGTTCACACCATGTGTTTGATTTTTTTATTGCATAGCTCTGATTTCACCTGAAGTTAAAGGTAAGTTTGCCTTCGCTTTTTTATATGCTCTAACGAAAGCAAGAAGTAAGTTTGGATGAAGACGCTAATTCTTATAGCGAAAGACTTGTAGTCTGTTTCAAGTTTAATTATGGATTTTATGCCTCTGGAGTTTCATCCTCCTTCCCATAGAGTCTGCACTAGTCAGCTTCTGCTAGATTCATTTTTATGAGGTGCTCCTTGGGGCGATAATATCCTGTGAGGAATCCATTAATTAGGTGTAGGATATTCCTGTGTAAAGGGGTTTCATTTTTTTTCCAATAATGCAAGCTCTCTTTAGGGTAATTTGATAATTTATTTTTCCGTTTTGGTTTCAGTTAACATACTCTTGATTCCATCGCATGAAATCGGACCGTTTTTATTCCTTTTTCAGTTTTTTTTCATGTAACACCGTTAAAAACATCCTGAATTGGGGGATAACCGAGTTCTTGTTCGCCAGATTCAAGACACTTTCATCGACGCGAGTTTTAAAGATTTTCGGCAAATAAGAGACATTCCGTTTCCACACCTCACCGGTGGGTGCAGAAGGAGATGTCCCCTGCTGGTCAATCATTCTGTTCTTAGTTATAATTCCGATAGGTAAATAAAAAAATATTATTATTATTCATTCATTCTAATTAGCTTTGAATTCTGTTTCGAGTGTCTAGGCCGTTTGTGATTTACCTTTTGCTCCTTCATTCGAGTGATTCCTGAAGTTTTCTTCAAACTACGTCTAACGATGGGTTTAATTTGAGTTACACCACTTCTTTATAATCACCGTTCAAGTAGCTAGTGCCAAAACAACCGCTGGAGACAACTTCCGTACACCGAGTCCAGATGTAAGACAGCATTCCGTAATAGGTAACCTCAGTTTAAACCCCTCATCTTACTTAGTTCTACCACTTCTGAAAGCAGAAACCTGGGTGGTGAACAAGTGTGCCTCTTCAGTTGTATCGCTGCTGGGAGTAAGATTTCTGGTTGGCGCGCAAACCCGTCCGAAGCAGAAACCAGAGTAGAGAACCGAAAATTTCTCTTCGCTGGAAGTAGGATTTCTGGCCGACGTGCAAACCCCTTGGAAGCGCAAAACCGTTTCACAACGGCTTGCAATTGCAGTTTTGAAACTGAGCTCCGACTTAATCGGCCTTAAGCGTCTTGGTTCTCGCATTCCGAGGAAAACCTTTTTAAGTGGCGTAAAATAGACTCTTCCTACTCCACCCATTGTATTGCGCCTTTCACTTGTCTGATTTTATACTAGTGCCAATTGTGTTCCTTGTTGCAAATGAACGAATAAACTCGGATTTTGACTCCCACTAGTTATCGCTAACACCCTAACCACCTTCTCTTGGATTCGAAGTCATTGGGTAGGTTTGCTATAAAGAATAGACACTTGCTATGACAAACTATCCTTACTTTTGGCTGAGGAATCCGCTTTCAAAGTGAATATATCTACTTATGAGTCACTTTGTATGAAACAAGGAATTTTTTTCTCCGAGAATTTTCATCAGGCTCAACTTTTTGTATTGATTACTTCATGAAAATGTTTCATTCTGCCAAACCTCCCCCTCCGCATACTAAACGTCCACTTTTCTCAACTGATGCTGCACATTATCTGGGGCAATCTGTAATGAGGGCGTTTGTAAAGAAGGGAGGTATCCCGTTTTGCATTTTTATAAGGAAGGAGACGAGATATGGATCACGATGGCCTTGTCGGGCGCATAAGGTTCCAACGAATACGATATGAGGGATAAAAACCGGAATATATTGCATAAATGTAGAGCGGGTTGGCCTTATGTCTCGCATAATATCCGGATAGTGGGGTGTTTTAGGTGAAAATCGCATGTAGTCCACGCGGGGACAAGCCTTTCGATGTAGTTTTTATTACATCCATTTTTGCGGGTTCCGTACGACAGCCGTTCTTTGGAGTTTTTATATTCAGAAGGCGGCTCGGAATTTTCCTAATGTAATCCGGGTATAATAGAATTCTTCAGCGCGTTTTACTTACGTGATTCCTTCGGGGACTGTCCTACCTGAATATGCTATGAGTTGTTGGCTGAAAGGGGTTCGCATTGTTCCAAGCATGATTGCGGAGACCGCCAGAAGAAAACCCGAAGAAAGGTTTTGCCGATCAAGGTGGTCAACCATATGGGTTTTCGAAATAATTCGATTGAGAACTATTTATATTCTTTTGAACTAACACTTGGATATAAAATGACGCACTCTTGGTTCTTGCAGAATTTGAGCTTCATCTGCGAATAGTGCACGTTGAATAATGTACTAACTTTGTCACTTGTTACTAGAATTGCCTTGAGTGTTAAAAATTGTTGCATTGTCATATTCCACAGTTTTCACTTCTATCAGAGGCTCTCAATGGCTGCTCATATTGAAAGTGGTAACGTGGTTTTCGAAACCTAAATTTAACGGAATATGCGGAATTGACTCTTTCTACATTTTTTTCATTTTGATGAAACATGCTCAAATGATCTATCAAGAAAATACAGGTGTGTGCCAACGTCAGATGCCTCTTCCACTCATGTTCCAGAAACGTCCTTGTTCATCTACTTATGTCTACAAGCATCGTATGCAGAATTGACAATTAATATGAGGGATTTACTCTTTCTTAATTTTTCTTATTTTCATGAAACATACTCAAAAGATCTATCAAGAAAATTCAGGTGTGTGCCAACCTCAGATGCCTCTTCCACTGATGTTGCAGAAACGTCCTTCTTAATCTACTTATGTCTACAAGCATCGTATGCGGAATTGACAATTCTTATGAGGAATTTACTCTTTCTTCATTTTTCTTATTTTTATGAAACATGCTCAAAAGATCTATGAAGATAATTCAGGTGTGTGCCAACCTCAGATGCCTCTTCCACTGATGTTGCAGAAACGTCCTTGTTCATCTACTTATGTCTACAAGCATCCTATGCGGAATTGCAGATTCTTATGAGGAATTTACTCTCTCTTCATTTTTCTTATTTTTATGAAACATGCTCAAAAGATCTATCAAGAAAATTCAGGTGTGTGCCAACCTCAGATGCCTCTTCCACTGATGTTCCAGAAACGTCCTTGTTCATCTACTTATGTCTACAAGCATTGTATGCGGAATTGACAATTCTTATGAGGAATTTACTCTTTCTTCATTCTTCTTATTTTCATGAAACATGCTTAAAAGATCTATCAAGAAAATTCAGGTGTGTGCCAACCTCAGATGCCTCTTCCACTCATGTTCCAGAAACGTCCTTGTTCATTTACTTACGTCTACAAGCATTGGAAGATAACTATAATTTACATGATAAATAATAAAATGAAGAAATTTTCACTGAATTAGGTATATTTCCATTGAATTCATATTTTTCATTGTTGCTTTTGCGTGCAAAGATCAAACAGAACGATTCTAAAATAACATGTACATATACACATTAGAGGCATCGATTGTGTATGCAACAGTTGCATAATTTCCATGAGGAATAGACTCTTTGTGAATTTTTTTCATTCTTAGGAAACCTGCGCAATTGATCCAGCAGGAAAAAATGTTAGGTGTGTACCGACCTCAGATTCCTTCTCCACTCCTGTTCCAGAACTGACTTTGCTCATCTACTAACGTCTAGAAACATTAAAAGCAAAAATTGGAAGAGACGATAATTCACCTGAAAAATAATAAACGGAACAGATGTGAATTTTTACTGGAAAATACTTCCATTAAATTCATATTTATCTTTTCTTTTCCGTGTGACGATCCAACAGAAAGATTACACGGACACCGGGTCCAATTATCAAAAATAACAATTCATAATTCCGCGTTTGGCGAATATTCACGATTCGCAACTGGAAATCCGTGTAATTTACGAGAGGAATCGGCACCGCGGGTCGTACGGACGGGTCCGGGTCCGGAGTTAATTAAAACGGCTGAAAAATGGTCCTCCCGTTTGAAGTCGTCAGAAAGATACACCATATTCAATTACGGGGGAAATCCCGGGGATATTCGGGTGTCCGCTGGAAAGAACGTTGTTTTTCGCATGGTAGATCAACCCCGCGGGTTCGAAATTAGATTTGGAATCGTTTCACTTTGTGTACAGTTCTGATTTTTTCAATTATCACTGCAAAATCTTCTGCAAAAATCAGAATAGCAGTATCCTTATTTTGTCTTTTGATTTCAAAACACTCTCTATATGGAATTGAACATAAAAAAGTCAATATTAAGGTCATTAATAAAAGAATGATCACGCCTGAACAGGGAGGCAATGAATACAATGATAAGGATGAATTCAGATGCATATCACCCGCAGATATGAATATCAACAAGGGTTACGATCTGAATTGAACTAACCAATTTGCCATCGTCAAGGCCCTAAATGGAGTACACTCCTCCGAAGAAAAGCAGATGCTGACCATGGTTTCGGCCTCATTTGGCCTCATCAGAGCAACATAGCATTTTTCCACGGTGGAGAATGTTTGGAATTAATGGAACTTTATTCAATATTGGCAAGTTCTACTGGGTAATAGGGGAAAGTGGGGGAATTGGGAACACTTAATTTCAAATGCTGAAAAATTATACAAAAAATCACTAAAAATATTAAACTTCCATTGAAAAAGGAACTTTGCTCATTTATGTACTAATCGGAAACAAAAAATTATAAAAAAATCAACGTTTCCTAAAAAATATCAACGAAATCAAAAATTACTATCGTTTCTATTTACCCGACACCCTATGGGGTAGTTGTGAACAGTCCCGGAGCAAATAAGAATAATTAGAAATGGCACATATCACACAAGTATCCACGTCTTGTTTCTCTTGCAGTACATTTTTCATGTGCCCAGAGTTTACAGGTATCTCACATGATACAATCCTTCATTGGTGGAGCTTCATACCTTATATAGCAAATTATGCAGAAAAATTCTTCTTTTCTGTGTAACCTGGGTTGAATTTCTCAGTCCTTTGCTTTTGGCGTGCCTTTTAGTACCCTTTTTTTATGTTGGTTTTAGGTTCTTTATGTTTAATTTTTTTCCTTCTTAACATTTCTCTGTAGGTATTTGCTTTCTTTGCTTTTCATCGTGTTGATTTTTCATTAGTGAACTCGATAATATCTTGAATTCATTTTGTTTCAATTTTCGGAACAGAGTATTTAGTTCCAGCTTAGCCTAATGTGAGGTTTTCGTTTCTTAAATCTTCCAACACACAACAGGGATATTCAATTTTATATTTCGTTTCTTTGTATAATTTCTTGGCATCTAGATGCAAAACATTTCAACGTTAAAATATTTTTTAACCATCAACCAGAGCAGCACAGAAGTAATTGGGAACGCAAGGGATATAAGGTACGTTCCCAATTACCCACCTGACATCGTTCCTAATTACCCCAAGTTATCAAAAGAATTAAAAATAGCTGGCATTCATTTACCCATTTTCTTTCAACTTCAAATCACGTAGGTTTTGGAAAAATATTGTACCAGTATGGAATCAACAAAATATGGCACCTCTTAATTTCAAAATAAGATAGTTACAAGTATTATAACACACGGAAAAATTATAGTCGAAATGCGAAATCCATTCTTTGACTCATCGTAACAGGAAATATGCAACTTATCGCCGCAACTTTTGAGTAAGCCCTGAGAATCGCCAGATGCATCCGTTGAAAATGTTGAAGACAGTGTCGCACATGATGAAGTATTTTTTATCTAGCTGTTCCCAATTACCCGCCGTTCCCAATTACCCCACTCTCCCCTATATATTTACCCAGAGGGCCACCCAATATGAAACGGTGTCCGATTGTATGGCGCTCTGGGAAAATGTATAGTACCCAGTAGAACGTGCCAATATTGAATAAAGTTCCATCAAGGTCATTAATCGTTAATCACAGGAAAAAGGAATCTCGATTTCAGAGCGTTGATCCTGAATGGCCAGTCTCTAAAGTTCCCCAGCGAGTGCAAATATCTAGGTGTTATCCTGGACAGGCAACTCAACTGGAGAAAACACATAGATAAGACTCTCTCTTTCCAGAGCCACGGCGGCTATGTGGGCTTGCAAAAGACTCTATGGAAAGACATGAGGCATGAAGTACTGGGGCTATACATAGCGGTAGTACGCCCTATTGTCACCTATGAGTCTCTAGTATGGTGGACAAGAACCGAAGAGGTCACCACAGGCAGCCGGCAACATAAACTGCAAAAGCTGGCCTGTGTTAGTGTTACGGGAGCTATGCACACAGCTCCTACAGCAGCACTAGAAGCCATACTTGATCTGCCCCCCTTACACCTACATGTGAGGAAATGCAGCTTGCTGGAAGCAATAAGAATATCCCTTAACGGGAATCTCCTACCCGCAAACTGGGTTGGATATACGAGGATTTTTAATCAACTGGACTCGAACCTCTTGGCAAGACCATCGGATGTTTTGCCAGTAATCTTCGATTTCGAAACGTCCTTTGAAACAGTCATAGGTGACCGTCCTAGTGCAATAAGTTTCGTGAATCGTTTGGACAAAAGTCATCCACGTGGTTTACTGATGGATCAAAATCAGAAAGAAGCACTGTCATTGGCGTATATGGACCTAAACTGAGGATCTATAAAGCCCTGGGAAGTGAACCCTCTATTTCACAGACCGAGACACTGGCTGTTTATGTATGCGCTCAGGAGTGTCTTGTAATGAACCTTAAAGGGGCGCATATATATCACCACGGACGGCCAGGCCACGCTGAGGTCCCTGGAATCACACTGCCAGAGATCTCTGCTGACATGGGAGTGCTGTAATAACATAAAGCAACTGTCCAAAGACAACAAAGGGACTCTACTATGGGTAACAGGGCATTGTGGTGTTGAAGAAAATGATATAGCCCATGAACTTTCGAAAAAGGGATCAAGGGGCACAATAGACCTTAAGGTCGCAGTGAACTGTAACCCCTTCTCACTATACTATACTAACAACTGCTGGACCTGAGCGTTTCTGTGGCTTGAAAAATACCAATGCTGGCTTGCCGTGGAACCAAGGACCAGAAGCCTCTGCCGGGCAGGATTCAGGCAACGTGAGTCACTCTCACACATCCTGCAAAAGTGCAGTCTCATGCACTGGGAAAGAAAAACTAGGCACAACTACGTCGCTTATCGTCTTGAGGATATAGCGATAAAGAACGGCTGGCAGGTGACGAGAGAGCCCAGGATTAGGGACAGAGAAGGGAAACTTTTAAAGCTAGACCGTCTGCTAATTAAAGATCAGCACGTCATTGTATGCGACGTCTCAGTGAGCTGGGAGTGCCCAGAGCCTTTAAGCATGGCTTATGCAGTTAAGAAAGCCATATACTCCACTCCCACCTTCCTAGAGAAGGTTGAGGAACTTCACCCGGATAAGATCATAGAGGTGCTTCCACTGATTGTGGGAGCTAGAGGAGGATGGTGCCCTGAAAACCGCAATATCATCAAGATGGTTGGCGCTACAGATGCGGACATTGGTGACATTATCCATACCGCACTGAGAAGTGGCTGCATCATACATAAGCAGTTCAACCGAGTGGTTTGGCGCTGTTCCCGTAGGGTTCGCGAAGTTCGCGTTTAGTTCGTCCCACTGCAAGATCTCAGTGGTAATGCTTTAACCAGTCTCGCGTGTGCGCGAATTGGTTGTGTATTCCGGCTACTGATGAGGCCTGTAAGTGCGGTTCGAGAGAGTTTGTTCGTGCGTTTTTGTTCGTGAGCTTCGTTCTATACTTGGACGTATTGATTTCTCTCTGTTTTTTGTCAAATATGTCATGTACTGAACTTTCTGTTTTATCTATGGATCTGACAATGTCTACGTCATCTCTGAGGTCATGTGACCGAATACCATAGAAATATCTTTCCACTCTGTTTTTTGTATTTTTCTTTGCTGTGAACCACCTTTGTATACTGTCGTAGTCTGAATATTAAATAAAGCCTTATAACAGCGGTCCAACAATGGGAGTTGAACAACAGAATAATCTTCTGGAGAAACACTCCTAGACCTACTCAGTCAAAGAAATTCGTTATGATTTGACCGATCTACACTAGAAAACTGCTAAAACTGTCACGAGCTGAGCTTCGGTTGATGGTGGGACTACTGACAGGGCACTGTCAATACAAATACCATTTGAACCGTATGAGGAAGTCAGCAGATGAGATTTGTAGGCTCTGTGGGGTCAAAGGCAGAAACAGCTGAACACATAGTATGCAAGTGTCCAGAGCTGGCTGGCATAAGAACCATTCATACGGGGAAACCGGTCCTGGATAATCACGAGTTAAAAGCCAAAGCCCCTAAGGATGTTGTCGGTTTTATCAACATCATTGACGGCCTCCTTGGGTTCCTATGAATGACTAGGGTAGAGAACAAAAGATCTACATGGTTGCAGTTCTTGGAAGGCTAATCGAGCCACAACGACCCCAGTTCAAATAATGAACATAAGGTCATTAAACAACAATTGAACATACCACCATATACCCAACCACCATCAAATGAAAGTTTGATGGTCGTAAGCACCAAAAAAAAATTTAATTCACTCTTCAATTTCACTTCGCCAACAAACATCCCGATAGGATAGAAAAGGGAGGGACGTCACATCTCAACTGTTTCAATTCCTGCTGCCACTAATGACACCGTCTTCCGCTTGTTTGTTTGCAGTCTGCAGGAGCAAACATCAATTAAAATGACCGCGGTCTGAGGAAGCAACTTGACTAAACAACAAACAGCTTGATCTCCGATGTCTATTTGTCGAAGTGTTGGATAAATAGCGAGGACCTGCACAGTAGGCAAGCAGGGCGATGCAAGGAATAATTATGTACGTAGCTTCACAACCCTTAGGGTTATTGTGTTTGTTCGAGGGATGAACCCAGATTATGCCGATTCCATAATACTGCGTATGCAGAACTGGGGGTTTCGCTAAATAGATACACATTAGAGGCATCGATTGTGTATGCAATAGTTGCACAATTCCTATGAGGATTCGACTCTGTCCGAATTGAAACAAGCTCAATTCATCTGTCAGGAAAAATTCAGATCTGTGCTTACCTCAGATTCCTGATTAACTCAATAGTTGGGGACCCGAAGGGCATACACAGTATCTTAATATGACACGCTCGAGTATGTACACCTCACGATTTTTTTTTACATCTTTGTAAACCTGCAGACGCTTTCTCCACCGCTGAAAGAGCATACATCATGGAACCTTTTTTTCTTTCTACCATCTAATCTTCGAAATCCACGAGTAAATTCCGATTTAGCATCGTCGCCTCCCCAACTAAAAGGAAACTTCGAATATCACGCGCGTAGTGATATAGATCGTTCTTGTTCTAGAACTCTCCTTGTTTATCTACTTACGTCTGAAAGCATTAAGAGAAAACTCTAAAGGACGATGATGATTTACCTGAAAAATAATGAATCGAAGCGCAGATAAAGAAACATTAAGAGGTAAATGAATAATCAACAAAAAGCAGTTAAAACCTGCAACCTGTTTTCATTTGAACAAGTCCAAAGATGACTGCGCTCCCGCCTCCCTTTGACCTTTCCCATTGTTGAAACGAAGTTATAAACTTTCGAGTTAGATGGGTAATCGTCGGTTTTTTGCGTTTTTCCCGAGTTCATTAAATAGAGTACCCTCCGGAGTTCTTTATTTAACGGCGCACGAAATAATCCAGATTCCGCCGGAGTATACACGACAGTCGCACTTCCGACTCAGGTATCTGAAGAATGAAAATGTGGGCACTGACTGCGACGCGAATTAAATTTGCATTGCGGCGGGGGTTTTTTCAACTCCCGCATACGTAACATGTTTCACAGGCGCGTATTTACCGGCATGAAAACGCCGAGATGCCAGCAGTTATCAGCGAAATGCAAATTAGGGATTTATCCGGGGTTTTACCGTTCTGCGCAAGCTGTTTGGGAGAGTTCTGGTTGAGTGTACGCGAAAGGTTGAATTGGATGGAAGTTAATGACTTAATTGGGGATGCTTGTAGGGGACTTCCGGGTTTTTCACTGGATATTTTCGCTGGCTTTAACTGGATTTTTATGCGAATGATAAAACTGCTCTATATTAATTAATTTCCGTAGAACTGACTTTGACAATCGGGTGGTTTTTATCGTTTCGTATTTGCAGAGAAGCGTTATTTTATTTTTCAGGAGAGGAGTCATTCACACTGAATGACATCCTCAATTTGGGTTATCACTGCATATGCAAGTTTTAAACTGAATAATTATGAGTTTCATTCATGATTTTTTCAAATTCACCTCGGAAACTATTCAAAATCATCCTTCAAATATGGGGTTTTAAAATTTAAATCGCTTTGTGCGGATTTTACGATTTGGCAACAGCGCATACAAGACAATGAAAAGAAGAAAGTCCGATCAGCTTGTTTATAAAATAACAGCTGTTATTTCTACAGGCGCGTACTTACTGGCGAGCTTCAACTGCAACCGGCCATAAAAATCCCATAAAACTTTACGACCTTCCTCGTTCGTCGCAGAATTCATAGACAGCCATCTATCTCATCAAGATAATGCATTTGTTGTCCTTTATTATCAAGGCATATTTCAGTCGATGTTGCCAGCTTGTGCAATTCTCACAAAACTGAATGAATGAATACCCATTTTTATTTTCCATTTTTAAGTACTTAAAATAATTTTTTTGGGAAACGGTTGTAATGGTTATTTCAAAATGTGACGTTTCAAAGATATTTCATAAAAAATACATAATTTTCGTCAGAAGGAGTATTCCCTATTCTGCCTTTTAAATTAGACCTATACGAATGAAACTAGACAAATCATCCCTTGTTATCTCATCCCCTATCGATTTTCGCCGGAATCAATCGGTCAAAAAGATACATAACGTTGAAAAACATAACGGAACGGCCAATTCCGAACTTCCGTCATCCAGATGAAAACGAGGGGGTAGAGCCACGTCCGCCGTATAACGAACAACCCCCCTAACCCCGCTTTTCGAGCCAATAACGGGTGATGCGTCTGTCTATACCTACGCGTGATGGATTGTGTGTGTATTTGTGTGTGTGTGTGTGAGCGCCGATGCGTTGTTGGCGCGTTTTTGTTGCGAGGTCGAAGCAATCTTTCAGCAGGAAATTTAGCGCTGATTTAATTTCCATCATGTCGAATTTCAATCAGGGCCCCGATGTGCTGAGGTCGCGAGCAATAATTCTGTTTTGATCGAGTTATAAAAAAAATGGCAACGTCAAGAATCATTATTTGAAGCGAAGATTCGAGCACAATTGGTTCGGAAAATCGGAGTTGGGGGAATTTTTGACGTCTGTCAGAATATTAATGGGTTTTACATTGTTTCACATTACGTATATTCAGTACATGTGGGCCTTGGGATAAATATTGCTGAACTTGCTATGAAACTGTTGGCTGTATCCGTCCCGTCAGTTCATTTAAGATTTGGTTTTACCTCAATTCACAACAACAACAACAAAGGGGATAGATATAACTACACCGAATTCTGAAGTTGACGTTTCTGGTTATCCACAAAAAAAACTGAACGTCATGTTGAAGGAATGAAAGTTTTACACTCTTTTTAGGAATGTATTCAAATAATTCAAATCAATTGACAATAAAATGTCAATTTCTGAAGAGTATCCACAGTGGGAAAAACGAAACTGATCCCATATCCCGACAAGACGTAAAACAAAATCGAATCAGGGATTACACCATATACTTCACTTTTATTTTAGCACTCGGTTGGCTATGAAAAATATTCTCAAGTTTTTGTAACCAGAACGGAGTAAGGTTGGCACTCATGAAATAATGTCGTTAATGTCATAACGCCATTACCAGAACTTATATAAATTGATATTACAAAAATGCCGAAAGTGATTGAAAAATAGATAAGACAAGAATAATAGAATGAGCACGCCTAACCAGGGAGGAAATTAATACAATAATAAGGATAATATAGTTGTATTCATTGCCTCCCTGTTTAGGCGTGATCATTCTATTATTATTGTACCGCTGGCATCATTTCTGCCGTGATCTGAACGTGTTCCCACACGTTCGTCACGTGTTCGTCACACGTCTGTTGTTCGCAAAGCGAATCGGCGTACTGAATTAGAGAAAATATGGGACATATGCTATTGTTTTCGTCTTGGTTTCTATCTGGAGGAGATTGAATCGGACACCGTTTCATATTGGGTGGCCCTCTGGGTAAATGTATAGTAGCCAGTAGCGCGTGCCAATATTGAATATGGTTCCATCAATTCCAAACGTTCTCCATCGGAGAAAAATGCTATGTTGCTCTGATGAGGTGAAATGAGACCGAAACCATGGTCAGCATCTACTTTTTTTCGATGGAGCGTACTCCATTTGGGGCCTTGACGATGGCAAATTGGCTAGTTCAATTCAGATCGTAACACTTGTTGATAGTTGATATTCTTATCGGCGGGTGGTATGCATCTACAGTATATCAGACAAACGGTAGTGAACATATTCAATGTAAGTGAATTTATATAATGTTTCATCTGAATCTAAACGACTTATATTTCAGCTGAATGATTCCACAATCAGGAAGATTGTGAATGAAGAGGATGACCAAGAACTATATATTATATTATATATTCAAAAACTGATCTCTTGTATCTTCCATGCAAATACCTAGATTTGGTATGCCTTCAATAAGTTTGTATAAACGTCAATAATTATTTTCATCAAGAAATCATCTCCCTAAGTCCTTCTCATTTGTTTACAGACACCCAGTATATGGTGCGATCAATCAACTTCGATCTGTCGAGTTGCTCATAGATGCGAACAGAAAATTGATTGAATTGACCAAAAAACGACGACATTATTCTGACGATTGGACCATTTTACTCATGAAACCTATTTTTCTGAAAAACCACACGAGGTATCACGATGATGCAGGCGGCGTCCATTAGTCAGTCCAGTCCAATTCGCATTGGTTTCACGTTCATATTTCCGTTCCGAGGTAGCCAAGGGCTCTCCAATTAGTCTCTTCTTTTATTTTGAGATTGTTGAAAGGAGAAAACAATGATCACCGAAAATAACGAACCAATATAGCACTTACCATCAAAAAGAAAAGTGAAATGAGATATGCAAATTTTGCAGCTTGTTCATTATGTCGTGAATTGATACGTCGCAGCTCGTTTTTCACGAAACGTCGTAAAGCAGCTGATAGTAGCGATTTACGGTCGGGCGAAATTACCCATTTAGCAGCAGCCGAGCAGAGGAAACACCTCACGTTTCATCGAGAAAAGTAATTGCAATTCATATATATCGAGTTTGGGACGATCCTCCTTCTCATTATTGCAAATTCGTGAATTATGGGGCACTTTCGGCGGCAGTCTATTTTAAATATATATCTCTATCGTAATATTTTCGAGATATATGGCGGTATATTTCCCCGGGTTCGCTTTTTAGGGCCCGATATTAGCGCAACGTTGATTTATCGGCGAGGCTGACAAAGTGCGAACGGGAGAAGAAAGCGCTAAAAACGGGGATATCTACGTCGTCGGCAGAAGGCATCTTTTCCGAACGACCAGATTAGTTCTCCGACAATCTCTTTTTACTACCTGTTCAAATATGAATGGGGCCCCGTCTTTTCCGGCTAAGCAGCACCTCCTCGAAGATCGATAAGCCGGGGATGAGTTATGGGCTCTCGTGATCGTATCTGGGACATCTTTCCATAGCCTGGACATTTCTTTGGAAAACTGTCTGAATTATGTTCGGAATTTCAAGCGAAATCATCTCCTTCAAGTATATGTAGATATTATTCTGTTACTCTGACTATACTCCATTCACTTTTATTTTATCAGTCGGTTGGCCATGGAAATTCGACACATTCCACTCTGTGTATACTGCATTCACTTTTATTTTAGCAGTCGGTTGGGCATAGAAATCTGACACATTTCACTCTGTATAGTACGAAAATGTGGGGTTATGAAGCTTGTCAAAACATTTTTGGGTTTTAAATCAACGCTATGTTGCCCGTTCTACGTAAAACTTTATGTTATTACGTATTTTATCACAATGTCGAATATCTTCGGACAATATCTGTCGAACATTATTGAAGTTTATCCAAACTGATTGAAGGCATACCAAATCAAGTTATTTGCATGGAAAATACAAGAGATCAGTATAATATCATAATATGCACTAGCTTGAGGAGAGTTAATGTTCGTTAGCTTCTTTGGCTAAAGTTTGAATACGTTACATCAGTTGTAGATTTCAAAAATATTGACCCGAATATAAAATGTATTTGATGCAGTGGTTGGGAATGAGCATCTCTCGAAGGAATTGACAGATAATTACAAGTACAAGAATGTTAAATTATTCAATAAAAATCATCTTGCATCAATAAAGTAAAAGGAAATAAAAGAAGTTTCTAGTCAAGATGAACTTCACGTTTGAACAAATATTTCACATGAATAAACAATTAACAGGACAACTGGCGCGTATTTGTGGCTGTTCATCTTAATACATTGATATAATAATAATAATTAGGTATTTATTGGTACCAAGACATTTACAATGTATAGGACAAGTCAAATGAAAAATAGAAAAATCAATTTTCGGGAACTTATTCTACGATGACATTAATCGAAAATCCTGTAGTAAACTTTTCGCATTAATTCACTCAAATATAAAATACTCAAATGCCACCACTTTTTTGGGTCTCCCAATACAAGGAAATTCTTTGTCATCCTCTTCATTCACAATCTTTCTGGTTGTGGAAATATTCAGCTGAAATATAAGTCGTTTAGATTCAGATGAAATATATATGAATTTTTTTACATTGAATGTTTTCGCTACCGTCTGATGTATTGTGGATTTTAAAATATCAGGAATGAACAGACCTGTATTCTAAATAGCACTTCCTGAAACCCTATCTCTTTTTTTCAATCACTTTCGGCATTTTCGTAATAAAAATTGATATTAGTTGTGGCAACGGCGTTATGACATTAACGACATTTCATGAGTGCCAGCCGTACGCGATTCTAGTTACAAAAACTTGTGAAAATTATTTCACGGCCAACCGACTGCTAAAATAAATTTGAATGGGGTATAGATATTATTCTGTTACTCTGACTATACTCCATTAACTTTTATTTTAGCACTCGGTTGGCCATGGAAATTTGTCACATTCCACTCTGTATAGTATGAAAATGTGGAGTTATGACGCTTGTCGAAAATTTTTGGGTTTCAAATCCGTGCAATGTTGTCCGTTCTACGTAAAAGTCTAAGTAATTTATCCCAATATCGAATCACTTCGAAAATATGTGACGAACATAATAATTATGTTCTTATTTCATCGCCATCCAGATGCTGTATCTTGGAAGAGAGGTCGATTTCGAAAAAAATTCATAGAAACTACCCCTGCTTATTTTCATCGAGGAATAATCTCCCTAGTTCCCTTACAATTTTTTTAAGGAAACCCTGTATTCCTTGGTCGAGAATCTTCTGGCTTCTGAAATTCCGAATTTTATTCGATGTGAAATTGATATGCAGATTTGTCTACAATTTTTCTGTCACATCGTGAATATAATATTGTATATCGACGAGGAAGGGAAAAACGACAACAAACAACTCAATTCATACATAATTCATGCACCCTATTTTCGAGCATGTAGAGCATATACATATTTCAATATTGATTTTTTTTGCATAAAGTATGAACGACATTTTTCGACAGCTAGTAGTAGTAGGATAAGTGAGACCAAGTGTTCACGCATCAGCATTAATGTGAAACGAGATATGTCATATTATTGAAAGAATCAGAGTAATTTAAGTATTTTTGGTTTTCACTAATGAAGAATCAGAAACGAACACTAACTGCGGGTTTCATGAAACTTCGATTGTCCGAACAACGATTTGACAGTCACTCTATTGCTGAAACGAAATCACTGAAACACTTTCATTTTTGAATATATCGAAGAAGTAGAAATTGAGAATCATTGAATGAATGTATGAAGATCATTATTTGATGCAAGAATGATATTCTGAATGCTCATGACTGAATTAGAGATTGAAAATCAAGCGTTGATTCTCCGATCAAGTATTCAACAAGGAATATTCGAATTTTGTATTAGGGCATCAATAACTGATTGACTTTTACTTGTTTGCCAAAGGGATAATCTATCAAGGTCAAAGCTTTTGGGTCAGAACAAAATTTCTTGTTTTAATTATGCGATGGCATACTTGAATTTGAGTAATTTGAGAAACTTTGGCGTGACGTACAAATCAACAAATAAAATCATTGGGTCCTTCAATTATTAAACTGAACTATAATCTCTTTTACCTTCATCTTTCAGTTTCTTCAAGAGGGTTCAAGGTTCCTTATTTCGATCTCATAAAAATCTCATAATTTTTCGATTGCGTTTTTTCACTGAAGTATATATACTATCATAAAAGAATCTACCGCAAGATACCAAGTCTCACCAAAACATGAAACGTTTCCACGAGAATCTGTTTGAGCGAAAACACCAATCTCGTCTCCAATCTCATTAAAGATCCTAATAAGGGCAGATAAACATCGCGGTCGTGGAAGGCATAAACCAAACAACGCGGTTAAAACGGAGGCATGCGTCTAGAAACCGCGTTGTTATGACGGGATACGTTCCCGAAGTCTCGCCACAAAAAAAAAACAATTGGGAATGGAGGACGTCCTCATTTAACTCTCATCGAAAGGACCTTCTTTTCACCCAAAGCTCCTGGAGCCCTTTTTAACTAAGCTAGGGGCAGATTTAAACATCTGCATTTCCACGAGAATGGGCTCCGAAGTCAGAAGGATAACAGCGAGTTTTCGCAAGGGATGAGTCGGACTTGTTTCATTTTGGCGCTGCTGAAGATAAGGTACGAGGATGTATTGATATCTAGTTAGCCTAGACCAGTACTAGGCATAAAAAAATATTGCGTTACCATAGCAACGAACAATAACTCATTAGAAGTTTCAGTGTGAAGTTTGAGGTCGAAAAAGTGAACCAGAGTTATGCAATAAATTAAAAGAAAGAAGATGTCCACCGAAATTGTGAAAATCGAAAAATTGGAGTATCGAGCCATCATCAAGTACCTGTATTTAAAAGGGTTAAGAGGTAAGCAGATTCAAGAAGTTATGCTTAATAACCTTGGAGATCAATATCCTTCGTATGCGACCGCGAAATATTGGAGTGCAAGCTTCAAAAGAGGTAAATTTCCATTGAAGACATAGACATAGAGACATGGACTGAGCAATGTCAGCATGAAAATATCTTTTTTATAGAAGGAGAGATATGATCGTCGGGCATTTACCTGTCTCTTTTTTGTTCACATAGAGGTGAGTGGGGACCAATCAAAATTCTAGAAGAAGACAACTGCATGCCGGACGTGCGTTTATCTCTGTCACTTTTTTTGGTCGTATTTCATGCATAGATATAAAGGGAAGGCACAGTCCATGTCTATATGTCTATGATTGAAGATGATGACCGATCGGGAAGGCCAGTTTCTATGTCAGTCCCCGAAAATATCGATGCAGTTTATGACATGATTTTATCAGACAGTCGAATTCGGGTAAAACGGATATCTGAACCACTGAATATTTCATACGAACGCTTTCTTCATATAGTTCACGACAATTTGGACATGAGAAAAATTGTTGCAAAATGGATCCCCAAATGTTTGTATGTTGACCAAAAGCGTGCAAGGGTAGAAGCATCGCGTTCGATCTGTGCTCGATTTGAAAACGATGTAGACTTCTTAAACCGAATTATTACTATGGATGAGACATGGGTACATTTCTACGATCCAGAAGCAAAGCAACAATCGATGGAATGGCGACACTCTGGTTCTCCAAGACCTAAGAAGTTTCGTTTCCAAAAATCTGCTGTAAAAGTTCTTGCTTCAGTTTTTTGGGATTTCCATGGAGTAATCATGATTGATTTTTCGGATAAGGGTAGAACAATAACCGGAGAATACTATTCGACATTACTGACTACTCTACAGGAAAAAATTAAAGAGAAAAGACGCGGAAAGCTATCCAAAGGTGTTTTGCTTTTGCAGGACAACGCCCCTGCACACAATTCTCCTGTTGCCATGCAAAAAATGCGTGATTTAGGGTTTAAATCACTAGAACACCCCCCCTCTTATTCACCAGATTTGGCTCCATCCGACTATGATCTCTTTCCTCAACTGAAAAAAAGTTTTAAATGTCGTAAATTTTCTTCCAACGAGAAAGTAATAAAAGGTGTGGAGGTCTGGTTTGCAGAGCCGCAGAGCAAGAAGAAACATTTTTTTTCAAAGGTCTAGAGACGTTGTAGGTTCTCTGTAATAAATGTATTGAGAGGAGAATATGTTGAGTAATAAAATATTTTGACATTGAAATTTTGTTTGGTTTTATAGTAGGCTAAGAATTTTTCAATATATCCTCGTGATGTGCTTACAGGAGAGTTGATTTGTTCTTGAAGTTCTGGATGTTTTCAAACGAAAATCGAAAAAGCCAACAGAATGAGATAAAGCCAATACCAATAAAGGTAGATCTACGACCTCACAAGTACTTTGCTAAGGGAACAACGCTTAGTGTCCCCTAAATGTTCGTGACACCGAAATCGTACCTTGGTTGGTAGAACTATCACGTAAACGTGCTTAGGTGTCCCTTAAAACCTAGGTATCGTTGATTATACTGTCCAGTTGAAGACTGATCGAAATCCTGCCTTTGATTGAAATTTTTTCAGGGAAATATATACGATTCCTCCTCGACTTTCTCCGCGAACTCAAATACGGCACACGTTCGGATAAATAAAATATGCCATTTTCCCCAGAGCTTCCATAATAGAACCCGCAACATCAACAAGTAGGCGTTTTCCCTAGGGATAACGAGACATCATCTGCAGTAATGATTTTCACACAACGTCGATCACGGACGAGTTTTTGCCTAACAAATTTTGAACGACAGGACGTGGGATGACTTTAACACGTCGTCGTCTCCTTTATGGGCAGATCGATCGGAAAGCTTGTAGTATACGGATTTTTTGTCTTGTCTAATTATCGTTCGTCAGAATTCAGAGGGAGACCGAAAAGTTACGAGATATTATAAAAAAGTAGGTTGGGAGGAAATTGAAGGAAAGTTTCGGACTTGTAACGACTTTTTCCCCATTAAAGTCTCGTTTGAGTCGTCTGTTTCAACGTTGGGGACTTTGAAATTTTTCCTTTTTTAGGATATGTCTAGAATGGAATCCTTGAGAGTAACGAACAGTTTTTCTGCTGTTCAACAAATATAATATATAAACGTCGTGATCTCAGTAAGAATAAGATACTCCTCCTCACTGGCTTTATAACAGGACATTGCTGCCTCAAAAATATGATGACAATGGGTTTATCAGAAACTGACAAGTGTAGACCCTACAGGAAAAAGAAGGAAGCTCCTGCTCACTTGTTCACAAAGTACCTCGACAGTGTAAGTCAACAGCTCTGTAAGTTACAGCCCTTGTAGTCGGTTGGACATGAAATAATTTTCTCAAGTTTTTGTAACTAGAACGGAGTAAGGTTGGCACTCATGAAATGTCGTTAATGTCATAACGCCGTTGCCAAAACTCATATCAATTTTTATTACGAAAATGCCGAAAGTGATTGAAAAAAGAGACAGGGTTTCAGGAAGTGCTATTTGGAATTCAGGTCCGCTCATTCAAATAGTTATACTCTGATATTCTAAAATCCACAATACGTCAGACGGTAGCGAACATATTCAATGTAAGAGAATTTATATAATGTTTCATCTGAATCTAAACGACTTATATTTCAGCTGGATATTTCCACAATCAGAAAGATTGTGAATGAAGAGGATGACAAAGAATTTCCTTTTATTGGGAGACCCAAGAAAGTGGTGGAATTTGAGAATTTTACGTTTGGGTGAGTTAATGCGAAAAGTTTACTACAGGATTTTCGATTAATGTCATCGTAGAATAAGTTCCCGAAAATTGATTTTTCTATTTTTCATTTGACTTGTCCTATACATTGTAAATGTCTTAAGGTACCAATAAATACCTAATTATTATTATTATATCAATGTATTAAGATGAACAACCACAAATACGCGCCCTGTCAATTGTTTATTCGTGTGAAATTTTTGTTCAAAGGTGAAGTTCATCTTGATTGAAATTTACTTTAATTCCTTTTACTTATATTGATGCAAGATGGTTTTTGTTGAAAAATTTAACATTCTTATAATTATCTGTTAATTCCTTCGGGAGATACCCATTCCCAACCACTGCAACATATGGATTTCATCTTCAGGTTAATATTTCTGAAATCTACATCTGATGTAACGTATTCAAACTTTAGCCAAAGAAGATAACGAACATTAACTCTCCTCAAGCTAGTGCATATTATGATATTATACTGATCTCTTGTATTTTCCATGCAAATAACTGGATTTGATATGCCTTCAATCAGTTTGTATAAACTTCAATTATGTTCGTCACATATTTTCGGAAATTCGATATTGTGATAAAATACGTTATAACAGAAACTTTTACGTAGAACGGGCAACATAGCGTTAATTTAAAACCCAAAAATGTTTTGACAAGCGTCATAACCCCAAATTTTCGTACTATACAGAGTGAAATGTGTCAAATTTCAATGGCCAACCGACTGCTAAAATAAAAGCGAATGGAGTATACGTAAAAGTTACGTTTATGTCGATTGTGAAATTTCCTATCATGCAGCATATGATGAGGTTCGAGCTAATGTGAAGAAAAACGATTCTGAAATAAGGAAGATCAGCACCAGTGACCGCATCGGATTAAATCGCACCTAAATTCCGAAGATACCCCCAAAAAAATCCATACGATCCGAATATTCAGCACCTATCTAGCTTACGACCTCGCAAACCAACCAAACAAGTCAATATGGGACCGGCGGACGCAAGATAAACCTGAACGGTGTTGAGAATTATCGTCAAAGGGTGAAATTGAAAGCATAAATTGCAACCGAGCGAGACGATAGTTATCCGCTTTTATTGCTATGGTCCTTCGTGCTCGGATTACGTAGGAATGCGCGCACCCTAAACGTATTAGACAGAAGTTCAGGAGTTTGGATCCCTGGAAAGCATCTGAAGACAATGGCGTCCCTGATAAAGTTGCCCGAATGAAAATTGAGAAGTTTGACGGCAGAATGATAATGAAAAGAATCACAACAGAAACAACTGTAAATTGTATACATTGGCTTGTTCTTTTATCTGTCCCTGCTTTTTTATTCTACGCCAGTAAGTAATATCCGGTTTATCCTTTTTCCGACTAGTTGAGAGTTATAATCCGTTGATGAGAGATCAGACTGGAGTGGGTTTCACAATTTTTCACTTCGGTAGAAGGAGGACTTTTTTCTGATAGGTAGGAATTCAGGAAATTGTCCTTTGTACACTGAAAGGATGTGATTGATTGTGATTTTAGTACCTACTTCTGATGTGTGCTAATCCAGCCAGTTACAAGTAATCGTTGGCGTTGATATAATTGCATAGGAGATATGAAACTAGGAATTAGCTATTCCCCGGTCCGACACATATACAAGGTGTATTTGAAGGCTAGGCATTTTTTTCAACAGAAGGTAGAACTGGTCAATATGACGCGTTTCACCAAAAATCACCGACACAAAACTTTAAAAATGACAGAGTTGAAAAAAATATTGAAAACGATTACTGAAATAGATCCTAATACGATCCTAGAGCGTTTGTTACCTGAATTATCACAAAGCAGTGGGAAAAAATTAATCTCCTGATTCGACCATGTGGTTTCGTTTAGGATATTGGCAAGTTCGATATTTATGTGGTGTAGAAAACAGAAACTTAGGATTGCCGAATTGTTCTCATTATTTTTTAGTAACTTACACGATTTTATGAAATGGCTCATTTCGATACCAACTGACAGAAGAGACTTAGGACACAAGTGTAAAAAATAAAATAATACTTTAAAGTCTCACCAAAGAAATTCGTCCAAATTATTTACGAATTTTTTCACAATGGGTATTACAATCTTCTTGTTCGAACATTTCAACAATCGTCGTAAAAATGGGATGAAATGGGGAAACATCAATGCACTTTTTCAACACAACTAACATTAGCACTTTCAAGAAACTGCCTCGATTTTCTACATTTTTTTTTCATCCTAAATTGCACCATACAACAATTATGATTCTCTCAAAAGTGACCTGATGCATCTGATCCGATGAACTTGGTACTGAACCATTCATTGTCGTCATATGTTTATGTTTTGTTTCGTTTTTGCAATGCCAGAATCACCTTCTACAGTCCCGTACTTGAAATTCAATGAAATTTTGTCGAACTTTTAGGGGTTGTATCTCAGCCATCGTGGATATTTTATACAGAAAATTATAAATATTTGCCCCAGTTTTGTAGTTTTCAAGATAATGGGTAGAAAAAACTGCTTTTGAAGACAATCAGTGACTTGCTGAGCATTATAACTCTCTGCACCAGGAAATCGTAACCACATCTGAATTGTGAATGGAGGATTTGATTCGATATAGTGCTGCCAAACATAATGTGCTCATCAGAAGAGCATGAAATGGAATTTATAACTTCGCTCTTACAAGCATGTCTTTGGTGCAACTTCAATACTCTCTAGTGATACTATGCAAGCTAAGTAACATCCATTCGAGCGCCTACGTGAGTCGTAGAGCATTTCCGAAGAGGAACTCAGCGTCTGCCGCCACTGGTTCAGCGCACACTGCGCACCAATTTGCATACGAGATTATAACGGATCAGGACCTCATATCTAATGAACATATTGTCGATGGGCGGGATGATTAAAACTTCCAGAGACGGGGCGAAGATTCTTCTGCATATATATGAGGAAGAATGTTCCTAGCTGAGCGTGGTATTAACGCTATGAAGCTGAACGCGCGGGGTCTCAGCATCGCAATATGTCGTACGTGGGACTCGCCTACCAATTAGTCCCCAGAACGAACGTAGCTAGACGCCGGTGCCTGAATGAATCATCGAAAGTTATGATTTCTTGATAAGGAGCCCTGAGTTTCGCGAAACGGTTGAAAACGTCGGAGATTGCTCTCGGTTAATTGAAACTCGAGGATTTGCTCCACTAGGTAGTCTTTGTTCGGGCTTCACGGTACAATGGTTACGGTGAGTCGGTATTATGTGAGAAAGGATCCCATGAGTTATTGTTGGATTTCCATATCGTGATCCTTTGATCCATGGGTTTTGGCATTCCTTGTCGTAATGCTCCTTCTGAAATTCTGGATGCTCCTACCCTACATTGAAGGTTCGGATGGCATATTGGAATGCCTAATCCTACATAAGGTCCCCACTGTCCTAGTAGTTGCTACTTTATTGGAAACAGATCTTGTTCCTATCTATTATGGGATATCCAATCTGAAGGAGACAATACCCTATTTCATATAGGTTTCTCATGCTGAAGGCCACATTTAACATTGAAGTTAGCAGCAAATGAAGGAAGAGAGTTAAAAAATTGCCTTGTTGAAATTTTAGCATATAATTCCACCTACAGATTCTTTATCAATTCGAACAGTTTCAACAATCTTTGATCGACGGTCAGATCAAATGAGATTTAACTTTCTAAAGCAACCTACCTCTTTGAAGCAGCCTTAATAACTTCCTACAAGCAATCTATGCAGATTCCTTCGAATGAAAGAAGAAAATCATTTCCACAGGTAGAAAATTATGTGGTGCTGATACGGAGCAGTCGACCAAACTTATGATATTACATTCGTTGATGACAATTCTAACCCAACCTTCTGGTGTACTTGAACTATACAGGTTGAGTCTTTGACTCGTACAAATAAACTGCTCCACATGAGTTAGGGATATTGACTTAAATTGCAAAAAAATATAGTTAAAATAAGATTTTTGTGATGAAAATTCATATTAATATGATTTCAAGTTGCAAATTAACTTTTGCCTGTAGGTCTGCAGCGTACACAGGATGGTTAAGAAAAATCGAGTAATATAACGTATGCTTTGCATACTACACACGAGGATGTTGAACATTTCTTGAGGAATTTGGTTCCATAAACGGGGCAGAAGCTCTCTCAGATCATTTAAAGATTCTGGGGTAGGTTGATGATTATCTAATCTTCTTTGGAGCATATCCCATGCATTTTCTATGTAATTCAAATCTGGTGAGTGCGGAGGTATTGGTAAATGTGGAATACCAAGCTCCTCGCGAGCATTCTCAACTATGGCTGCAGGGTGCGGTCTAGCGTTTTCGTCTAGAAATTGAAAAGTTTCACCAATAGCAGCGTGAAAATTTGGCACAACATTGTCAATGACCTGCTCCCTATAGTGTAAGGCGGTCATATTCCCAAGGCAAATGTGTAGATCTGTGCGCCCGTTGAAACATATCCCGGCCCATACCATAACACTACCCCCTCAGAATGGATGGACTTATTGGACAGAGCGACGATAACGGGGTATGCGTGGGATTGTCCATACCCTTATTTTTCGAGAATCTGAAAATCGTCCATATCTGGATTCATTAGTGAAAAGGACACTACGCCATTGATCGTTCCAATTGATATGTTGCCTTGCCTATTCCAGTCTTTGACGCTTATGGTCACGTGTTAATGGAGCTCCTATTAATGGACGTCTAGAACCTAGATTCACCTCTCCCAAACGTCGTCTGATGGTTTCGATGAAAACTTGGACCCCATCTGCATTTTGAAGAGTATTCCGTAGCATTCTACACGTAGATTAAGGGTTTCTTCTCGCCGAAACGGTGATGAAACGATACTAAGCAGGTGTTGTTTTTCGTCGCCCACCAAGCCTTGGTCTTTCCAACACGGAACCTGCCTCCCTGAACCTATTCCAAAGTCGAGATATCACACTTTGGCTGACTTGGAGCCTTTCCGCTACAACAACCTGAGTAAGGCCATCCTGTAGCATTCCGATAGCCCTATTAACCTCAGCGTTTGTTCATTTACGTCTTGGCGTTTTCAGAAAACTCGTTTCAAATCGAAGCCGCTGATGAACTGACTTCATTTCAAAATAAGAACATTCATGAAGCTTATGCAAAGAACCAACTTCAGAAAAAAGGCGACCAGATTGACGAAATGTCTCATACCGATTTTTATTGGACCGATTCAAGTCGTTATTTAGTTTTCAATGATCTTACAGCGATTTTCTCGAAGATTACATACTTACGATTGAATACGATATCCCTAACTCTTGTGAAGCAGATTATTGTAACAGTAGATTCCTGAGGTCAAAAGAAACACTTTTTTCCTATAACATTTTCTCCGAATTGGCCCTGATGAAAAGAAATACACTACAAATCTGTGGATCTTTCAAAAGTGTTGTATTCGGCCAAAATACCCAATTTTTGTAATTTCAGACATATTTTTTATTTTTGAACATAAAAAATTACTCTAAAACGGCGTTTTACACGAGGAAATATGAAGAATAGGTACTTAGTTTTACTAGTTGTATTCTTTGAATTTTTGGTATTCTGATGGTAGATACGTAATGGTATGGGAAAAAAGTGTTTCTTCTGAACTCAAGAATCTACTATTAAAATATCTGTAAGAGTCAAAAACTGACCCTGTATAGGGGGTAAATAGGTATATGGTCAAATCAAGTCGCCTAGTATCATTGCAATGCAACTCAAATACCAGTGGAGGCTGGCTTCTCGTAACAACGATCAAGTAGGACAACGTCACTGATGTTCAAATAGTTAAACTTCATTAGCAAGAAATACATAACCTGACAAAGCTCCCGCACCACTAATGAGAACATACGGCAGTCCAAGATGTTCAATCATGATTGTACCAACATGCAACATTATATCGAAGCATACTAGATTAGGACAAACATTGTTAGTGTATATTTAGCGATAAATTATCATTTGTTGACGACCGCATTACATCGATTTTACCGTCGTGATGGGGCGCTATATCAGATTTATGGAGGCTTAGAAATCCTATCATGGATCACGAATTCAATACTGGCAAACACATCCGTTAGACAAGGGGGTCACGAACTGCCACAAAGAGATATCTGTTTTCCGCGGAAAGCAGATACTTTGGGAAGTTTCTTTATTACTGGCTTGATGCCACTCACATGGAGATAACGTTCATCCCGATGTCAGTCGTGAAAGAGGACCTCTTCTCCATTTTAGTATGGAAGTCTCTGGTTCATTGTCGCCCAGATTTCGTTATTATTTGTTGCAGAGAATTTTTATAGGTTTTTGAGGATGTTAGTTGATATACTAATTCATTTTTCAATCATTTATCAAATGAAATCAATTTCGAAATAAAGTTTTTCGAACACAAGAAACACTGCGCAAAAAAATTAACGCACATTCTGAAAATCTCAATTTTAATGAAAGTTAACTCTACATTGACTTCATAACTTATTTTTTATGTTCTCTCGGGAAGGTTTTGAACGAAACAAGACACATTAAGTGGAAGAAAAATTCAGGATTTCACCGAATCTTATGTGAAAGAAGAGAAATGAACAATTTTCAAAATACTGAAATGCTGATAAGTGATTTAATACTTGGTATTCCCACCCCTTGCGTTAATAACAGCTCGGCAACGACTGTTCATACTCAAAATGAGTGATCTTAAAATGTTCTGATCTAATCCTTCCCAGATTTCTCCGAGTTGGATTGCTAAGTCATTAAGAGTAGCTGGATGATTTTCTGAACTTCTCAGCCTTCTATTGAGTTTGTCCCAAACCTGCTCAATCGGATTGAGATCTGGACTTCTTGCTGGCCATTCCATTCGAGAGACTTCAACCTCTTCAAGGTACTCCTGAACGATGGGCGCACGATGGCGTCTGGCATTATCGTCCATAAAAATGAAATTTTCACCAATGTATGGGGCAAATGGCACTACATGCTCTTCAAGAATGTTCCTTATATACTTATCACCATTCATAGCTCCATTATCCACGACCACTAGGTCTGTGCGAGCAATCAGAGATATTCCACCCCATACCATAATCGATCCTCCCCCGAAACCAGTAGCATTCAGGAAGATATGCACTGAGCATATCTTTCATGTGGACGTCTGTATACAAGGAAACGTCGATCACAATGGTAGAGGCAGAATCTCAATGGATATGCTCTCTCGCAAAATCCAAACGCTCCCTTCGATGGGCTGGGGTAAGAGCTGGGCCTCTTGCCGAGACACGAGGTCTCAAATCATATTCTCTGAGGTGATTTCTTATTGTCTGAGTGCTAATTTGCACCTCATGAGTTTGCTCAAGCTGAATTTGAAGGAGGCGAGCGGTTGCAAACCGTTGTCTCAACGAAGAAACTCTTAAGTAACGTTCTTGAATGGCAGTTGTTACTCGTGGTCTACCCTGTCCTGGTCTTCGAACATTCATATCTGTCTCCCTGAATCGCTGCAACATTCTGGACACACTTGTATGGGAAACTCCAAACCCTTCTGCAATTCTTGTGTATGTCCACCCTTCTTCTCGCAAAACTACCGCTTGGGACATTCCTCTTGGGTCAAATTGCGTGTTTCGCGTTGCATAGCGATCAAGTGTACAAAATCAAACGAAAGAAAAACTATTGATCACTAGAATTGATCGAGAACAACTGATTTTAGAATGGAGCCAATACATTCAAAATCTGATAATATCATCTTTTTTTATTCCTGCTGGGAAAAAACATCTGTATTGAAGAAAACCGTTGAAAGTGGATAACATATGCATGCATAATTCTGATAACCATAATTATGATTGAGAACACCTTCAGTTGTAGAATAAATTTGAGATTTCCATAATGTGCGTTAATTTTTTTGCGCAGTGTATATCACCTACGTCTTCCAGTTTTCTCACTATGACCATTACGTACCATAAAAACGCCAAAAATGCAAAAAACCCAACTCTTGTAACTAAATTGGATGCTATCTGATTAATATTTGAGTGTTTTGTAAAATAAAAGTACTCCTCATATTTTCTCATATAATTCGCCGTTTTCGAGTAATTTGATGGTCAAAAATTAAAAAATATCTGTGGAACTGGGTCTTTTGGCTCAGTGCAACTCTTTTTGAATAATTCACAGATGTGTTGTCTCACAGATTCTGAAGGTAATTTTGTTTTTCCAGGGGTAGCATAGCTCATTGCGAAAACTTAAAATGGCTATATCTTTTTATCAGGACCGAATCGGTAAAAATGGTATAGAAAAAAGTGTTTCTTTTGACCTCAAGAATCTACTGTTGAAATATTCGTCCGAGTCAAAGACTCACCCTGATCGCTTAATTAATTCGAGGTTGATTCGTCCATTAATAATGGGTTAGCTTACACCTCGTTGTCCATAGCAGACCACGTGTCACCCCATTCTATTCCGATTGTTTCCATATTTTATGCCTGGAAAGTGTTGGGGAGAACTGACCTTCCAGTGATAAATTATTAGGTGTGGGGGGTTGAAACACACCGGTATTGTTCGTGAAGAAAACGTTTCAGGATGGTGATTAATGAGTCTTTTATTTAGGGAAGAGCATTAATTGTGGTATCATGTTCTATGTAGATACTTAGGAAGAACAAGAAAAAAGAACGGAGTACATTGAATAATTAAGCTCAAGGATCCGACATTAACCTGAAGTAGTATTGGGAATTCAAATGTAGATTGCAGCGACATGGTGATGACAGTTCGAACTGAAAAATTAATGCCGCCATTGTAATTTTTGCAGGGGATTTTGATATTTTCGTCAAATAAATATTTTTTCTCAGTTTATAGTTGTTTTTCCTCAATTTTGAAGATTAATTGTCGAAACTGGATTCAAGCGTGTTAATTATGTGGTGATAAAAGCGATTCGACACAGTGTACGTGTCGAACCAAGTTTGTCATCCCCAGAAGATACCTGCACATTGTAACAATGGCATTCTTGGACTTGACCCTCAACTTTCTCCACCGTCAAGGAAATTCCCGAATTGCAATGAAATCTTCGTTGTCATGTCATATGAGTCACTTCAGGTACAAGGGACTAGAAAGATTTGGGAGGCGCAAGTCCACGGAGCCCATTGGGCAGGTATATAAATACCTCAAATATAGGTAAAAGAGGACAGCGGTTACAGAGACTGGTTAGCAGTTATCGAAACGGTCGAAACATTCTTGTAATTAGAACAGATCTCCCGATGAATAAACATATTCCGTCGTTTCCACAAGTGTTTTAATGTTTCCCGTAAACACATACACCTCAAACTTCGTGTTGTGGCGGCGTAGTTGTACCCATGGTGGAGGAATACTTCATCTCACCATGATGGTACCAAGGGTAGCCAAACGACGGCATCACTGCGCACGACGGTTGCGATCACAGGGTAGATTATACGTCTATTGCGGTGCAGCATACGCCAAACGATGGCGCCACTGGCGACGCAAAACTCGATACCCTCGACGTAACCGGCGATTGTCGTAGGTAGCTGCTAGGGTTCATTAACCTACCTGATGAGTCCGACCCTAGCAGTGGGACGAAACAATCACCCCAAGAGCACGCCATTCTTCAAATAGCGTGAACTCACCCCAGCACATACCGCCAAAATTATTATCAATTTCAGGTCAATGAATGTCAGTAAGCATTAGTATTCATGAGAAAAATTCCGAATATGTTCTGAATCAGCTGATAACAGAGGTTGTCTTTTGAGGTTTCTTTGGATTATTACGTATAGTTGGGCTCCATTTTCAGCATGATCTCCGAAATATCTTCCGAAATAGGGTTAAACATAACTGAGCAAGAATTCATTATTACAATTCTGAGATTATGCTTAAAATGAGGCCCAAATCTGCTAATCCTAAAGAACTACCAAGTCACCTTCCGTACAATCATCCAATTATAAACGAGCGCGAAGTCAAGAATCAAATTGTCTGTTGACAAGTTGACATTGCATCACAATAAGATTCTTGATTTTATACAAATGCTCAATCAGTAGTAGTAGTAAATCAAAGAGGTTTCTCCCACACATTTTTGTGAGGCATAACTCTCTCTGATATACTACTACTACTACTACTACTACTACTAATTGAGCATTTGTGGGAAAATCAAGAATCAAATTGTTGAGTAGGTAATGTCGAATATATTATATTAATCTCAGATAACAGAACAGGCATATCACATATTCATGAAAGTCTTCCAAACAAATGAGTCTTCAACATAGCAAAAGAATCGCCTTTTGTCAACGATTGTCCGATTGTAAAATTACAACGCCTCTTATCTATACGAGGATGTATTGATATCTAGTTAGCCTAGACCTGTTCCATGCATAAGGAAAATATTGCGTTACCAAAGCAACGAACAATAACTCATTAGAAGTGTCAGTGTGAAGTTTGAGGTCAAAAAAGTGAACCAGAGTTACGCAATAAATTGAAAGAAAGAAGATGTCCACAGAAATTGTCAAAATCAAAAAATTGGAGTATCGAGCCATCATCGAGTACCTCTATTTAAAAGGGTTAAGAGGTAAGCATATTTACGAAGATATGCTTAATACCCTTGGTGATCAATGTCTTTCGTATGTGACCGTGAAAAATTGGACTGCAAGCTTCAAAACAGGTAAATTTTCCATTGAAGATGACGACCCATCGGAAAGGCCAGTTTCTGTGCCAGTCCACGAAAATATCGATGCAGTTCATGACATGATTTTATCAGACCGTCTAATTGTGCTAAAGCAGATATCTGAAGCACTGAATATTTCATACGAACGCGTTCATCACATAGTTCACGTCAATTTGGACATGAGAAAAATTGCTGCAAAATGGATCCCCAAATGTTTGAATGTTGACCAAAAGCATGCAAGGGTAGAAGCATCGCGTTCGATCTGTGCTCGATTTGAAAACAATGTAGACTTCTTAAACCGAATTGTTACTATGGATGTGACTTGGGCACATTTCTACGATCCAGGAACCAAGCAACAATCGATGGAATGGCGACACTCCGGTTCTCCAAGACCTAAGAAGTTTCGTGTCCAAAAATCTGCTGGAAAAGTTCTTGCTTCATTTTTTTGGGATTGCCATGGAAAAATTGAACTGCAAGCTTCAAAACAGGTAAATTTTCCATTGACCGTCGGATTAGGCTGAAACGGATATCTGAAGCACTGAATATTTCATAGGAACGCGTTCATCATAAATTTCACGTCAATTTGGACATGACAAAAATTGCTGCAAAATGGATCCCCAAATGTTTGAATGTTGACCAAAAGCGTGCAAGGGTAGAAGCATCGCGTTCGATCGGTGCTCGATTTGAAAACGATGTAGACTTCTTAAACCGAATTGTTACTACGGATGAGACTTGGGTACATTTCTACGATCCAGAAACTAAGCAACAATCGATGGAATGGCGACACTCTGGTTCTCCAAGACCTAAAGAAGTTTCGTGTCCAAAAATCTGCTGGAAAAGTTCTTGCTTCAGTTTTTTGGCATTGCCATGGAATAATTGAAGTGCAAGCTTCAAAACAGGTAAATTTTCCTGGCGTCGAATTAGGCTAAAACGGTGTAATCATGATTAATTTTTTGGATAAGGGTAGAACAATAACCGGAGATTACTATTCGACATCACTTCTACGGGAAAAAATTAAAGAGAAAAGACGCGGAAAGCTTTCCAAAGGTGTTTTGTTTCTGCAGGACAACGCCCCTGCACACTAATCTCATGTTGCCATGCAAAAAATTCGTGATTTAGGGTTTGAATTACTAGAACACCCCCATTATTCACCAGATTTGGCTACATCCGACTATCATCTCTTTCCTCAACTGAAAAAAAGTTTAGAAGATGTAAATCTTCCAACGAGGAGGTAATAAGAGCTGCAGAGGTCTGGTTTGCAGAGCAAGAAGAAACATTTTTTTTCAAAGGTCTAGAGACATTTGGTTTGTTAGGGCAAATCTAACAGAAACGTCGCTCTTGGCCTAGTGGTTCAGGAGGAATGATAATATAAGATTATTTTATTCGGAAAAGAAATTATTTCCTGGACAGGGATCAGAAAGCTCGAATTTATTGATCAATCGATTGAAGACAGATGTGGTCACAAAATTCACAAGATGCCGGACTGTTCCACACTTCCCACCTCTCTTACAGCTCTTTGGCAACTCGACACCCTCTCTAGAAACGCCCGTTCCCTCCTCCATTATCCATCCCCGGATCCTCCACGTCTCCTTGTAAATCCTCCAGATGGCAATTCATAACCGGGTCCTTTCGGCTCACCTATTTCGGATGGCAATCGCGGGGCCGTTCAAATAATCATTTCCCCCGGTCCTCGAACGAATTGTCGAAACTTCCTCATCCAGCCTCAGACTGGAAATGAGGATAAGGGGGCCAATAATGGCGCGCATTATCATTTCCTCCGAAAATCCATCCGGCGGATGCGAGCTTCGCGAAGGCGTTCACGTCTAACGGCGCTACCATTGCCGTTTGGCTTGTTTGAATTTCCGAAACAGAGACGTTTCGACCTGATGGAATGGCGACGAACGACAGTCGTGAATACGGATCGAATCGTATGATGTTTTTCGGTGATACGCGACGAGTTGCATGAAATTGTTATGGCAGAATTATACTATACGAGGATATATTGAAAAATTCTTAGCCTACTATAGAACCAAACGAAATTTCTATGTCAAAATATTTTATTTCTCAACATATTCTTCTCTTCATTGGATACATTTATTACAGCGAAACCGCAACGTCTCTAGACCTTTAAAAAAAAATGTTTCTTCTTGCTCTGCAAACCAGACCTCCACAGCTTTTATAACCTCCTCGTTGAAAGAAAATTCAAGACCTTTCAAACATTTTTTCAGTTGTGTAAAGAGATGATAGTCGGATGGAGCCAAATCTGGTGAATAAGGGGGCTGTTTTAGTAATTCAAACCCTAAATTACGAATTTTTTGCATGGTAACATGAGATTTGTGTGCAGGAGCGTTGTCCTGCAAAAACAAAACACCTTTGCATAGCTTTCCGCGCCTTTTCTCTTTGATTTTTACCCGTAGAGTGGTCAGTAATGTCGAATAGTAATCACCGGTTATTGTTCTACCCTTAATTAGAAAATCAATCATGACACCTCCATGGCAATCTCAAGAAACTACAGCAAGAACTTGTCCAGCAAATTTTTGGAGACGAAACTTCTTAGGTCTTGGAGAACCAGAAGTTCGCCATTCCATCGATTGTTGCTTTGTTTCTGGATCGTATAAATGTACCCAAGTCTCATCCATAGTAACAATTCGGTTTGAGAAGTCTGCATCGTTTTCAAATCGAGCACAGATCAAACGCGATGCTTCTACCCTTGCACGCTTTTGGTCAACATTCAAACATTTGGGGATCCATTTTGCAGCAATTTTTCTCATGTCCAAATTGACGTGAACTATATGATGAACGCGTTCGTATGAAATATTCAGTGCTGCAGATATTCGTTTCAGCCCAATTCGATGGTCTGATAAAATCATGTAATGAACTGCATCGATATTTTCTGGGACTGACACAGAAACTGGCCATCCCGATCGGTCATCATCTTCAATAGAAAATTCACCTCTTTTGAAGCTTGCAGTCCCATTTTTCACGGTCGCATACGAAGGACATTGATCACCAAGGGTATTAAGCATATCTTGGTAAATCTGCTTATCTCTTAACCCTTTTTAATACAGATACTCGATGATGGCTCGATACTTCAAATTTTCGTTTTTCACAATTTCGGTGGACATCTTTCTTTTAATTTATTGCGTAATTCTGGTTTACTTTTTTAACCTGAAACTTCACACTGACACTTCTAATGAATTATTGTACGTTGCTATGGTAACGCAATATTTTTTTATGCATGGAACTGGTCTAGGCTAACTAGATATCAATACATCCTAAACAGGGCCAGATATTTGAAATTTTGGTATGAAAATAAAGGTTTTTGAACACGCTGAATCTATTGCGAGCAGTTTGTAGAGCCTATCTCCCCTCATCTAAATTTTCTTCTTAAAAATGGAATTTTCCAAAAATTTGAAGTTTCACTTGAGAATTCGTCAAGACCGAATGGTTACGACGAGATGGATGAAATCTTGAAATTTATCACAAGAAGGGTTGCTCTTTCAGAATATGTATCACGTTTAGATCTACGGTAATTTTCCTGGAAGATAGGCAACTCGAAAGTCGATCTTCGAAAAATTACCAAAAAGATGGGGTCAGTTGAAGCTTCCTCAAGGTGGATGTAATGTCAAGATTTATCACAATAAAGGCTGCTTTTAGAGTATGTATCACGTTTAAATCTACTATGATTTTTCTGCTAGAAAGTTGAAAATTTGATTTTCTAGTAAATGATGTGAGATATCTGTAAGTTTGGTAAGCAAATATGTATAGGTTTTCGAACACGCCCAATCTATTGCGAGCAATCTCGAAAGCCTATTTCTCTCACTTTAGATTTACATCTTGGAAATGGCATTTTTCAAAAATTGCAACTTTCAATCTGCCATATCTCCTGTTGTATTCGTCTGATCGAATTGGGATTTCCGATTATATAATCAGCGTTGCTTAGGCTTTCACCCTAGCACCAAAACTCGATTTCGAAAATCTCGATTTTTTGGATCAAAAATGAGCAAGGGGACTTTGTTGCTTCTTGTGAAACATAGCTGATTTGCTGAGTTTATTAAACGAGGATAGACTATTGTTGAAAAACTAAGAACTAACAAAGTAAGCAATGTAATGAGCACATGGCAAACACGTGAAACCCATCTGCCAATTGTTCCTAGGTCTAGTTCTAAACTCCAAGTAACGCTGTGTGAACGCTCTCTAAAAGAATCAGAGACAATTACTTCTTGTCTTGCTGACATGGAACCGCAAAGTTTTAAGTTAAAGAAAATAGCAAGGGCCATTTTCCATGTTTGCATGCTGAAAGGAAAGAAATGAGCCTTTCAGTAATGTAAACGCCTGCTTCGTGGTCTTCACAAAGGTTAAGATTACGAATACATATTTCCTATTGCGCAGCATGTATAACACAGTCTTGAAAACTTTTTCTTCCTTCATCTGTATGTCTAAGAATCGAAAGCTCTCTTTACCATTATTTGCTTTTCTATTACAAACAGACAGTCGTAGAGTTCACCAACATTTCCACCAACTTTTCCGACAAAGGCTTCATCCATAAATCAATAAACCTCGACATGTCAAAGTCCCTTTCTTCCTGTCAGGCATCATGTAAGTATCCCATCTATAAACTCCAATATTATTGCGAGACGTATTGTGATCGTGACCCAAATCTTTTGTTGTCGAAATTACGACGTCAATTATTCATAAGGACTTCGATACACCTGCCTAATAATATATTCGAGTACACGTAGGAAACTGTGAATTATTCACTGGATATCAAACCGTTTCCGACATGATATGACCACGAGGAACGACATTTAGGGTTTGCGCTGTATCGAATCAATTAGGGTTCTAACACCTGATGCTCCGTTTATGATGTATCGGGCGATTGATGTGAATTTGAAGGGGTAGTATTGCGCATCAATTATTTAAAAACTTCGGCGTGGATTGGCAGGTCGGGCCGCATCGATCAGGGTGCAGTTTCAGGCAGATTTGTTATGGATTTTTGAAATTCGACGTGGTTATGGTGGAAGATGGATCGGTCGCATGAATGATTAACTAATCGATACTCTGCAACCTTTTCATCAACCGAATTCAGCCCGGTTGAAAAAATATGTCGTTGGGAATAAAAAATTTTCAGACAAGGTGTGTTTGACGTACAGATTTCAGATTGTTGGGTGTGCTGGTCGGGCCCAAGCTCAAAGAGCTAAACTTCTCTCTCCAGCCTCATCATACTCAGAAAGGAGATGATGTCAAAGTGATTCTTGAATTCCTCTATATTCAGCTTGGGAGAGCCAAAGACTCCAAGTGTGAAGTCTGCCGCTCAATTGTTTCGTCCTACTCTAGGCAGACAGAATCATTTATTGACAATGATGGGTTTGTATAAGTGAGCTCCGGGTCTTCAATGCCCAGTGAAGACCGCCATTATAGATCTCATATTGGTTCTACAAAATCCTAGCTATTGATTAGTATACACAGGCTGTATTTGAAGGTGAGGCTTTTTTACAACAGAAGGTAGAACTGGTCAAAAAGAAGCGTTTCACCAAATATCACCGATACAAAACTTCAAAAATGACAAATTTGAAAAAAAACTTGAAAATGATTAGTGAAATAGATCCTAATACGACCCTAGACCGTTTGTTAGCTGAATTATAGCAAAGCAGTGGAAAAAACTTATTTCCTGATTCGACCATGTGGTTTTGTTTAGGATATTGGCTCGTTCGATGTTTACGTGGTAATGAAAATGGAAACTCAGGATTTCCGAATTGTTTTCATTATTTGTTATAATAGTAACTTACACGATTTTATGAAATGGTTCATTTCGATATCAACTGACAGAAGATACTTAGGACACAAGTGTAAAAAATAGAATAATACTTCAAAATCTGACCAGTAATATCAGTTTAAATTCTTCACGAATTTTTTCACAATGGGCTTCACAATCTTCTTGTTCGAACATTTCAACAATCGTCGTAAAAATGGGATGAAATGGGGAAACATCATAGCATTCTTTCAACATAACTGACATAAGCACTTTCAAGAAACTTGCTCGATTTTCAACATTTTTTTTCACCCTAAATTGCACGATACAACAATTACGATTCCCTCAAAAATGACCTGATGCATCTAATCCGATGAACTTGGTACTGAACCATTCATTGTCCAGCCATATATGTTTTTTGTTTCGTTTTTGCGATGCCGGAGTCACTTTTCACAGTCCCGTACTTGAAATTTAATGAAATTTTGTCGAACTTCTTGAGGTTGTATCTCAGCCATCTTGGATATTTTATACAGGCAATTTCTGGTTAAACGACTTATTTTGATGAGTTATACTTTCTGTCTAAAAAAGAGCCTCAGCTCTTAAAACACCCTGTAGACTGGGAGGCGTTGTGATGTCCCTGTGCTAGTGACTCAGTACAGAACGATAGCGCCAATATTCCAGGACCCTCTGCCTTATCGAGCTATTTTTTCGTTCCCTGATTGAGGAACTAGAAATGCCTATAGTTGGTTCTGCGCCAATAAACGCAGAGGTTGCGTCTTCTCTGGCCAGAGCATCCGTTCCCTCTATATAGCCTCAGTGTCCAGGTACCTAAATAAGTTGCAGTCAGTTGTAACTACCCAATTTGGATAGGTTAGATCTGCCTTCGAGTACGTGTGCTGAATCGCATTTGTCAGCCTCGAGAGATTTGATGGTGGCTTGACTATCCGTTAGGTTTTTTATTGACCAACTCGCCCAATCCATGTCAAGTAAATGGTTGGCACACAGGGTATTGGAGAAAATTTCCGCCTGAAATACTTTCGCTAACTTGCTCAGTTAGAACCTATTTGGTTCTGGAGCCATCAGTAAATCAACAAGGTCTTTGTATATGGAGTTCTTTGTGATAAAGCCGTTCGTCTCTGCTTGAAGTCAGAGAACTGAAGGTTCCGTCCGTTCTGGTTCTTGTATCTGGTAAGTTTTCATGCCCATCACCTCGTCCGCCTCCATTTGGGCTAAGAATCGATTGTAGATCGGAATTCCCCTGAAAGTATGAGGTATGCCTTTCTCTGTAGTGCCGAAAGTTTGTTCTGGGTTTGTTTGCGTTCTGTGCAGGTCCATCAAGTGATGCAGCCGTACAAGTTTCATGGCTATCACCTGGTTGATAGAGAAGACACCATTCACTCAAAGTTGCCCAATATCACTCTGGTTTACTTTATACAGATTATTACGAAAGTGTAGATTTGATACCTTTGTTCTTAGATTTAAGGTTGATCTACTGGGAAAATGTCAGGTTTATGCAATTAAACCACATCTTAAAACATGGTCGACTAGTTTCGATTTTAATCTAAAATCATCTTCAGGGCCAGTTTTATGGTGGTCTGTGTCATGAAATAAAAAGATGAAAACAAATATACCTCGGAACACATAGATAGACAGCTAGACAGCAGTCCAGCTGTTTTCATGACTCAGACCACCATAAAACTGGCTCTGAAGATGATTTTACATTAATATAGTCGGCCATGTTTTAAGAAGTGGTTTTGTTGCATAAACCTGACCTTTTCCGTATAAATCAACCTAAAATAGATGATTTCACAAAACAATATAGATGACAAATGGTGCGATAACTGCCGCGATAGGTATATCAGAGGATTATTTTGTTTTTTTAAATTATTATTCTTTTGGTAATTGACAGTTAAATAGTTTGTTTTCTGCGCTGCTAGGAGTCGCCAGCAATCGGGACAAAAACGCCTGACAAACTCGAGTTAGGCAACCTAACATTCACGACTAAACGAGAGATGTTTCACATCAAAAAACAACTCAATACTGCACCTCACTTCGTTCATATAAAAAATTCAATTTCATCTGGACTTCCCAGACAAAATAATAAAAGATTCGGCTGTGAAGTAACCAGAATAATCGGCTCTACAACCCTCGACTGCTCCTTCGGAATCTCATTCCGCTGGTAAGAAAGCGATCTGCGTCCGATCCCCAAAACGATAATATCTCCCTGGCCTCTTCCCCATTCGATAACGGGAGATAACTTGCATCGTAAAACAATGAAAATATATTCGCCCCGACCCGTTCCAACATCGATCCGTTCGAGACCGCTGACCTCCGGCCGATTTTTTTTTCCGTTCATCTTTCGCGTCGCGAGCGTCGGCCCCGCTCCGGGGTAATATGCAGCCCTTGCCGGGCTTCATAAACCGGCCGCCGAATTAGAAGAAGCTAACTGCTAACTCGCTTGCGAGACGATTCGATTTGTATTCTTCTCGTTCATTGAGGGGGGATTCGGACCTGTGTCTGCGAATTTTCGGTGTCTGCAGGGTATGAGGAAAGGTTCGGGAATCTGACGTCTAGTTATCAGATCGAGGAGGCTTTTCGGGATTTGCTCTTCATCAGCAGATCATAGGGAAAAATAGTTTGGGAATCATTCATACTGGGTATTCTGTATTCTATGTCTGACTCTAAAATTATAATAGAGAGTTGAAGTGCGCACAGAACGTTAGCCTGAACGTAAACGTTAACGTGACAAATAACGTCAAATATAACGTTTACGTGATGTAATGAAATTTGAGTTGAAGTGCTGCCATCATGAAACGTCAGACGTTAAACATAACCTATCAATTTGATTTTGCTTTCGTTTTGCTGGAACTCTCTTTTATCTAATACTAGCTGACCCGGCAAACGTTGTTTTGCCATATAAATAATTTCCATGTTGTATCATAAAAAAATAGAAATTAAAAATTTTGTCTAAAAAATAAAAAAAAATTTAGGGGTGGACTACCCCTAACATTTAGGGGGGATGAAAAATAGATGTTGGCCGATTCTCATAGATAGCTGACCCGGCAAACGTTGTTTTGCCATATAAATAATTTCCTAATGATTAAATTACTAAAATGGCTATTAAAAAATAAGGGTTGATCGTAGAAGGGTGAAAATTGAGGATTGTATGTATTTTTGTATGTTGTATCATAAAAAAATAGAAATTAAAAATTTTGTCTAAAAAATACAAAAAAAAATTTAGGGGTGGACTACCCCTAACATTTAGGGGGATGAAAAATAGATGTTGGCCGATTCTCATAGATACCGGATAAGCACAAAAAATTTCATCAAAATCGGTCAAGCCGTTTCGGAGGAGTATGGTAACGAAAACTATGACACGAGAATTTTATATATTAGATTGAGCCTCGACTGCTGAAATAATATTTGGAATATTGGTGTTCTAATGATTATAAGCATAATAAAGAGAATTTTCAACTTGAAAGTATTATATTATCCATGAAATGTTTAAGTGTTAGAGACATGAGAACCGAAGTGGAGTTTCAGCCATTTCCTTACTGAATGTAATCTGATAACGAAGTTTCATAACTTAATTCTTTTGATAACTATAAAATCAATGCTGATTTCCTATAACTTTCCTTTCATTCATTATGAGAAAATACATGGGAAATGTAAACAATGACCGTTTGAGGTTATTGAGAATTGCATTCAACAGTCAAAATTCGGCCATTCGCAAGTTTAACTCGTTTAACGTTCGGTTAACGTACGTCGATGTTTAAGTTATACGTGAGAGACCGCTAGTTTACGTAGGCCGTAAAGCTGACGATGACGTTAACGTTAAAAACGGACGAATGAGCATGCGTAGATGTCAATTATAACGTTAACGTTTACGTTCATGGCAGCACTTCAACTCTCTATTATTTCGATGAGCAATATACGACGATGTATTGATATCTAGTTGGCCTAGACCAGTTCCATGCATGAAAAAAATATTGCGTTACCATAGCAACGAAGAATAACTCATTAGAAGTGTCAGTGTGAAGTTTGAGGTCAAAAAAGTAAACCAGAATTACGCGATGAATTAAAAGAAAGAAGATGTCCACCGAAATTGTGAAAATCGAAAAATTGGAGCATCGAGCCATCATCAAGTACCTGTATTTAAAAGGGTTAAGAGGTGAGCAGATTTACGAAGATATGTTTAATATCCTTGGTGATCAATGTCCTTCGCATACGATCGTGAAAAATTGGACTGCAAGCTTCAAAAGAGGTAAATTTTCTATTGAAGATGATGATCGATTGGGAAAGCCAGTAGCTGTGTCAGTCCCCGAAAATATCGATGCAGTTCATGACATGATTTTATCAGAACGTCGAATTGGGCTGAAACGGATATCTGAAGCACTGAATATTTCATACGAACGCGTTCATCATATAGTTCACGTCAATTTGGACATGAGAAAAATTGCTGCAAAATGGATCCCCAAATGTTTGAATGTTGACCAAAAGCTTGCAAGGGTAGAAGCATCGCGTTCGATCTGTGCCAGATTTGAAAACGATTTAGACTTCTCAAACCGAATTGTTACTATGGATGAGACTTGGGTACATTTCTACGATCCAGAAGCAAAGCAACAATCGATGGAATGGCGACACTCTGGTTCTCCATGACCTAAGAAGTTTCGTGTCCAAAAATCTGTTGGAAAAGTTCTTGCTTCAGTTTTTTGGGATTGCCATGGAGTAATCATGATTGATTTTTTGGATAAGGGTAGAACAATTACCCGAGATTACTATTCGATATTACTGATCACTCAACGGCAAAAAATTAAAGAGAAAAGACGCGAAAAGCTATCCAAAGGTGTTTTGTTTTCGCAGGACAACGGCCCTGCACACAAATCTCATGTTGCCATGCAAAAAATTGCTGATTTAGGCTTTGAATTACTAGAACACCCCATTATCCACCAAATTTTGCTCAATCCGACTATCATTTCTCTCGTCAACTGAAAAAAAGTTTAAAAGGTCGTAAATTTTCTTCCAACGAGGCGGTAATAAAAGCTGTGGAGGCCTGGTTTGCAGAGCAAGAAGAAACATTTTTCTTGTAAGGTCTTGAGACGTTGCAGGTTCACTGTAATAAATGTATTCAATTAAGAGGAGAATTTGTTGGGTAATAAAATATTTTGACATTGAAAGTTTGTTTGGTTCTACAGTAGGCTGAGAAATTTTCAATATATCCTCGTATCTATATAGTGGTTGGTCTACACAGTCTGTAGGAATAGTCAAAGTATGGTCAGCATGCTTCAAGACACTTATTTTTCCACCTACAACTGAAGTTCCACCTCCCAGCACGTTGAGCGCCGCCAATTCGGGGAAAAACCACACAAAATTCCCTGAATCAGTAAAAAAATAACGAATACCTAAAAACCGGGGATTAACGACGATCAGTCCGCGGGAAACCCGACGAGACCGGCGATACATTATCGGTATCCGATGTCGGTCTAATATATTGGCAATAATAACGCCCCCGATGAAACAAGGGACAATGGGGGAATTACAGCAGTGCAGTAATTCGATCCGTCCGTCCTCGTTTCTGGATACTTAAATCGAAACGGATTTCCCCCCACGATTTATGCGAAACGTCCCGGAATTTATGTGGACATCTAGCTGTTTTGTGAATTAGTGAAGCGGGATCTGATTGCATTACGGTCCGATGCGAAGGAGATATCTCCGCTGAAACCGCGCCCGCTCCTATAAATTCATAGGCCTGAGGAGATAACAATGGACGAGGAGGCATCTATCAGGGATATCATGGACTGGCTTCGACCCGCGACTCCGCTCGCTTCGGCAGAGGCGGATTCCTAGATGTGCCTCCTGCTGGCCAAATCACCATTCATCCTATAGAACTGAAGAGGACGCAGAATCGGTGCGTGGTCGAGGACTCTAGTACCACTGAGCAGGATCTGTTTTTAACGGATTATAGATGTACTACGTTATGGTCTCACTTGCCACTGCGATCAATGGCTTATGGTCTGTAAACAAGACCTAAAAGCTAATTAGTGCAAGAATTTACGCAGAAGCAAATCGATTATTTCAGTTTTTCAATTGATTTTGTTTCAGAGACTGGGAGTGAAAACCCTAAAAAGTTCCAGAAGATGTAGAATCCTCCCAGATTGAATTCCAATCGATATCTGAGAGCAAAGTGTCACCCATTAGAAGAGGATTATGAAGGGTAGAGAATACTTCAGGAGATCTTTTGACCTCAGCAGCACAGAATTTAAATATGCTCACCTTGTGGACCATTGTTCATCCTCTTGTAGTAGTAGAGACTCACATCATGGGACACGCAGACAAAAATGTGAATATGAATGTTTATTGAATGGATAGTTAGTCACTGCACCAGACTCAGCTGTTTTCCCTCAAGAGCCAGAAGTTTTTCGACCACAGGCTTGAAGGACCTTGTAATTAGGTCTCCTGAGTTTAGTCCATATACTGTTCTATTCCTTTACCAGTCTTCAGGATTTGCTTTAAACGGATTGCAGATGAACAACTTGATGGACTCACTTGCCACTACGATCAATGGCTTATGGTCTATAAACGAGCCACATCAGCAAATTCTCACCCACAAGAAGTAAATTATAAAGGGGAATGAATACTTCAGGAGGTCCTGTTGACCTCAGCAGCAGAACATCCAAACATGCTCATTAGTTTAATCTTCTACTTCTGCGTACGGTGCCTCCAACGGGCTGAACTGAGACCTTGTGGCCCATTGTTCATCCTCTTGTAGTTTGTGGAGACTTACACCATAGGTGCAGACAAAAATTGTCAATATAAATGTTAATTGGACAGATGGCTAGTCATTGAACCAGACTCAGCTGTTTTCTCTCAAGGGTCAGAAGTTTCTTGACCTCAGGCTTTCAATCAGATCTAATTTTCTATTCCTTTACCAGGAAATTGGCAACAATAACAGGTTCAGGGTTGACGAAAAGCTATATTCACGCCTTCGTTGAGCATGCAATAGTTTTTAGCCTATGAAGCCAGAGAGTTCAGTTTACCAAATGATCCGAGGGTTATTTTCCTCTTCCAACTGAAAGAGTATATATGTACCACACTTCGATCTGATGGTAGCTTGACTATCCTTGAGGAGAAAATAATCTGGTCAACCTCATTTGGGTGAGGTTAAAACGATGTGGCAGACCAACTGGAAAGAGAAGGGGAAAGACTTGCTCTTCATAGCTTCAGATCCATTTTGAGGCTTCCCAGACGGACTTCCCATGCGAGACTGAAATCCAAATCGTTCTGGCGAATAAGCAAACACAGGCGAAATTATTAATCTCCTTCTCGAAGATCTGGAAGACCATCTTACTCAGTAAAATGGAACTAGAGAAATTGAATATGCTCTCACTACATACTCTCTTGTGAATTATCACCTTCGCAACGAGGAAATGGTTCCTGATGACAACTTCAGTTGCTGTCAAGAAGCTACTGTAACCGGTGAGCAGTTGCTCTGTGAAAGTGATGCGGTCCATCCAAAAAGACACCTTGCCTTTTGGTACTTGAAACCGGAACAAGTGATGGATGTAGCACCAAGGAAGGTGACAAAGTTCATTTATGTATAAGCTACCCTATTGTTGAAGTCTGGGGGTTGCACAATAGATATTTAGGTCTTTAGTGGAGTGAGTCTCCAGTTCCATTCGAAATCAATCTCTTTCCTTTTGGATTAACCTACTACAGAGCTTGACTATCACTGTAAGCTTTCGTCAGAGTTTTCCCAACCAATCTCACGGAATGTGGCCAAATCCACATATATTTTTGGGAGTTGCTTATGCTATAATCAGAAAGACAATAATAAGAGTCTAGAATGATTTCACACAAACTTTCTGGGTCTTCCTGTTTGCTATCATTATTCTCCTGCAATTCCTGCATGACCTGCCCCAATTCTCAAATAAAAAACTGTTGACCCCCTAATGACCCCCTGGAGACATCAAGATTGCATCTCGGACCCTTGTATGCGGAAAATACCATCAACACCAGCGGTTATGTGAACCTCGCGTGCCACCAACTGATAAGTAATGACATAGAGCGGTATGGCTAGACCGGACACTTGAAACGTCGACAATCAATTCATCGGCCGACATTTGACGTTGCATGTTAGAGGGATGGCATGCAAGAAATGGAATACTCCGCGGTAAATAAATACATTTTACCCTAATAACCATTACTGAAACGCGAAATCGTTTCGGGCCTCTTTCCTGCTGGTAATTCCAAGACAAACATAGAAAAATGGGGTGGGCGTTCGAATGAACCGTTTCGATGGAAATAAATTAGCTGTTACGTTGAAGCGACATCCGATTGATTATGGATATTGGTTTTATTGATACGTGACCAGAAAAAAAATGGTTTCACAAGAAAGAAACACTGTTTTACTTTTGATTGGAGCAATCAAATTCCTCTTGTGTACGAGGATGTGTTGAAAAATTCTTAGCCTACTATAGACCAAACAAAATTTCAATGTTAACATATTATATTGCACAATATATTCTCCTCTCAATTGGATACATCTATAAAAGCGAACCTGCAACATCTCTAGACCTTTCAAAAAAAATGTTTCTTCTTGCAAACCAGACCTCCACAGCTCCTCAGTAATGTCGAATAGTAATCTCCGGGTATTGTTCTACCCTCATTCAAAAAATCAATCATGATTACTTCATGGCAATCCCAAGAAACTGAAGCAAGAACTTTTCAAGCAGATTTTCGGACACGAAACTTCTTTAGGTCTTGGAAAACCAGAGTCTCGCCATTCCATCAATTGTTGCTTTGCTTCTGGGTCGTAGAAATGTACCAAAGTCTCATCTATAGTAAGAAGTCTACATCGTTTTCAAATCGAGCACAGATCGAACGCGATGCTTCTACCCTTGCACGCTTCTGGTCAACATTCAAACATTTGGGGATCCATTTTGCAGCAATTTTTCTCATGTCCAAATTGACGTGAACTATATGATGAACGCGTTCGTATGAAATAGCTAGTGCTACAGATATCCGTTTTAGCCCAATTCGACGGTCTGATAAAATCATGTCATGAACTGCATCGATATTTTCGTGGACTGACACAGAAACTAGCCTTCCCGATCGGTCATCATCTTTAATGGAAAATTTATCTCTTTTGAAGCTTGCAGTCCAATTTTTCACGGTCGCATATGAAGGACATTGATCACCGAGGGTAAATCTGCTTACCTCTTAACCCTTTTAAATACAGGTACTTGATGATGGCTCGATACTCCAATTTTTCGATTTTCACAATTTCGGTGGACATCTTCTTTCTTTTGATTTATTGCGTAACTCTGGTTTACTTTTTTGACCTCAAACTTCACACTGACACTTCTAAATAGTTATTGTTCGTTGGTATGGTAACGCAATATTTTTTTTATGCATGGAACTGGTCTAAGCTAACTAGATATAAATACATCCTCGTATAAGACCCAAATCAGGCTGGAATGCTGGAATACTCTTCTCATAAAGACAACAAAGCCATACTGTTTGAGATGATTCAAATGAAAACTGCAAGATGATTAGTTGAATAACCAGTAAGAACAGCCTGCTGAAATCATTCGAACACTGAATGAAATGAGGAGATTGATGATTATTCCACTTTCTTCAATGTCCAACTGATATTTTTGAGAACTCCCTTCTTCCTTCGGGAGTATTTCATCTGCTGTGCTTGAAACTTGTGGGAGGCACTTCCATCTGATGTTTTTCCAACGGAGGCTAACTTCAAACTCTTCAATAGGGCGATAAACGAAACACTTAGGTACCTTAAACATTATCAGATCTATTTGCCGATCAATAATTAAGGCATTAAAATTAAATAAAATCTTCGATTTTATAACGAAATAAAAATAAGAGTCAATGCTTAGCATATTAGGCATCATTTCAGTCCCCTTCGCTTTCCCATTCCAGAGTAAACCCTAAACTAACCGCCCAGACAAGTCCCCATCGTCACAAATGAACTTCTTGATCAGTTTACCACCCGTAACCACGAATCCATATTACACTCAAATCCCTGAACATCGGTTCCAGCATCCGGCCAACGTCCCTGGTCAATTCTCCAGCTTTCGAACTTTCCATGTATTTTCCGATTGTCTGACTGGATCCTGTAGATGTCAGAAAGCCTCAGGACAACTTGACACCGATACCGCTTCCCTCTGTACTGATTGTCTATTATTTGAACATGGGGAAATCAACAGACGATGTTTTGGACGACTACTCGAATGTCAGATGTTTCAGTTACAAGCTGATCGCTTAATAACTTCAAGTATTAACAGCCATTTTGTGTGTACCAATTAGATTTAATATGTTTTTCGTTCAAATGGGATGATAGTTTTTCTTTAGTCTTAAACTTCTTCATATTTGGTGATGACATGAGGAAACATTGCCACTACGGAACTTGTAGCATTGGCAAGCACGAATTGACTACAAGAAACGCTCTTGGAGGGAATCGACGTTCTTTTTAACTCGCCAAGTGGCCATCGTCAAGACAACTAAATGGAGAACGTTCCACCAAAGAAGAGCAGATGCTGACCATGGTTTTTGTCTCATTTTACGTCGTCAGTCAGTCTATCAGTGAAACCCCACGTCTCTCACAGAATCTCCAAAGAATTAGAGAGCCCGGGTAGACTTGAATGATCAGTGGAGAAGGGTATATAGCAGTGAAAACTAGGGTGGTAGCGACTTCTTGGTCTCTGCTTTCTGACGGTTTTTAATCGTTCAAAAAGAGTACCTACCTCTTCTGACGAAAATCTAGCTCTAACTGATTTAAGGAACTGTCTCTCACTGGCAAAAATAACTGGCAACAAAATAAACGTTTAGTTCTCTATTCCTACTGGATTAAATTATATTCAGAAATGTACAAGTAATAATGAATGTTGATGTCAACCGGCGGCCTGGTCGGTGTGGGGCGGCTGATGAAATACGGTCTCTCCAGGAAAATACGTTTGAAATAGACGGTAAATACGGTTAAATTTTGTACGGTCACTCCACAGGAGTACGGTGGAAATAGACGGTAATTACGGTTAACTTTTGAAATCCTGGCAAGTCACTCCCTCTGTTGGCGAAAATCGGTACAGTGGCTGGTCTCAGTCCAATGGCAGTGCACCCTATATCACTCTCTCTTTCTCTCTCTCTCTCTCTCTGTGGCCCTCAAAATGGCTGCTAGTCAGACAGCAGGTCGGAAAAAGCCGCCAACCTGTAACTTGATCGGTCGGAAGTCGGCAATCTATTCACAAAATAAGCACCAAAAAATTTGGATGGACGGCACTCTACACAGTCTACAATCACCAGGTCAAGTTTAAACGGTAGGTAAGTATTCTCAGCCAGTCCAACGGACTAAAGAAAGCGGAAAATAGCCCTCAGGTATGCACTATGAAAGAAACAATAATGCTACAAGTGACTTGCTTCAAACTTTCAAACTTCCTTACGTAATTTCCAACTCACGGCAAAACCACCTTACGCACTTTTTTCGGCACCTCGATCTCAATTAACTTCGCCCTTGACCTTCAGCGCAGGGCCTCGAAGAGGTACCCCTCTCCTCGGAAAATTTGCCCCACTATGGGTAACACATCTCTCCATTGGATGCACTCAAATTGTTCGGTCAATCAGCCGGCTCGGAAAGAGATAGAAACAACTGAAGAGCAGGAAAAACTGAACAAGTTGAAAGACCTCTCTCGACTCAGAAAAAGTACGGTTGAACGGAAAGAATTATAAAATATATGAATCCTGAAACAAAAGACATACGGTTACAAATATGGGACTGGTCGGTGGAAAACAATGATATAATATCAATCGGTAAATCCCCCTATGTTAAAATAACGGTTTTCTTCCAAAATATTTCGATTGACAAGTCTTATTATGCAAGCATAGGTGAAGAAACCTCCTTTTCGTGGCGAGGCAAAATCTGCCACGTCACACAATTCCAAACGTTTTTCCATAGGAGGTGATTTGTTGCTCTGACGAGGTCAAATGAGGCCGAACCATGGTCAGTATCTGCTCTTCTTCGGTGGAACGTTCTTCATTTAGTTGTCCTGGCGATGGCAAAATGGCTAGTTCAATTAAGATCGTAACACTTGTTGATATTTATATCGGCGGGTGGTATGCATCTGAATTTATTCTTATTATTGTATTCATCGCTTAAGGCGTCATCACTCTTCCATTTTCGTTTACACTAATGTGCACTGTAATGTTATTGAAACCTATTAAAGTAAATTCACTTTCGTAGTGAACTCTACGAATTTGAATTAACTTTCCAGAGCTCACTGCGCGTTATGAATGAGCTTCGATCAAGAAACCGACGCCATTACTTCGCGGAGAAATTAGATATCGAACGAGACCATTGAATAGATGGCCATTAAAACAACCTGAGCGAAGCCGGGGCGAATTGTAACAATTCCTAGTTTCTCGTGGGCGGTCTGAGCGTGGAAACTAATTCTAATTGCGATTTCAGTGCCGGACCTGACCGCATCCGCCGTAGTTTGGAAGGGGTGCCATTTGGCACCGGAGGTTTTGGATTGACCCGGAATTTAATTCGGGAAGGTCGAGAGGTCCGGAGGTATTTCTGGACGTGTAATTGGCAGTAAGAAGTCGGCGCAACTTTTACGCTGGCGGTCTGCCCTTATCCTATGGTAAGAGGGTGCGAAATGGGGTGTTGGAATTTCTGGTAACGTTGGAAGGTTCCCGATCGTTGAGAATTTGCCAGAAGCGCTGCATGTTTTCGCGAAACTTTATTATTTTCACGATATAATACGTAGAGATCTTATTCCAGTAGAAGATCCTAAAATTTCGCTTCAAAATTTCCATCGACAGGTAATAGTAATAGTGGAAGAATACTTGCTTTTGTGCTGTGAGTTTATTGAATGTTGAAAATGGGCACCATTCGCTTCCATGCAGTAATGTGAGTTTTGCTGAAAACGTTCACGTACATTGGTGAAGATTTCTGGTGTAATTTGACGGCATTCATTGATGATCCGAGTTCGCAAATCATCCAGTGACTCAGGCTGGGTAGCGTAAATCATAGATTTCAGGTTACCCTATAGAAAAAAGTGCAGCGGAGCCAGATCAGGTGTTCTGGGTGGCCACTAAATATGTCTCCTTTTTCCAATCCAGGATTCAGTCAAAATTTCATCTAAGAAATGAGGAAACGGCTGAAGGAAATAAGGTGGTGCGGCATCTTGTTGGAAAATAATCGTTTGATGATCTTCTGAGCATTCTCCAATACTTGCACGAGGGCTGGATAAAGTGGAGTTGATGATCGGGATCATCCTCATTCAGTTCCTGAATCAATCGTATTGTAATGCCTTTTTCACGGGGTACTCGAGCGCCAGCTATTCTTCAAGGGAAAATAGTAAACGTACCCTGGTAGCTACGAGCCGAAGACAAGGTTCCTCCGTGTCTGGCGACAACCAGTGAAAGTCAAAATCAACGTATTCAAGGAAACACAAGTTGCACTATTATAAAATTTGTTCAGTGAAAGACTCGAAATCAGTGAATTTACAGGGCAAAACGGATGGAATGGAACAGTATCCTATCTCAAACGTGATACGGGGTTTACGCACGTGTTCGCCAGCCAAAACCTAAGACGCACACTTATCGGAAAAATATCGGACCTCAGCCAGGTTAGGGGATGAAACAAGACGGCACAGATTCAAGACAGCTCACCCCCAGGTGCGCTCTTCACCCCCTGAGTATCCACGCCAGCGGGGTTCTTCGATAACAGCGTGACCGTCAGACGAACCAGGGAGGAAAGGAGGTTAGCCATTCCAAAGTGCGTTCTGCACCCCCCGAGTATCCACACCAGCGGGGTGCTCCAGCAGTAGGAGTGGAACTTAAACCGGGGTAGTAAGGGATGGAGGAAGTTTTTCGCCACTCCAAAGTGCGTTCTGCACTTTGTATCCACGCCAGTGGGGTGCTTCGGGAGTAGGAGTGGAACTTAAACTGGGGGGTAAGGGGTGGAAGAAGTTTTTCGCCACTCCAAAGTGCGTTCTGCACCCCCAGAGTATCCACGCCAGCGGGGTGCTTCGGCAGTAGTAGTGGAACATGAACCGGGGTAGTAAGGGATGAAGGAAGGCTGAAGTTCCAATAATATAAAAAAAGGCGGAGTGTCGTTTTACCTATGGTTTCGGTCCGACCACTTGCAAAAGACGTCTTAATTTCGACTTAACTGTGCTAGCGAACAAAACACACGGTTATCTTCCCATTCAGGATGTTTTATACGGTGCTACATCGTTTTTCAGAACTGAAAACGGAATAAAAACGGTGCGGGATGTTTACAATGCCGAACGATGTCAGAATCTTGAATTGGAAACTGAAAATATTCCTCTCCAAAATTAATTCAAAATAAAATTACTTAAAATGAAACTAAAAGATTATTCTGAAATGAGGGTGCATTTTTGTCAGAAAAATAGACGTTCATTACAGTATCCTATAAGGATATCGTTCGTTGAATGAAACCGCTGTTGTTCGCACGGTGTCGTTAGGTTTTTCTAAAAAAATAATTTCATCATTTCCAACCTTTCTTCTATGGAATACACCATTTCAATTCTACGACAAATTCACAATCACTTGTAGCGTAATATCATCATGACGAAGCATCTTACATCAATTCTGCATGCGGGTGGTAGTGCATTTTATTCATTGTAGCATGCTTCCAAAGGCTTCTCCCTCAAAAGAAGAGGTTTAATGATGTTAATTCTTCATCCGCGGCTGTTCATATCGGTAACAGATGTCGCAGGGGCAGAACGTAGAGTGTCTATGCATCGAAGTTGATATATTATTCAGGGCATTCGGCGCCAGCGAGCTGTATAGGCACGTGAGGTTTCAATTTCAATAAACTGCCGAAGTGGAAGCAAAAGCAACGCTGCCGGTGAAATAATGGCTCTGCGACATGGGTAGCTCGTGACATTCTCGCTTCGGATGTAGGAAGCTAAGAGAAATTGAAAGGAAGTGTGTTTTTCTGGATTGAATTAGAGATATTCAAGTTGTGCCCTTGTTTTTCCACTAATATCGCCGAGTCCTTAGCCCGATGAAGAAGAAGGGTAAATTTGTGGTCTGATTCTGTGGTCAAACTCTTCGATACACTCAAGAATTCCGACTACCTACCTACGAGAAGCTACGTTCGGTATGCACGGCCATCTCCAGGACAGGAAAAAGTTCCTGCCTTCTCGGGCCAGAAGTTTGTTAGTTTCGTACAAGTTTCCATCCTTTTTACTCCTCACACGACAATGGCTGTTTACGTATGCGCTCAGGAGTGTCTTAAAATGAACCTCGAAGGGTCGCATATCACTAAGGACGGCCAGGCCACGCTGAGGTCCCTGGAATCACACTGCCAGGGATCCCTGTTGACATGGGACTGCCCTAATACCATAAAGCAACTGGCCAGAGGCAATAAAGTGACTCTACAATGGGTACCAGGACATTGTGGTGTTGAGGGAAATGAAAAAGCCGATGAACTTGCAAGAAGAGCATCAAGGTTGATACCTGCTGGACCTGAGCCTTTCTGTGGGCTTGGAAAATACCAATACCTATAAGGTCCAAGAATGGTAGTTGAACAACAGAATAACCCTCTGGAGGAAAACTCCTGGACTTACTCAGTCAAAGAAATTCGTGATGATTCCACCGACCCACACCAGGAAACTGTTGAAGCATTCACGAGCTGTGCTTCGGGTGATGGTGGGACTGCTGACAGGGCACTGTTGTTACAAATGAAGTCAGCAGATGAGATTTGTAGGCTCTGTGGATCAGAAGCAAAAAGATCTCAACACATGGTATGAAAGTGTCCAGAGCTGTCTGGCCTAAGAAGCTTTCTTATGGAGGAACCTGTCCTGGATACTCACGAGGTAACGGTCAAGGCCCCTAAGCATGTTGTCGGTTTCATCAACACCATTGACGACCTCCTTGGGTTCCTATGAATGGGTAGGGTAGAGAACAAAAGATCTACATGGTAGCAGTTCCCGAAAGACTAGTCGAGCCACAACTACCCCGGTTCAAATGATAATAACAATACTCCTAACACGTGCCAAGAAGATCCAAAAACTCTTGCTCATCGATGGTCCGTCGATCACATGTGCCAAATTAACTAAGGTGAGTAAGTGACTTTTAGTTGATATCCTCTTTAGTAGTAAACCCCTTTTTTTATTTGTTCGATTTATTTCCAAGGCTGCCTGGTTTGATTTGAAAAATTGATTGGTGTATGTCCAGTGGTGCTCAGTTTATAGTTTTGTAAGGAGGTTTATGAGTCCTCCTTCAAAACTGCGCCATCTGCAGCTTTCCTTCTAGCTCTAGAGCTTCAATGAACTCCAGCATCTGAGAGGTCTTCAAAGAGGCTAAGCCTTCATTTTTGTCCTATAATTTTCCCATCCAAGACTTTCCATTACAAACTTTCCAACATAGGAGTTCAGTGCTTTGATAGAAACTTGAAAATCAGAATGGACAGTGTCACATCCTTTATAGTTTCTTTTCAGGTTATATTGCAAGTATTTCTTCCTGAAAACCATTCGAGTAGAAGCTAAATGATAGTGTACACTTGGATCTTGCCCAGTATATCCTAGTGCCAGCCCCTTTTGTGGTTTTTGAACCATTTAATGGTATTTACTTTGATATTTTGGGTGGTGTATTCCTTTTTCCAATCTTCATTTTGCATAGCATCGTGTTCAAGTTCTTCTCAATGTTCACTTTCTCAATCATAACATCACACAAGTCTTGTGCAAAATTTCGTGAGTCTAAAAATGACGAAAAAGCTTCTTACTTCAACCCTTAGACAAAAGTCTTTCTTTTGTCTAAGCTTCAACCAAACTGTGAACGCTGAAAATTTCAGGGCGGTTGCTCGCATCTGTGCTTTCCATCCCTAAATCTGAATCTTCTTCGTTTTCAAGTTGCGGATGCTCCGTTGCAGCAACCGAAATGCCACCCTTCTAAGTACCCCCTCCCCACCCCTGTGCGGGGAGTTAGGCGTGAGGGGAGAATTTAATTTGGGTTCTAACTAAAAGCCGTTAGCGACTGAGGTATTTCTTCCGTTCCAGCTAATTGGAACTAGAGATACCTGCCCGAATCGCGAAATTATCAATCTTATTCCGCACTAATTAACGTTATTGAATCAGTCGAAATGTCCAACTATATAATGCGGCGAAATTTCTCTGTTTCGCTCCATCCATTTTCAGTGAAAAAGTTCTCGTAGCCAAGCTCGTTTCACTGCGTTAAAACCTCAGTCAACTTAATTTGCCTCAATTACCAGGAACAGAATGTGGTTGAATATTCTATATGTATGGGTGGTGAATACTGCACAAGATTCGAGAACTCGCAGTGTAGGATCTTGTGATGTTATTTGGAGGATCTTCGAAATGGCAGTGATCTTAAAGATGCAGATTGTGAATTTCAATTTAGGATTGCGATGCTCTGTGAGTTTAATTGTTATTGTGCCCCCATCAGAGCCACGTCGTCTACAGTTCTCTCGATCCATCTTTATAGCTTGGCTTTCCTTTCCCAATCTTCTTTTCTAATGAATTTTCCTCGTTGCTGGTCTTCTTCATCACCTCATCCCTGATGGGATATACTTGGTCAAAGAGGCACAGATTCTCTAATTCCGAACTCTCTCATTCCTTCCCTGGATAGGACTCATGGGCTAGTCTGATGTTTATCAGATGAAGAAGTGTGGGACCTCTAAGGATCTCCAGTGCTCTAGTTGGTCGAGTATACTCCATTAACTTTTATTTCAGCAGTCGGTTGGCCATGGAAATTTCACACATTTCACTCTGTATAGTACGAAAATTTGGGGTTATGACGCTTGTCAAAAACATTTTTGGGTTTTAAATCAACGCTATGTTGCTCGTTCTACGTAAAAGTTTCTGTTATTACGTATTTTATCACAATGTCGAATCTCTTCGGAAAATATGTGAAGAACTAATTGAAGTTCATACAAACTGATTGAAGGCATACCAAATCCAGTTATGTGCATAGAAAATACAAGATATCAGTATAATATCATAATATGCACTTGCTTGAGGAGAGTTAATGTTCGTCACTTCTTTGGCTAAAGTTTGAATACGTTACATCAGTCGTAGATTTCAAAAATATTAACCCGAAGAGGAAATGCATATGATGCAGTTGTTGGGAATGGGTATATCCCGAAGGAATCAATAGATAATTACAAGAATGTTAAATTCTTCAACAAAAATCATCTTGCATCAATATAAGTAGAAGGAATTAAAGGAAGTTTCAAGTCAAGATGACTTCACCATCGAACAAAAATTTCACATGAATAAACAATTAACAGGACAACTGGCGCGTATTTGTGGCTGTTCATCTTAATACATTGATATAATTATAATACTTAGGTATTTATTGTACCTTAAGAGATTTAAAATGAATAGGACAAGTCAAATGAAAAAGATAAATCAATTTTCGAGAACTTATTCTACGATGACATTCATCGAAAATCCTGTAGTAAACTTTTCTCATTAATTCACTCAAACATAAAATTCTCAAATGCCACCACTTTTTTGGGTCTCCCAATAGAAGGAAATTCTTTGTCATCCTCTTCATTCACAATCTTTCTGATTGTGGAAATATTCAGCTGAAATATAAGTCGTTTAGATTCTGATGAAACATTATATAAATTCTCTTATATTGAATATGTTCGCTACCGTCTGACGTATTGTGGATTTTAGAATATCAGGGTATAACTATTTGAATGAGCGGATCTGAGTTCTAAATAGCAGTTTCTGAAACCCTGTCTCTCTTTTCAATCACTTTCGGCATTTTCGTAATAAAAATTGATATTAGTTGTGGCAACGGCGTTATGTTATTGACGACATTTCATGAGTGCCAACCTTACTCCGTTCTTGTTACAAAAACTTGAGAAAATTATTTCATGGCCAACCGACTGCTAAAATAAATGTGAATGTATAGGTACCCATCATAGCTCCGGTGATGAAAAAACACAGGAGAACTTTCACAAGGTTTTCCTCTTATTGTTCTGCTTGTCGGAGTATTGCACTCGATTTTGTCTTGGCGCAACCGTTCGGTCTTGAGGAAGTTTTAACTGAACCCAACTTTTTGGGAATTTTTCGAAGGTCAGCTTTCGAGTAGTTTTTCTTACAGGATAATTATCGTAGATCTGAATGTTATACATATTCTGAAAGAGCAACTCTTCTTGTGATGAATCTCAACAGTTCATCCATCTCGGCGCAACCGTGCGGCCTTGACAAATTCTCAAGTGAAATTTGCAATTTTCGAAAAATGATATTTCCAAGATGAAAATCTGAACGAAAGGAGATAGCTTCACGAAATTGCCCGCAATAGATTTAGCGTGTTCAAAAACCTATATTTTCCTAGTGAAATTTCAAATATCTTGTACTGTTTAGGAGAAAATAATTTTTGTTATTTTTCCACTTCTCATTTTCGAGTTCACTGTGAAGGGCTCTCTGGAGTACAATTCTCTATAGAATCATCAACTGTTTGGTTTTCGTAGGCTTTCGAAGACATCAATTATTATTCCACTCTGAAACTCGATGACTTTTTTCCACGTCTACCCAGATCCGGAGAACGGTCTAGGAAACCCTCAGAGTCAACTTCACGAGAGATAATTCCGGTTCCCCAAACATTCTTCCGTCCTCGGGTAGTTTTTGCGACCTGAGGCACGAACGCATGTAACGGATTGTGCGGATCCACTTGAGGAGATCGAATTTCTCCTGCGTCACTGCTTGAAACCGAATTCTACTTCAAAGTTTACTCATTATGGTTTAATCAAGCATACTGTTCCCGGTTACACGTCATACGCAGTCGGGATGATGGCTCTCCTCTTGATTCACCTTCGTGTAATCGTAACGAGCGCCCCCAAAAAATTGTTCATCTCAAATTCTCGAACACTTAAGTTGAACGCAAATTCAACTGGAGGTTCATCTGTCCTGTCCTCAATCGAAGTTGAAATGTTGGGTTATTTTGATATAAGAATTTCCACTTGTTACTCAGAATTCTGACTTGTATCTCAGCAATTCCACTTGTAACACAGAATTCTGACTTCTATCTTGAAACTCCGATTTACAAGTCAGGATTCTGACTTGTACCTCACAATTTCTACTTGATAGTCAGAATTCTAACGTGTTTCTCGAAATTCCGACTTACAAGCCAGAAATCTGACTTTTATCTCAGAATTTCCACTCGTTACTCAGAATTTTGAATTATATCTTGAAATTCCAACATACCAGCAAGAATTCTCACTTGTATCTCACAGTTTCTACTTATAACCCAGAATTCTGAATTTAAGCTAGAAATTCCGATTTACAAGTCAGACTTGTATCTCACAATTTCTACTTGTCACTCAGAATTCTAACGTGTTTCTCGAAATTACGACTTACAAGCCAGAATTCTGACTTGTATCTCAGAATTGGCACTTGTTTACTCAGAGTTCTGACTTGTATCTCACAATTTCCACTTGCTACTCAGAATTCTAACGTGTTTCTCGAAATTCTGACTGATATCTTAGAATTTCCACTTGTTTACTCAGAGTTCTGACTTGTATCTCAGAATTCCAACCTGGAACTCAGAATTCTGACTTCTATCTCACAATTTCCACTTGCTACTCAGAATTCTAACGTGTTTCTCCAAATTCTGACTGACATCTTAGAATTTCCACTTGTTTACTCAGAGTTCTGACTTGTATCTCTGAACTCCGACTTGGAACTCAAAATTCTGACTTCTATCTCACAATTTCCATTTGGTACTCAAAATTCTAACGTGTTTCTCGGAATTCTGACTTATATCTTAGAATTTCCACTTGTTTACTCAGAGTTCTGACTTTTATCACAGAGTTCCGACCTGGAAGTCAGAATTCTGACTTCTATCTCACAATTTATAATCGTTACTCAGAATTCTAACATGTTTCTCGAAATTCTGACTTATATCTTAGAATTTCCACTTGTTTACTCAGAGTTCTGACTTGTATCTCTGAATTTCGACTTGGAACTCAGAATTCTGACTTGTATCTTAGAATTTCGACTTACAAGGCAGAATTACACACTTGGAAAAAATATTTTTTATGGAATTTCTGCGTCTTCGCATTCAAGACTGGATTCGATGTTAATAATTCTTGAAGCTAGATAAAATCGATTCAGGAATACATATAATGAAAAAGATTGTACAACCTTATACAAGATTATAATTTTTCTATTGAAAAGAACAAAATATAGAATTTGAAGAAACATTCAGTGAAAAAAGGGATTCCAAATTTAACATAATATAGCAGATGAAATAATTGAATTTAAGTGTAAAATGTTCAAAAAATATATATTTCCATTTCATGTTGTTAATCATTGCTCAGTACATCTTCATATACCGAACAATCTTCGGAACTATCACTTTCACTATCATCATAGTCTCCTTTTCCAGTGATTGATAATGAAAGCAACTTCATTGTGTGCTGCACGATCATTTTAATGAATCCAAACAAATTTCTTAAGGAAAAATTCTCGTTTTGCTGATCTTCACAATCTTCCTCAGACTCATCAGAGCTACTGTCACTATAGCTATCTTCCTCATCATCAGAAGAATCATTTGAACTGTTACCAATCACGATAGAACCTTGTGGCTCAATACCATCGATTGCAAAACTTGATTCCTCATCCCCAACATCCTTTATGATGAAAACTATTTCGTGTGTAGGACAGAACTCATTATCCTCAAATTTCACAAATTCCATTTTATCTCTGGAAACTGTCGTATCTGTACCAGGTGGAGGAATTGTCATCCATCTCTCCCCTGATGCGAAATATCCAACCAATACTTTACTCAAAATCATATATCTGAGTCCAATCGATTTCTTGGGATATTTCCTCGAAATAGTAGCATCATGCGTGAAATATACCCCTTTTCCATAATAACAGCGTTTGCTTCTGCTCCCAGCCCTACGCCAATCGAAATTTTCTATGAAAATGTTCTTGGCTGATTCGTATTTCGTACCGTGAAATAAATCAAATTCAAATATGAACTGATTTTCCCTTTTCTTTTGTTGTTTCTTCAACTCATAACTTCTTCGCAGAAACTTGTTCTCAATTGAAGATATACTAATTATTTCGATGTCTTTCATATTCATTCTGTTCTTTACTCTCATGTATTCTTCGGAGATTTCGTTTAATCGCTCTGAATAATATAAAGGACCTGGTTCTCCATTCTCGATATCCTCATATGGTGGAAAATAATTCCAATCGAAAAGCGGTCTGTGTTTGTGGTGATACATGTTGGAACTTGGAAAAAAAATTCTACTTCTGTTCATCCTCGTTATTTGAGAATCGATGTGCACAAAATTCAAATTAACAGATCCTTCGAAAATTAAAATAGTACTTGTATTTTACTCACTCTTCAGAAAACTCTCACCTTTTTCTACACTGAATGAGATATTTTCACGAGCATATTCTGGGAATAAATGAGGTATTTTCGGATTCATTCTATGCAAATCATTAATCAGATACTTGGATAATTTTCTAAAATTATACGCGATAACGGAAGCGGAGGGAAAATATTAGATATAGATTTAATCAGATAATGTATTGATGATTCTCATGTTGGCTATTCGAATTTATGCATCACTCTCAAAAATAACAACCTACAATGATTAACATACAGGATGGTCCAACGAAATATTAAATTCTCGATTTTCCGACTTTTAAATTGAAATGTGGGAAATTTTTCGTACCTGTCAATTTCTGATTCGAGTGGGAACAAATAAACGTTTTTCATCTCTGTAACTTCAACCCCCTAACAGGGATGAGCACAACCCCTTGATTCTGAATAGGGATGGAAGATGTTGCTATAACTAATTTTGAAGATCGTATCGAGTACTATCTAACCCTAAAATTTCGAAATTTCGCTTCAAAATATCCATCCATAATGAAAAAACAGCAAAAATAGTGATAGAGGTTATGTGGAATTTATCTCGAGAATACAAAGATTTACGCTACCAACCTGAGTCACTGGATTATTTGCAAACTCGTATCATTAAGGGGAAGTAATACCTCAAGAATCTACATTTAAAAACGGCATTCACTAGTTCCTAATTTACACTTTCAATTTCTTACCTGAAGCCTTGATTTTTATTTAAATTGAAGTTAAAGGACGTCTTGATGTCACCCTGTCTCTTTTTTTTTAATTTAGTTGTTTTTTATGAGAAAAAAAGATTGAACTTTAGTGTCAATAAAACTTGTTTTCACAATCATTTTTTGACGGTTTTTCGACATATTTCGATAAAAATAACGACGGGGTAACAAAAACCCTCATCCTCATTCAAAATCAAGGGTTGTGCCCACCCCCGTTAGGAGGTTACAGGGATGCAAAGAGCCGAAAAGTTATTCCCCCTCGAATTTCCAGTTTTTCATTTTGAAGCCGGTGTTAAGTGTCTTCCTGGAAAGTTTTTCTTTAGAAAAGTGTGTTTTTTGAAAATTATTCGACTCATATGTTCCTCCTCATGCCTTGACGAAAGAACGAAAGTGAAATTGAATACACAATGTGTGGAAATAAAAATAATAAAATCCATATCCCAAGCCTTTGAGCGATTTATGGAACTGGCATTATTTACGATAGTAGTTTCGTTCCCCATTTCATAAATCATCCCCAAGATTATATCGTTGCAGTATCCTCCAACTCTGAACTATGGAAAGAAAGACATATCCTGAGATATGGAGGGATGAGCAGGTGCAAATGGAAGAAAAATTGTACTCGAGCGACTGGGTCGGTTCTGTAGTATTCGATACTACAGATGGCAATATATCCTTCGAATGCCACAGGGAGGTATAAACCTTCTGGTTCAGATTGGAAGATTTGGCCTTAATGGAAAAAGAACTTTGTTCTTTTACAAAAAGCTTATAACACTTTATTCAAGAGCGTTCCTTCCATTACGTGACTAGACTTTGAACAAATTGTTAGTAGGGAGTTTTATCAGAGGGCTCTATTTGTAATAAGCGCCATTTTGCATGTCATAATGGCGCATTAATTATGTCTAGGCAGATAGACAAGTGATATGGGAATTAGGAAACATGATAATGATATTGTTATCATTATGTTTATTCGAAAGATGATTATTTAGCGTTCTGATGTAACAAAAAGCTGAATAGTGATGTTTAGTTCATGGATTTTAACCTAATCAGTTCGTACCACAATTTTTCGAACTCCTAGACCTCATAATGACACCACCCTTTTGGCTACTCAAATCTTAAGTTGTTAAAAACCAAATACCGATGTGAAATACTTTCTACTCACTATTTTTCCAGCGATGGTTTCATGAATAGATGACTCACCTGTAAAAAAAAAAGATAACGATTATTGGTCGTACTCACATATATTTTGTATGATAACTGTGGTTGGAAGAAAAAGGTCCTATGTGGAATGAAATTAGATCTACGAGTATAAATAATAAGACCCAGGTATTCCGTATATCTCGCTTTGTTGAGGTTCTCAAGGAACTTTTTGGGATGATCCATGGTCAAGAGATACCAGAAGATTCCACTATTTTACTTACAACTTTACAGGTCCATGTATAAAAAAAATTTTGTGTTACCATAGCAACGAACAATAACTCATTAGAAGTGTCAGTGTGAAGTTTGAGGTCAAAAAAGTAAACCAAAGTTACGCAATAAATCAAAAGAAAGAAATTGTCAAAATCGAAAAATTGGAGTATCGAGCAATCATCAAGTACTTAAAAGGGTTAAGAGGTAAGCAGATTTACGAAGATATGCTTAATACCCTTGGTGATCAATATCCTTCGTAAACGACCGTGAAAAATTGGACTGCAAGCTTCAAAGGAGGTAAATTTTCCATTAAAGATGATGACCGATCGAGAAGGCCAGTTTCTGTGTCAGTATCCGAAAATATCGATGCAGTTCATAACATGATTCTACCAGACCGTCGAATCGGGCTAGAACAGATATCTGAAGCACTGAATATTTCATACGAACGCGTTCATCATATATTTCACGTCAATTTGGACATGACAAAAATTGCTGCACAATGGATTCCCAAATGTTTGAACGTTGACCAAAAGAAGCATTGCCTTCGATCGGAAAACGATTGTAGTCTTCTTAAACCGAATTGTTACTATGGATGAGACTTGGGTACATTTCTACGATCCAGAAACAAAACAACAATCGATGGAATGGCGATACTCTGGTTCTCCAAAACTTGAGAAGGTAATAAAAGCTGTGGAGGTCTGGTTTGCAGAGCAAGAAGAAAAATTTTTTTTGAAAGGTCTCGGGTCGTTGCAGGTTCGCTGTAATAAATGTATCCAATTAAGAGGAGAATATGTTGAGTATTTTGACATTGAAATTTTGTTTGGTTCTATAGTAGACTAAGAATTTTTGAATATACCTCGTATTCCTCCGATCCAATTGAGATCTCCGGTTCCATAATCAGCATTGAAAAGACGACCTCCCTAGCACAAAAACTCGATTTTGAAAATCTCGATTTTTTGGGTCAAAAATGAGAAAGGAGTTAGACCCCCCTAAAATGACCTAGTTGCTCCTCTGTCTAAAAATCAGGGTATCCTATTACTGTCCTGGAATACAGAGTGCAAAGAAGTTGTTCTTTAGATTCAACAAAAGCAGACGATCGATCGATGATTCGATAGAGAATTGCACTCCAGAGAGCCCTTTCAAAGTGAAATCGAAAATGAAAAATGGAAAAACAAAAAAAATTATTTTCTCGTAAACACTGACAGATATTGGGAAGTTTGGTATGAAAATAACGTGCGTTCAAAAAAATTCATCGTCAAGTAGGCTATGGAATTTTGAACGTCGATATTTCGTGTCTAAACGTAATTCTTAGCTCGTGCTTTACTATTTTCCAGGTGAACTGTCATTTTAGCATTTTGGGTTGTTGTTGAATAAAAATTATCAGCAAATTATAAAGATGGTTTTTGCGGACGTGTGAAAGACTTTTACTATTGAATTCTACTTCAAAATTGGAAAGAAAATTGAAGGAAAATGGAAATATTCTGTTCCGGCGACTTCATTGAAGCCTATGTTGCTGTTGATTATTAAGAATGAATTTTTCCATTGTACTGTTTTGCTATGTGTTGAAGAAACAGGTATGTTAAAACAAAAAAGGAAGTGGTATACCAAAAAAGAAAACTCTAGAGTTCAGTAATAATGAAAACATGGTGACAGAAGCTCGACAAACCTCTCTTCAGATTTTATCTCAAGTGGATGGAGTATCCGTTGGCATATGCCACCCGATTTTGAAAAAAAGATATCCATTTGTTTCCATAAAGATTGACATGTTATCAGAAAACTGAAAAGGTTGTGATTACCTAACCTTTTAGCATCCGAGAAAAATTGGAGTTCAGTATCATACTGAACTGATGCATACTGACAGTATGCATCAGTCAAAGGGAAATGTGGACCTACTTTCTTTTATGGAACTTCAATAGCAGAACGTTATGAAGGAGAAAGCATCATGCCTTTTTATATTATAGCTGAATTGAATTTTAATAAATTGTCCAATAGCTATTTTCATGTAATTCAGTTCTTTTAGTTTAGTCATGGATTTTCAGTAATGACTGAATCAATTCAATATTTATAGAGAATTAATAAACATATTATTGAGAATCTTACTGTGATCTATTCATATGACTGAAGTAACTAGAACCTTCTTACAAAAAAACATACTACCACGATCAATTCAAGATTCATGTCTCTTACGTATGAAAATAGTGGACGGTTAAAATTTTTACGAAGAACTTTTCTAATCGCCTCAGATTGTTTGGATTCTTGTCATCTTACTCAATGAAAGAAATGCTTTTCGAACGTTGGGTGAAATTTACAGGTAATCTTTTCTGAAAAGTGCCTTTCCGTACAAAATTACTATATATAGGTTAATGTCATCATTGTTTACATTTTGGGAAGATGAAGTAATTCAAGGAAAGACATACGTTCAGCCACCGAACATCAGCCTTCAAAATTTCATAGCCTGCTTGACGACGAATTTTTTTGAACGCACGTTATAAGTTGTCGAACACGCTGAATTTGCTGCGAGCAATTCCGAAAGCCTATCTCTCTTCGCTGAACTAAACTCTCAAGTTCATGAAAAACCATACATTTCCTAACGCCCTTGTGGAAACATCTCTGCGATTCTTTCTCCGAAATGTTCCACAGGAGGGAAAATGAGCGGAATGGAGCCGCTGTCACGAGTCGTCATCGTCCCGGAAACTGCAGAGAAAATAAGATATCGCGCAGCGTTCCTGACGTGACTATTCCGAAGTAAAACTGTAATACCTTTATCTCGACCAGTGTATTACCCAAACTCCAATAGAAGACAGGATGAGCCAGATAAACGTAAACAAAGGCAGGAGTCATTTCGTTTTAATTCTCTCGACGAGAACGACGGCACTAGGGCCAGTAACAAAGCGCATCATTGCCGCTATCGATTTTCCTTTTGCTCCGGAGCACTCGAAGTAGTCGGAAGCGACTCTTTGAGAGAAGTTCAAGTGTTGGGGGGTTCTCGGCGTTGTTGGGTCAAGGAGAAGAAAGGATTCTCCCTGCGGGGGTGTCGCATGTCGTCTCTAGGTGATGGATGTACAGAAATAGAATATATTTGGGGGATTTGCGGAGGGAAATCGTTCAAGGGGCTGCGAGATTCAAGGATGTGTGTGCGTTGTTAGGGGAAGGGAGGGTCAAGGTTTCTCGAGGGGCCTAGCGTAATCTTGTCGCTTAAAGTGAGCGATATTATGAAGGATAGAGTCCGATGGAAATTGAACACCTTGTCATCCACAAGACAATGCTGATGGGCTCATTTAAAAATTCGTCAAGACCCAACAGTTGCACCAAAGTCGATGACATGTCCAGTTTTAATACTGAAAGAGTCGATCTTTTAAAGTATATACGAGGATATATTGAAAAATTCTTAGCCTACTATAGAACCAAATAAAATTTCAATGCCAGAAGATTTTATTACTCAGCATATTCTCCTCTTAATTGGATTCATTTATTACAACGAACCTCCAACGTCTCCAGACCTTTCAAAAAAAAATGTTTCCTCTTGCTCTGCAAACCAGACCTCCACGTCTTTCATTACCTCCTCGTTGAAAGAAAATTTACGACATTTTAAACCTTTTTTCGGTTGAGGAAAGAAATGATAGTCATATGGAGCCAAATCTGGCGAATAAGGGGGGTGTTCTAGTAATTCAAACCCTAAAACACGAATTTTTTGCATGGCAACATGAGATTTGTGTGCAGTGACGTTGTTCTGCAAAAACAAAACACCTTTGGATAGCTCTCCGCGTCTTTTCTCTTTAATTTTCTCCCGTAGAATGGTCAGTAATGTCGAATAGTAATCTCCGGTTAATGTTCCACCCTTCTCCAAAAAATTGATCATGATTACTCCATGGCAATCCCAAAAAACTGAAGCAAGGACTTTTCCAGCAGATTTTTTGACACGAAACTTTCTAGGTCTTGAAGAACCAGAGTGTCGCCATTCCATCGATTGTTGTTTTGATTCTGGATCGTAGAAATGTACTCAAGTCTCATCTATAGTAACAATTCGGTTCAAATAGTCTATATCGTTTTCAAATCGAGCACAGATCGAACGCGATGTTTCTACCCTTGCACGCTTTTGGTCAACATTCAAACCTTTTGGGATCCATTTTGCAGCAATTTTTCTCATGTCCAAATTGACGTGAACTATATGATGAACGCGTTCGTATGGAATATTCAGTGCTTCAGATAAACGTTCCAGCCCAATTCGACTGTCTGATAAAATCATGTCATGAACTGCATCGATATTTTCTTGGACTGACACAGAAACTGGCCTTCTCGACCATCATCTTCAATGGAGAAGTTACCTCTTTTGAAGCTGTCCAATTTTTCACGGTCGCATACGAAGGACATTGATCACCAAGGGTATTAAGCATATCTTCGTAAATCTGTTTACCTCCTGACCCTTTTAAATACAGGTACTTGATGATGGCTCGATACTCCAATTTTTCGATTCTCACAATTTCAGTGGAAATCTTTCATTTAATTTATTGCGTAAATCTGGTTTACTCTTTTGACTTCAAACTTCACTCTGACTCTTCTAATGAGTTATTGTTCGTTGCTATGGTAACGCAATATTTTTTTTAAGCATGGAACTGGTCTAGGCTAACTAGATATCAATACATCCTCGTATATCAGGCGATATCGCAGATTGAAATTTGCAATTTTTGAAAAATGCCATTTTAACGACGAAAATCTGAACGAAGCGAGATAGGTTCACGAAATTGCTTGGAATAGATTCAGCGTATTCGAAAATCTATATTTCCATACTAATTCTCGAATATCTGACACTGTTTACGAGAAAATAATTTTTTTTTCCTCTGTTCATTTTTCAGTTCACTGTGAAGGGCTCTGTGGAGTGCAATTCTATATCGAATCATCAACTGCTTGGTTCTCTGGAATCTACAAATCAACTTCTATACACTCCATATCCAAGGACAGTAATAGAACATCCTGATTTTTGGACAGAGGAGCAAATAGGTCATTTTAGGGGGGTCTAATCCCCTGTTCATTTTTGACCGAGATTTTCGAAAATGAATTTTTGTGGTAAGATTGGAGTCTTGGCAACGCTGATTATAAAACCGGAAATCCCAATTGGATCAGACGAATATAACAGGAGATATCGCAGATTGAAATTTGCAACTCTTGAAAAATGCCATTTGAATGATGAAAATCTAAACGAAGGTAGATAGGCTTTCGGAATTGCTCGCAATAGTTTCATAGTATTCGAATACCTATATTTCTGAACTAAACTTCCGAATATCTGACACTGTTTACAAGAAAATAATTTTTTTCCATTTTTCATTTTCGTATTCACTTTGAAGGTCTCTCTGGAGTGGATTTGCTACAGCAAATGAGAGACTCATTTGCTGTAGCAATTATTAGTTATTATAATTTGTAGGTGTATCTAAGTGTGAAAGGGAGAGATGATTTCCAAACATAAAAGACCTGCAGCTTACTCGAACTCCTGAAGAACTAAAGAATCACCACTTGATAGAATGAAAGCTCTTTTGACTTCACTTTAATGCTCTTCACATCTGGGTGCACGGAAAACATACAGGATGATTTTTCCATCTCCTACCTCTATCGAACGAAATAAACGTCGAAATCGATTCCGACGAACATTTCACTAAAAGGATGTAAATATATGCTCATCTCCTGCAAACCACGTGATTGTCTTCTTCCCTTCCGACTCCGGTGAAATTCCTCGCTCCATTTCTCGAGGAAGTGCCCCCGAAAGGTTTTTCGGCTGGGGCGCAAACTGCCTATCGGCAATCTGTCTTCGGCTGAAGGCCGCTCGTAAAAAGAGATCGACGAAATTGGCGGATTTTGATGGCTCTCAATCACGGTAGGGTGAAATGTACTCGAAGGCATGGGGGACCGGAGAGGCTTTGATCTGTTGACGAATGTTTTCGAGCAAATTAACGTTGAAGAGGGGCGCGGATTTGCTGCTAACCAGGGGCGGATGGATGAGTGCAGCCCCATGATCGAGTTTTTCAAATGGCTCACTGCAAGAGCATTCATTCAACATGATGACCACTGGATAGCAGACTGATTTTCTGAGATTTATTATGCACACAGAGTGACAAAGTTTTTTCGAGTATGTATTACAAGCACGTTTGAAGACCCCTGTACTGTTCACTTTTTGATTTTTCTGAATGAATAACTTTCAAAATTCAGTTACACACTTACGTGAGACACACTACAAGTAGATAGTGTATAGATACGGATTGAGATTTTGTCTGCTAATTTGTGGCGATTAAATCACCACTCTTGCAATTGTAACTAAGCGAGGAACAGAGCGGACGTAAAAAGTTGGCGGACGAAAAGTGGTTGGGCACGAAAAGTACTTGTCTTCAAAAATAATCGACGTTTCGTTCAGAAATTAGTACGTAAAATGTCATTCAGTTCTACATCCTGAATCTATTAAAGTATTTGAGATAAAAAAAATGGAAAAAACTTCTTATTTCACCTAAAACTGTTAGTTCCCAAAGTTATGATTTGGAATTTGTAAGAGATATTATGAATGTATTGAGAATTCAATTGTAGATTGTAGCGACATGGTGATGACAGTTCGATGGGAAAAGTTAACGCAGTCATTGTCATTTTCGAGGAGGATTTTGAGATTTTTTTTAAATAAATCCTTTTTTCTCAGTTTAAAGTTGTTTTCTCTCAATTTTGAAGATTGGTTATCGAAATTGGATTCAAGTGTTAATTATTATCAATTTTAGGTCAATAAATGTCATGAAGTATTAGTATTTATGAACAAAATTTCGACTACGTTCTGAATCAGCTGATAAAACAGAGCAAATTTTTTTGAATCCGAACTTCTTTGCTCTTTACACGATGGTAATAGAAGGAAATTGATTATATGGAGAGCCACAACTATGATATCTTGCCTTCTCCATTATTTACAGTAGCTAAAATTGCAACAATGATGCTAAGAAAACTTGTCCAAGTTGAACTGGAAATCAGAAATAATTTTTTAAATGAATTCGTATGGATGTTATCGAAATTCATATGTATAACAACTTACTAGGTGAAAAAAATCGCCTCTGTGAGAAACAGATTTGTTTTTTGTGTAAATCTTGTCATTTTGAGGTTATATATCCAAGTTAGTTAATTCACCTTCTATTCTTCGTAACCAATTTCATATGTACAAAAACTTTACCGTGCTATAAGAGATACATATGTCCTGAAACATTGATTGAACGTTCGTTTCATCGTGTAAAATAGTAAAAACTGACATCTTCACAAGAAAGTCGTAATCGAAGAGTTGCTCGAAGGATGCAAATTATGAAAACAGCACTAAGCTTTCCCCATTGTTGTTTCAACAGATTGAGATATGTTTTTTATGAAAACTAATTGAAAAACCAAAATATTCTCCGTTCCTCGATGTAAACAAACAAAAGTGCATTAACATTTTATTTACAAAAATTGACACGAAAGGTCTTATCGCTTATTTGGAATTCCCAATACCCCATTCACTTTTATAAAAGCACTAGTTTGGCCAGGGGAATTTGACACGTTCCATACAGTATAGTACCAAAATGTGAGGTTATGACAGTTGTCAAAACATTTTTGGGTTCTGAATCATTCATTCATTACTATATCCCGTTACTGGGAGTAAATCCACAAAAAGACTTAAAAAAAGAACAGACTTATAATTTCTTAGGGCTAATTGCGACTGTGTGCCACCCTGTGACTGAAGAGACCCAACCGTGACCTACAGATCCTTTCACACCTTGGGCATAGATAGTCACCAACCAGATCTGGCCGCCGCTGTATTCTTCTCGAGTCTCCATTATAACTGTGGACCAAAGACCTCCACTGTGATCTGTCTAACGCTAGTTGTTTCCTGTTATGATTGGCATTAACTGATTTTAGGGATTGATGCAGTATATCCTTAAACCGCTTATACTGGCCTCCTGGTTTCCGAGCTTCTTCTGTGAATAAGCCATACATAGCTATTTTGAGTCTTGTGTCTTGCATCCTCAGAATGTGGCCGCTCCATCTAAGTCAGGCCCTCGTTACTTGAGTCTGAATTTTTATACAACTCGCGCGCTGCAAGACTTCTGCATTCGAAACTTTGTGAAACCATCTGAGTGCATTATCTGTCTTAGATGACGTTGTTGCGTTTGTTCAAGCTGTTTAATATGTTCTGAATCAGCCTTATGTTGTCCGTTCTACATAAGGGTCTCAGTAATTACGTATTTCTCGCAATGTGAATTTAGGTCAGAAAGAAAATGTTTATACAGACTGATTGAAAAGATTCCTAATCTAGTTATTTGCATGAAAAAGGCAAGGGATCAGTTTTTAAATATATCTATTTTAGCTATGGTAGAAAGTTGAATTATTGACACATAGAAAGCAGTTCCTTGAGAAGAGTTAATGTTGGTTACCTTCTTCGGCTAAAGTTTGAAGGCGTTACATTAAATCATCCCAAAGATGAAAAGCATCAGATGGAGTGGTAGGGAATGCGTATTTCCCAAAGGAATTAATGGATAATTACAAGAATGTTACAGTCTTCAAGGAAAGTCATCTTGCTTGAAAGTCAAAAAAAATTAAAAGGTGTTCTAAGAAGAGAGGAACTTTCTAACAAAAATTTCACATAAATAAACATTTGACAAGATAACTGGCTCATTTTAAATTTTTGGCTGCTTATTTTTAATATCTATCTACTTTTAAATAATGATAATAATATTTTTATTGATACCCTGTGACAATCACAATGTATCGGACGGATCAAATGAAAAATAGAAAATTAATTTTCTGAAATTCATTCTACGATGGCATTCATCGAAAATCCTTAACATTGTAGTAACGTTTTTCGTTCGTTCACCCTAAAATAAAGTCCTCAAATGCCACCTCCTTTGCCATCTTTTCTCCGTTTCTCTTTACAAAAACTTAAAATCATTTCATGGCCAACCGAGTGCTTTTACAAAAGTGAATGGAATATGTTTTTTTACACGGTCTCGTTTCCCATTAGTCCTAACAGACACAATTACTTGTTCGAGTCCCCCAAAAAGCGGAGTGTTTGAGTGAGTTATCCCGGAAAAAAGCATGTTGATATATAAAAGCGCAAACGTGTACTCTGCAGCGTGATTGTATAGAAAACATTGATGTTTCCCTAGCGGCGCATTTCCTCCCGATACTCTGTGTGTGCCCCGGCGAGTCGGATGCTGTGTTTCGGCTAATAACGTGAAAGCCACGCTTCGGGGCAAGATTCGTTTTCATTTCCACCCGATATTTTTCTCGACGTTAATTAAAATTCCATTTTCGGTATTTGCTTTACGTCTACGCCAACAGCAGCAGCAGAAGCGTCCCGCTGCTGCCGACGACCGAGGTTTTTCGGGATGCATTTAAGTAAGTCGTTCAGCGTCCCATTCAAAATTCATGCCGTCGAAATGAGTTCTCCAAAGACGGATATAAAGGGCATTATGATTTTTCGGAGAGGACGTTTAGGGTCGTCGGTATGGAGATTGGAGGGGAAATGAGAAGAACTAAGATCATGTTGGTTTTCTTGAGGGCGTCAGAATTATCCTTCTCGTCTGAGAGTGAATTTGGCAGCAGATTCGGCCGAACGATCTATCGTAATTTGTGGTCGGTAAAATATTTTTTTTTTTTTAGCACTTTCCCCATGTAAAACTACCTTCTAGACAAATACCAAGAGCAACACAGTACAGTTGTACTTTCGTTGACTGCAGGTCACGTGGTATTGTTTAGAAGTCATGGCTGGGTGTAGGATTCTAGAGAGTAAGTGAGGCTTGGTTCAGTCTTGGTTGTACAGATGGAACGTCATGATGGCGATTCAAAAATATCCCCCATGGCGGGCCTCCTTTCTCTCAAAGACGCCATCCTCCGGTTGAGATGGGTTACATTGCACTGTTCTGATGAGGGACAATAACTCAGAGACCGGTCTATAGTTTGTGTATACGATGTATTGATATCTGGTAAGCCTAGACCAGTTCCATGCATAAACGAAATTTTGCCATACCATAGCAACGAACAATAACTCATTAGAAGTGTCAGTGTGAAGTTTGAGGTCAAAACAGTAAACCAGAGTGATGCAACAAATTAAAAGAAAGAAGATGTCCATCGAAATTGTGAAAAACGAAAAATTGGAGTATCGAGCCATCATCAAGTACCTGTATTTAAAAGGTTTAAGACATGAGCAGATTTACGAAGATATGCTTAATACCCTTGGTGATCAATGTCCTTCGTATGCGACCGTGAAAAATTGGACTGCAAGCTTCAAAAAGGTAAATTTTCCATTGAAGATGATGACTGATCGGGAAGGCCAGTTTCTGTGTCAGTCCTCGAAAATATCGATGCAGTTCATGACATGATTTTATCAGACCGTCGAATTGTGCTAAAACGGATATTGAAGCACTGAATATTTCATACAAACGCGTTCATCATATAGTTCACGTCAATTTGGACATGAGAAAAATTGCTGCAAAATGGATCCCCAAATGTTTGAAGGTTGACCAAAACCGTGCAAGGGTAGAAGCATCGCGTTCGATCTGTGCTCGATATGAAAACGATGTAGACCTCTTAAACCGAATTGTTACTATGGATAAGACTTGGGTACATCTCTACGATCCAGAAACGAAGTAACAATCGATGGAATCGCGACACTCTGGTTCTCCAAGGCCTAAGAAGTTTCGTGTCCAAAAATCTGCTGGAATAGTTCTTGCTTCAGTGTTTTGCGATTACTATGGAGTAATCATGATTGATTTTTTGGATAAGGGTATAACATTAACCGGAGATTACTATTCGACATTACTGACCAATCTACGGGGAAAAATTGAAGAGAAAAGAAGCGGATAGCTATCCAAAGGTGTTTTGATTTGCAGGACAACGCCCCTGCACACAAATTTCATGTTGCCATGCAAAAAATGATTTAGAGTTTAAATTATTAGAACACCCCCCTTTATTCACCAGATTTGGCTCAACTGAAAAAAGTTTAAAAGGTCGTAAATTTTCTTCCAACGAGGAGGTAATAAAAGCTGTGGAGGTCTGGTTTGCAGAGCAAGAAGAAAAATTTGTTTGAAAGGTCTAGAGACGTTGCACTTTCGCTCTAATAAATGTATCCTATTAAGTATTTAAGTCCCAGTTTCATAATCAAACCTAAAAAGCCTTTAATTTTAAAGCTTCCTTTAACCCTACTAAAAATGACAGTAAAGGAAGCTTTAAGCTTAAAGTGTCTTTAAATTGGATTATGAAACTGGACGGAAGAGGAGAATATGTTGAGTAATGAAATATTTTGACATTAAAATTTTTTTGGTTTTATAGTAAGCTGAGAATTTTTCAACACATATATCCTCGTATGTGTTCCAGCATCTCTAGGGAATTCCTTTGCTGATTCATGACTAGCACGCATTTATGCGAATTGTCGTCTCCACATTAAGTAATTCTAACCAAATCGTTCATTCAATCCCTACAAAGGTTCAACTGAATAATTAGTATCTCAAATCCAGAACAATCCTCGATCGTTACATAAGACGTAGAGCGTCGTTTCGAATGAATTCGTAAATGGGCGTCTGTGAAGCCGTCGATTTTCAAGGTCTGAATTGAAGACGTGTAGAGCAATTCATTAAACCGATCGACGTCGGATAAACGCTGATAGAAAATCGCTTAACATAAGATTGCGTCTGCCCTAAGCTGATTCCTCTTTTTGGATTGTATTCCCGCCTCAAGAATTACTGAAATGGAAGCAGCTCAACATCTAGTTAAGATAGCTAGTATTTTTCGTGGTTTAATTCCTGAAAATAAGGTATATCCATAGATATAACCTATAAAAATAGTTGACCTAAAGAAATACTCTGAGCAAATAAATTAATACAATTATTTTCTGGATTTGTTGGATCAAACCAAGAACATGAACTACAGTACAAATCAAAAATATCTCAGTCAGTGCATAGTAGACTTATACAGTGCGAGTCTGTAATTATCTCTGATTATTTCAGTAAAACAAAGTCTTTTTTGCTGTAACTATGCTCGGACAGGTCGATTAGTATTTTTAATTGCGCTCTTTTGATGCGAGAAAATAATATAGAGCGTGTGATTCCAATGGGTTTGCACGCCAGCCAGAAAATCGTACACCCAGAAGTGATAGAACTGATGAGGATAGGGAAAAAGGCACACTTGTTGAGCGGTTAAAATCACGGTGGCATACCTTAACATGAACGCTAAGAACAAAAACAAAAGGAGAAAAAATAAAATCCGGCAACAAGACCTATCTCTACAAGTACTTTGAAGAAGCAACTTTTAGAATCACTCGGACTAAAATAAAAAAAAAAATCGTAAACTCCATCCTTGTTAACGGCTTAGACTAGACACTATACAGAATTCAGAATGAATATCAGAATTTTAATCGCTACCAAATACGATAAATAAAAAATAACAGACTTATTAAACAGAATCAACACAAGCTACCGCATGAATACTCAAGACAAAATGATCAAAATCAATTTAAAATTTTTGTAGAAAAAAATTGAAACTTCATTACACCCCCCTTGCCCATCCTCAATAGTTTTTCCGATGGCACCTTCTTATTTTCAATCAGTGATTTCAAAGTGAGCCTACTTAGAAACTATGTACATGGAGCAGAAAGGCACCACAAAAACACTTTTGATAATCATGGATACCAACGAATAAAATAAAAAAATCTCTCTTAAAAAATGGACGAAAATTCTTCATTGAACATTTGGAATTCCATAAATAATAAATATTCATTCGAAGTTACCATGAGTCAAACGGAAGTTTTCCAGAGTTGTTCTGTATACACCCCAACTCTGCAGTTGATGTATTCGAGATCACAAATTATTCAACCCCCTTCCTTCCTGCCGAAAAATTCTTTATTTAGTGGGGAATTTCCTCCGATCGACTATCCTACAAGGAGCCCTCTGTGATCCGGAAATTAGACAGACATATTGCCTTCGGGGTGTGCTACCCCCGTTTGATATTGTACATCCCCTGGGGGAGCTGTAAACAGGAATATTCGACTGGATGATAACTACGATTTAGCATGGTCTATAATTCCCATATACCTCCGTACACACTCGGCTCAGCCTAAAACCCCTAAATTATGACTTGGGGATGAAAAAGACATTCATTCGAGTGAGGCGTGGAAGTCGACGAAATTATTATTTGCTGGATTTGGTTTGTTTTGGGGGTGCGTGGGACGGGAGAACACGCGAGAACTGGGAGGGGATTAGGAGGCATTTGGAAGGTTGGACGTTTCTCCGGCGGAATTTGAATAGTTTAAGGGCCCAAGTGAAATTGTGTCGGAATACCAGAAATGCACGTCAAGTTCACGCCCGACTGCAGCAGATCCCACGCGTATTAGATCCTCACCTTGATTCGGCCTGTTCTTGGGATGATATTAGAATTTCGCATACGTTTATGCCGTTTGAGGAATATAAGAATATCGGACGTCTCCAAATTGTCAGATGTAAAACGTAATTCAGGCTTTGATACTTTTAAAGTAGTGAACACGATTTCAAAACAAAAATAGAACAGAATATTTTGTCACAATAGGGTTTTCAAAATAAGAGGACAATGAGACAAACTTTCATATCATAAGAACAAAAGTGCAGTAGAATCAAGTGATACAAGATTTTCAAACCGTAAGACGTTTGCACAAGAAAATAGAGTGAAAGATTTTGTTAGTAGAATGATATCTGGTTGAGTCTGTCTCTCAGCGAAAGGATTGCCATTTTCTTAATAACTAAACAGGGTGAGTCTTTAACTCGTTCAAATGTACGTTGTTTTACCATTTTTCAATCTCGAGTTGACTTCGAAGAGCTCTCTGCAGTGCAATTCTTTATTGAATCATCAACTGTTGGGTTTTCTAGAATCTTCAAAGCAACTTCAATGCACTCTATATCCTAAGACAGTAATAGAACATCAGACAGACAGACAGAGAAGCAAGTAGGTCATTTTAGGGGGTCTAAACCATTGCTCATTTTTTACCCAAAAAATCGAGATTTTCGAAATCGAGTTTTTGTGCTCGAATTGAAGCTTTGACAACGCTGATTATAGAACCGGAGATTTCAATTGGATTGAAGGAATATAACAGGAGATATCGCAGATTGAAATTAGCAATTTTTGAAAAATGCCTTTTCGGAGATGAACATCTAAACAAAGACAGATAGGCTTTCGAAATTGCTCGCAATAGATTCAGCATGTTCGAAAACCTATATTTGCGTATAAAACTTTCAAATATCTGGCCCTGATTAGGTGAATTTTTTTTTACACTTTTCATTTTCGCGTTGACTTCGAAAAGCTCTCTGGAGTGCAATTCTCTATTGAATCATAAACTGTTTGGTTTTCTAGCATCTTCAAAACAAATTCTATGCACTCCTAAGATAGTAATAGAACATTCTGATTGTCAGACAGAGTAGCAAATAGATCATTTTGAGGAATGCGAGATATCGCAGATTGTAACTTGGAATTTTTGAAAGATGCCATTTCGGAGATGAAAATCTAAACTGAGAGAAATGGGCTTTCAAAATTGCTCGCAATAAGTTAAGCGTGTTCGAAAACCTATATTTGCTTACCAAACTTGCAAATATCTGGCCCTGTTTGGGTGAAAATAGTTTTTTTTTTGTTTTTTCACCGTTCGATCTTGAGGAAGTTTCAACTGAACCCAACATTTTGGGAATTTTTCGAAGGTCATCTCTCGAGTGGTTTTTCTTCCAGAATAATCATCGTGGATCTAAATGTGATACATATTTTGAAAGAGCGATTCTTCTAGTAATAAATCTGAGAAGGTTATCCATTTCGGCGCAACCGTTCGGTCTTGACGAATTCTAAACTGAAATTTGCAATTTTTGAAAAATGCCCTTTCCGAGATAAAAATCTGAACGAAGGGGGATAGGCTTTCAAAACTGCACGCTATAGATTCAGCTTGTTCGAAAACCCATATTTTCATACCAAAATTTCAAATATTTGGCCATGTTTTGAAGAAAAAAGAAAGAACTTTTTTTTGTTTTTTCACTTTTCATTTTCACAGAGCTCTCTAGAGTGCAATCATCAACTGTTTGGTTTTCTGGAACCTTCAAAACAACTTCTATGCACTCCTTATCCTAAGACAGTAATAGTACACCCTGATTTTCAGACAGAGAAGCAATTAGGTCATATAAGGGGGGTCTTACCCCTTGCTCATTTTTAACCTAAAAAATCGAGATTTTCGAACTCGAGTTTTTGTGCTAGGGTGGAAGCCTAGGCATTTATGATTATAGAACGAGTGCAATCATCAACTGTTTGGTTTTCTGGAACCTACAAAACAACTTCGATGCACTCCTCATCCTAAGACAGTAATAGAACACCCTGATTTTCAGACAGAGAAGCAATTAGGTCATATAAGGGGGGTCTTACCCCTTGCTCATTTTTGACTCAAAAAATCGAGATTTTCGAACTCGAGTTTTTGTGCTAGGGTGGAAGCCTAGGCATTTCTGATTATAGAACCGGAAATTCCGATTGGATCAGGAGAATATTACAGGAGATATCGCAAATTGAAATTTGCAATTTTTGAAAAATGCCATATCCAGATGAACGATAACAGATAGGCTTTCGAAATTGCTCGCAATAGATTCAGCGTGTTCAAAAACCTTTGTTTTCATACCAAAATTTCAAATATCTGGCCCAGTTTAGAAGAAAATTTTTGTTTTTCCACTTTCCATTTTCGACTTCGAAGAGCTCTCAAGAGTGCAATTCTCTATTGAATCATCAACTATTTGGTTTTCTAGCATCTTCGAAACAAATTCTATGCACTCCATAACCTAAGACAGTAATAGAACATCCTGATCTTCAGACAGAGTAGGTCATTTTGAGCAGGGCCGGCGCGAGTAATTTCGGCGCCTGAAGCAAAAAAATTTTCGGCGCCCATGCCAAAATGTATCAATATATCAATAATAAAATGTACAGGGTGGGCAAATTTCGCACAACAGCTTTTAAACCAGAGAAACTAGCAAGAGTAGTAGTCATTTTCGGGCACTTCTTTTGTTTTCGAGTTATAAGGGAAAATTTTAAAAATAGGGATATCGAAATAAATTTACATCTCGGCTAACACTGATTTTACACTGGATTTTATCAGGATTTTTAATTACGAAGCTATGACCCAAAGTTTTGTTTTTTTAAATGGGAACACTAGATTTCTTTGCAATTTTTCGAAAGCTCAATTTTTACTGATTATTCATAGAAAGAATGACATTGCGAGAAGGAGGCTGTTCTTGGTATAGGAAGCTGTATGCTCGTCCAAATGAAACCATAGAAATATTGTGAAGAAAAGTTTCTGATCATATTTTATTATTTATATTGATACAAACCATATGATGTTAAATATTTTTGAAATCGGTAAAAATTAAGCTTTCAGAAAATTGCACAAAAATCTAGTGTCCTCATTCAAAAAGACTTTGGGTCATAGCTTCGTAATAAAATATCCTGCTAAAAAGGCAAGCACGCCACTGGATTCTACGTAAAAAAGTGCCTGCATAATGTTTTGATTTCAGAGCTCTATCATCAGTATTAACGGAGATATAAATTTATTTCGATATCGGCGTTTTTCCAATTTTCGCTTATAACTCGAAAAAAAAAGAAAGTGGCCAGAAATGACCACTACTCTTGTTAGTTTCCCATGAAAAGAGAACGAGAATGGGAAATTAGATTTTGTCTATCTTCTCTGGTTTGAATGCTTTAGTGCTAAAACATCGAAATTTGCCCAGCCTGTACAGGGTGCTGTCTACTGTGGGGATCTCGAGAACTATAGCAGCTAGAAGAAAACAGATGGCAAATTTTCCATCTCTTTTTTCATGACTAATCCAAATCTGAAAACAGAATCGGCCTATCATTTTTAGATTTCGTGTTATAAACAAAAATTGAGATTTTGACGATTCGGAAAGTTCTCATAACTTTTTTGTCTTTGAAGTTACAGATCTGAAACTTGAACCTTCTTAGGCACTTTCATACGTAGAATAGACTGACAAATTTTTTTTTCCAATTCAAAAATAACAAATTCAATAAAAGTTTTCATTTAAAAAAATTAAAGTTCACCTAATGATTCGAAATGAAAAAAAATATTTTGAGGTTATCAGTGGATTCTAAGTAAAAAAGTGCCTGTAGAAAGTTCAAGTTTCAAAGACAAAAAAGTTATGAGAACTTTACGAAATTGTAAAACTCAAAAGCGAAGTATCGTAGCAGGCTGCGGTTTTCACCACTCTTAGTTTCTCCGAAAAAGAGCTCGGAAATGAGTCATCCGTTTTCTTCTAGCTGCTATAGTTCTCGAGATCCTCTCAGTAGACAACGAATTTTGCCCACCCTGTACTTCATCACTAACAACGCCCACCCCACAAAAAAAATCCGCTCCGATGATAATACACACATTTCTTCTTCCCATCAATAATTTTGAATAAGAGCGTAAAAAAATTTGATTCTAGTGAATACTTGAAATTGAAGATGAAATTCCAAAAGGCGGATGGTAAACTGAGCCTACATGCCGCCCCTCAGAAAGTGGCGCCTGAAACGTTCGCTTCACTGTTTCACCCCTAACGCCGGCCCTGATTTTGAGGGGTCTAACCCCTTGCCCATTTTTTACCCAAAAAATCGAGACTATCGAAATAGTGTTTTTGTGCTAGGGTGGAAGCCTTAGGCAACGCTGATTTTATAAACCGAAATCCCAATTTGATCAGACGAGTATAACAGGAGATATCGCACTTTGGAAATGGCAATTTTCGGATAATGCCTTTTTTACGATGAAAACCTAAACGAACAGAAATAGGCTTTCGATACTTGCAATGGGTCCAGATGCTACGAAAAACTTCATACATTTTTATACAAACTTCAGGGTTTAGCAACAAATAACATAAGGATTTTTATGGGACTATATGCAGCCTATTACAATTAATCGCTTTCAGAGGGTAAAAGCTTGATAAAGTGAAGATCATACCAGTTTTTTCAGCTGAAGAAGTTTCTCGCTGTATCTGTATCAGATCCAAGATTCCACCGCAGCGTTTGGACCAATTTTATACGAAAAATTGGTTTCTTATTCACGTCTTCTTCAAGTATAACCTGCGAACTTTTTAAAATCTCGCATCGAAAAAGGACCCAATACCCCAAATGCAAATCTCTACCACTAATGACACATTTCAGCACACCCCGCAGGTGAAAACGAACGATCCCCTTTGAAATCGATACGAAGGCATCAATCGCAGCGTCGACGTCCCCAGAAATTAAATTTTCAGCTTTTTAATCTCGCGAATCGACGGTCGCAGTTCAAACATTTCTTCACCGGGGTCAGATACCCCCCGCTCACGCCCATAGTATCGTATTTCATCCTTTGAGCCGACGGGGGCGAAAGGGAAACCTTCCTTGGAGCAGCAATCATCCACCAGCCATGCGATAACGACAATAAAGTCGCGCGTAGCGTCACTGGTTCTTTATGGGGAGGATCCCTGAGTTATGGCGCGGGGGGGGTTGGGGGGGAGAGATTTGTTTGGAAATTGACAGCGCTCAAATTAGAACGCCGCCGAGTTTATTCTTCGCGAGTTCGAGCCCCTAGGGCGGAAAAAAATTGATCGATGGCGGTCGGGGAACGGTCGGGATTTATGGTGGTCTCTTGGGAAGAATTAATTGAACGTCCGGACGTGGAGGACAGAAAAAAGGGGGAGTCTCATTTGGTTTGGGCTAGAGACAATGTCTAGAAATTCGGTAACGTCGACTCTACCAAACATTTATGGGATAACACAGATTTTCACGAATAGTATTCTAATGAAAATGCAGACTCCAACAAATATTTTAACAGTAGATCCTTGAGAACAAATGAAACACTATAATGAAACCGTTTGTGAGATAAAGAGGGAAATTCGGGATTTACTCGAGCGTGCAGATTAATATAAGGGGACATACCTACCTTGGACCCTGTAGAGTACCTCTACCAAAAATTAGACCTGTATATAGGGGGAATTGTCTAGGACAGCCTGTCAGAATAGTAAAAAAAAAGATCATTGTGCAAACTCGAGCGTGTCAGATTAAGATATATGTGCCTAGTTATATGTATGTTTAAAAGTATTATATATATTATCTTAATCTGACAATTTAAGCGTGTCGAAAATGTGTGGGAGGGCGTCAAAGTTGTAAAAAAAAACGTCACGTCTACATTCTCGAGCGAGGTGGCGTTTCTTCTTATTTTTAAGCTAATGATTCAAGAATAACGGAAAAAATATAATTTTACAGTTTCAGCTAGCCGAAACAATAAAAATTGGCCATAAAGGTCACAAAAATCAGTTTTATTGAATTATCTCCTTCCCTGGGCTTCAAATCTTTTTCGCATTCATCATAAAAGTTGTAGAGCATAACATTTTCTACAAATTTTGTCCCAACAATTTTTTCCATGTTCCAACGTTTTTGAGATATATGGCGATTAATGCGAGGTGTTTAGCGATACATGCTGGAGCGAAAATGCACTCGTTGGAAAATAGTACATTCTAAGGTTCAGTCACAGACAACACTAAAATTTTCGAGACTTTATCAAAAGTAGAAACCATAGAAATATTGAGAAAAAAGGTTTTTGACCATTTTCTATTATTTATATTGATACAAACCATATGATGTTATATATTTTTGAAATCAGTAAAAATTAAGCTTTAAAAAAATTGCAAAGAAATCTAGTGTTCCCATTTGAAAAAACATAACTTTGGGTCATAGCTTCGTAATTAAAAATCCTGCTAAGAAGGCAAGCACGCCACTGGATTCTACTTAAAAAAGTGCCTGTATAATGTTTTAATTTCAGAGCTCTATCATCAGTATTAGCGGAGATATAATTTCATTTCGAAATCGCCATTATTCCAATTTTCGCTCATAACTCGAAAACAAAAGAAGTTGGCCGAAAATGACTACTAGTCTTGTTAGTTTCTCAGAAAAAGAGAACGAGAATGGGGTATCAGATTTTGTCTATCTCCTTTGGTTTAAAAGCTGTAGTGCTAAAACATCGAAATTTGCCCACCCTGTACACCTGACGATTTTTTTTACATCTTTGAGACCCTGCAGACGCTTTCCCCACCGCTGAAAGTGCATACATCATAGAACCTTTTTTTCCTTCTACCATATAATCTTCAAAATCCACTAGATCTCCACGACGCTCGAGTAAATCCCGATATAGCATCGTCGGCTCCCCAACTATAAAACTATATTTTTTTTAATGGTTTTTCAACAGCCTGTATCTTCTGAACCGAGCCGATTCGGAAAAAATGGTAAAGGAAAAAAGTGTTTCTTCCGACCTCAAGAATGTACTGTTAAAATATTCGTACGACTCAAAGACTCTCCCTGTATTTGTTTTTTCGAAGGAATTGGCGTTTTATCAATTTTGGCCGTACACTTAAATGAATCACCTTGTAAACTGGCCAGCTCTCACAAAGGTTATTGAATTCGAAACGTCGATATTGTCACCGAGGATGCTTCAAATAGTACTCGATGTTGCCGAAAAAAATCAAATTGAAGAACACTTGTAACACTTCCGATGTTACCGAGTTTCCTCGATGGTTCTATCTCTTGCGCCCTGCTGCTCCATCTAAAAATACATCCCGGCTCTCGGCTGTCCATCACCCTAATATCCCGCGGAACCTAATACACTTCACCTTTGTGTTCCAGCAAAAAGTAGGCCGTCCTGAAGGGAGAAAAATGAGGTCAACACCGAGAACGCCATACACTCATACGGACCACCCCCGACTTCATGTGACGGACGGGTACGAGGACTCGTCGATAATCAAGGGGAATTTTCCCGGAGGCCGGCTAACTAGATTATTTTCCGAGGAGTTTTTCGTCGACAATCAGGAACTGAAAGTTTTCCTAGACGCGGGGGTGGAACAGGGGGACGTAACAGGCCGAATTGGCACGGTCAGAAGGGAAGAACGACGTCTTCTGATTTCCGTCCAGGTTCTTATATACGTAGTTTCGGTTTTATTGATCTTGGAGGTTGATTGTGAATCGGGGCGGAAGGAATACAATGTATGGGATGGCTGTTAGTTAGCACCGCCGTGTCCGAGGGATAGGGATCAGAAGATTCGATCTTAGGGACATGTCAGGAATTCGAGACGAACGATACTCCACTCTGATCGGTCGTGAGACACCTCGAGATGCACAGAGGGAGTAACAAGTAAAGAACAAAATTCAAAGAGTGCGAGTCTAACATTTTGAACTAATTCGGTAAAATTATTCGGGACTGAATTTAAAATAAAGGTATAAGAGGATATATTGAAAAATTCTTAGCCTACTACAGAACCGAACAAAATTTCAATGTCAAAATATGTTATTACTCAACATAATCTCCTCGCAATTGGATACATTTATTACAGCGAATCTGCAACATCTTTAGACCTTTCAAAACAAATGCTTCATCTTGCTCTGCAAACCACAGCTTTAATTACCTCCTCGTTGGAAGAAAATTTACGACCTTTTTAACTTTTTTTCAGTTTAGGAAAGAGATGATAGTCGAATGGAGCAAAATCTGGCGAATAAGCGGGGTGTTCTAGTAATTCACGAAGTTTTTGCATGGCAACACGATATTTGTGTGCAGGGGCGTTGTCCTGCAAAAACAAAACACGTTTAGATTTCCGCGTCTTTTCTCTTTAATTTTTTTCCCGTAGTAATGTCGTATAGTAGTCTCCCGTTATTGTTCTACCCTTATCCAAAAAATCAATCATGATTACTCCATGGCAATCCCGAAAAACTGAAGCAAGAAATTTTCCAGCAGATTTTTGGACACGGAACTTCTTGGGTCTTGAAGAACCAGAGTCCCGCCATTCCATCGATTGTTGCTTTGTTTCTGGATCGTAGAAATGTACCCAAGTCTCATCCATAGTAACAATTCGGTTCAAGCAGTCTACATCGTTTTTAAATCAAGCACAGATCGAACGCGATGCTTCTACCCTTGCACGCTTCTGGTCAACATTTAAACATTTGGAGATCCATTTTGCAGCAATTTTCTCATGTCCAAATTGACGTGAAATGGAAAATTTACCTCTTTTGAAGCTTGCAGTCCAATTTTTCACGGTCGCATATGAAGCACATTGATCACCAAGGGTATTAAGCATATCTTCGTGAATCTGCTTACCTTCTAACCCTTTTAAATACAGGTACTTGAGGATGGCTCCATACTTCAATTTTTCGATGTTCCCAATTTCGGTGGACATCTTCTTTCATTTAATTTATTGCATAACTCTGGTTTACTTTTTTGACCTCAAACTTCACACTGACACTTCTAATGAGTTATTGTTCGTTACTATGATAACGCAATATTTTTTTTTATGCATGGAACTTATCTAGGCTAACTAGATATCAATATATCCTCGTACATTCGTCATCAAGGAGGCTAGCCTCCTCATACAGCTGAGCATCAAATTTCATTATGTACAGGATGTCCCTAATTCGATGTCCAGAGAGGAGATCTCGAAAACTAAAATTCATTTGTTCATTCATTGCTGTATCCCGTAACCGAGAATATATCCACAAAAAGTCTTGAAAACAAAACTATCAGTGCGACCAAACTTATAATTTCTTAGGGCAACTTGCGACTGTGGGTCCTCCTGTGACTGAAGAGACCCAACCGTGGCCTACAGATCATTCCATACACTCCGAGCATAGATAGTCATCAACCAGATCTGGACGCCGCTGTATTCTTCTCGTGTCTCCATTATAACTGTGTACCAAAGACCTTCACTGTGACCTATCTAACGCTAGTTGTTCCCAGTTATGATTGGCATTAACTGATTTCAGGGATTGATGCAGTATATCCTTAAACCGCTTATACTGGCCTCCTGGTTTCCGAGCTCCCTCCATGAATTCGCCATAAAGAGCTATTTTGGGGAGTCTTGTGTTTTGCATCCTCAGAATGTGGCCGCTCCAACTGAGTCGGGCTCTCGTTACTTGAGTCTCAATTGTTATACAACTCGCGCGCTGCAAGACTTCTGCATTTGAAACTTTGTGGAACCATCTGATGTGCTTTATTTATCTAAGATGACGTTGTTGCGTTCATTCAAGCTGTTTGATATATCGCCTGTAGGGCGTCCAGCTTTCGCTTCCGTAAAAAAGCGTTTAGAGGACGACTGCTGTCTTGGACTTCAGATTGAGGTCGTGATTTTGAAACACTCTGTCCTATAGCTTCCAGAATGCCCGTGATGTGGAATTGATACGGTTGTGTCTTTCCGTGTTAGGTTAGCCCTAAAATAGCTAGTCTATGGCAGACTTTACACAAGAACTATTCCATTTCTACAGGAATAGCCTCATCCGTTATTCTGAAGCCGTGAACTCCCATGATTCCCGACATCGTTAAGTGTTCCAGACAAGCGGGCGTCCCATAAACTAACAATCCAACATCCGTCAATTCCTCCCCGGAGCCGATTCGAAAATCGGCCGTGGAGTTTGGCACCGTCCAAGTCCCAGCGAATCTCCATAGCCCCTAACTTTCGGTTCGATTGTTAAACCGCCCGGAAAGCAACATTTTTATTGACCATTATTCTCCGTATCTCCTCGGCAGCGATGCAGCGGCGGTCGCGGCAGCTGCTGATGCTCTTTTTCCCCATGTTTTGTTTCGGATGTTCCAGGACATTGGCTGGCAAATGTTGGATGCGGTATTCCGGCGCCATAAATTACCTTCAGCGAGGCTTACTTCCACCAGGAGCTGACACATTTCGCGAGTTTTCTTATAAGCGGGCCGATTCCGCCTCTGGACGGCCAGCTTATCTATTTCCAACGTTCCCGAGTTCTTTTGGGGATTCTACGGAGGAGATGTAATGAATTGTTTCGGTACGGAGGTAATATATTTCGAGATAGTTTAAAGTATGGGGATATAACTGGAGATTTTTACAGTTCGGCCGTCTTTGCGACGTTGAATGCGATATATGGGAGTGATTTCCTATCTGATGTTTTTGTTTGTTCTGGAAAACGCGGGGGGAATTTTCCGGCGTTTGTATGTCGAGATTTCTGTTTGCTTCGAAGCAAATATGACGTTTTTCTTTTATATGGTATCAAAAAGCCATCTTGGCTATCATAATGACACATTGATTTTATCATGACAAATTAATGCATATATGACATGTTATGGAAGTTCGTGATAGTTGGGGAGCCCACGATGCTGAATTGGTATCAACTCGAACATCGTGGAGACCTAGTGGATTTTGAAGATAAGATGACAGAAATAAAAAAAAGGTCCTATGATGTATGCACTTTCAGCGGAAGGGAAAGCTTCAGCAGGCTTTCAAAGATGCAAAAAAAATCGTATGGTCAATTTTTATTGTTTCGGCTTGCTGGAACTGTCAGATTATATTTTTTCCCTTATCCTTGAATCATTAGATTCATAATAAGGAAAAAAAGCTACCGCGTTCGAGAATGTAATTGTGACTTTTTTTGCAAGTTTAAAGCCCACACATTCTCGTCACACTTAAGTCAGATTAAGAAATACATGCTAACGTATTAGGTACCATAAAAAAACCGAAGTTCTTGGAACTAAGTTGGACGCAATACAATGAATATTTGAATGTTTTGTAAAATGAAAGTATTCTTCATATTTTCTCGTATAATGCGCCGTTTTCGAGAAATTTTATATTCAAAAAAAAAAAAAATATATATCTGTGAAACTAGAAAAATTGGGTACTTTGACCAAATGCAACTCTGTTTAAAAGATCCACAGATGTGTAGTGTCACAGATTATGCTTATTAATCTGGAGGTAATTCTGTTTTTCCAGGGGTGGCATAGCTTATTATGAAATCTTAAAATGACTATATCTTGTTATCAAGACCGAACCGGTAAAAATGATATAAGAAAAAAGTGTTTGTTTTGGCCTTAAGAATCAACTGTTGGAATATTTCTATGAGTCAAAGACTCACCCTGTATACAAGGTGTATTTGAAGGTGAGGCATTTTTTTCAACAGAAGGTAGAACTGCGGTCAAATGAAGCGTTTCACCAAAAATCACCTATACAAAACTTTCAAAATGACAAAGTAGAAAAAAAAATCGAAAATGATCACTGAAATAGATCCTAATACGACCCTAGACCGTTTGTTAACTGTTATATCGCAAAGCAGTAGGAAAAAACTTATCTCCTGATTCGACCATGTGCTTTCGTTTAGAATATTGGCTCGTTCGATATTTACGTGGTAATGAAAATGGAAATTTAGGATTGCCGAATTTTTCTCATGATTTTTCAGTAACTTACACGATTTTATGAAATGGCTGATTTCGATACTAATTGACAAAAGAGACTTAAGACACAAGTGTAAAAAATAGAATAATACTACAAAATCCCACCAATAAAATTCGCCTGAATTATTCACGAATTTTTTCACAATGGGCATCACAATCTTCTTGTTCGAACATTCCAACAATCGTCGTAAAATGGAATGAAATGGGGAAACATCATAGCACTTTTTCAACAAACTAACATAAGCACTTTCAAGAAAGTGCCTCGATTTTCTTAATTTGTTTTCACCCTAAATTGCACGATACAACAATTATGATTCTCTAAAAAGTGACCTGATGCATCTATTCGGATGAACTTGGTACTGAACCATTCATTGTCCAGCCATATGTTTTGTTTCGTTTTTGCGAAAGTTGCCGGAGTCAGTTTCCACAATCCCGTATTGAAATTCTATGAAATTTCGTGGAACTTCTAGGGGTTGTATCTCAGCCATCTTGGATATTTTATATAGACAATTTTTGGTTAAACGACTTATTTTGAGTTCTACCTTCTGTCAAAAAAAAAGCCTCACCCTGTTTATAAAATTTTTTCTTTCGTTCTCTGAATACATGGAATTCTTTATCCTACTAAGGAAAAACATCAAATCATTTGATATATACTAGGTTCGAGACGTTTTGTGTATCTGATTCTCAATATTGCCATCAGTCTGAAGTATTGACTATTCCCCAATAGCCAGCCTTGTCCAGAAATCCAGTTTCAAATCAAATGCCCCCCACGGAAAGGGGCCCTTTTAAATTAACCAGAAACCAGATCTCCATTTCTGGATCGGAGAAATGATACAGTTGCAACATCGGTCGGAAAAGTGGTCCCAAATTTACATCCGGGCCCCGAGCTCTGAAATAATCGTTAGTCTAATCGTTCTTCATAATTGATATCATAAATTTCGTACTCCGTACTGCTAATTCCCGAAGTAATAAAACTGAGATCATTCCAAAACTTCCAGGAAATTGTCCAGGTTTGGCGAGCTCCCGCATCCGGAGAGGTACAGAAATGCGGCGGCAATCTTTCTTTGGCGGTGCGCGAGCCTCGAAATAACAGTTCAACCCCGCAGGAAGACTGCTCCTGTCTCTGCGGAATCAACGCCACTTGAATTTCTTTGAGAGTGGGCGTAAATCTGCTCCACTCTCGGTAAAAACCGGATGGAATTCTCTTTAGTTAGGACTATTTGTCAGTGGATAATGCCGAATGTTCTTTTCCAGTTGGTTTTTCAACTCGAACAGGCCCGATTTCACGATTTTGAGGTTGTGGACTACTGATTTGTCTATGCTCTAACCGGTGACCTGCTCAAAGAAATACTGGTAGGTGTTGTATTATAACAAGTAGGTGTTTTACTTTCCTGGAAGGATTGTCGAAGGATAACTCATTTTCTGAGTGGGATATTCTCATTTATTGCCATCTCAAATCGAACATCAGTTTTGGCCTTTCTTCTGGTACTGAGTAATGTTGCTCTGCGATACCCTACTCAATGATTCTATGAGGATTGTTACTGGCACCATCAAATCTACACCTCTGCATTGGTTCACAGTTCTTTCAAACACCATACCACCTCATATTCGACGACAGGTGGCAGTCTTGAAGTCTTGGAATAAATTCCATTCCTTCCCAATTTTATTGCCAATTTCATCATATATACCAGATTTTAGAAGTGCCAAATTGAAATCTCGTAAGCCTTATGGACTAATGATTTCTTTATTTTAATAATAGTCACAAGGAATTTTGGCAATCAGAATGGAATTTGTGTAATCTCTTTGATAAAGGTTTGATTATTGTGCCTTCAAAAAACTATTCTCTACCCCAAGGGCTTACGCGCCATGACTGATAGAAAAGAAGAAATTTCGGATTCAACACCTATGACGTGGAACGCGGACAGGGGGGGTTGACGGGACTTTCCCTTCAGTACCCCAAAGGCTTACGCGCCACGACTGATAGCGAAGGGAAAAGTCAGACTCGCGAAACAGAGCAAAGTACGATAAAATATAACAGAAAGCGATACAGTACAGCAGTGTCAAAGAAGTAACCGGTGTAGGTCTAATTAAGAAACTGAACGGTAAAGACGGGGACCTACCTCCTTTATTTAAGGCACTCGCGGAAAACAAATGAAAACTAAAAATTAATTCCTAAGAGCACTAATACTCGCAACACAAAATTATTTTTAAAATTGTTGAACGGCTTGTCGTGCACACGATTAACTTCGAATCGCAGAAAAGGCAAATCCCTCCACACGTTAAAATCTGAAAATTCAAGAATGCGACAAGAATGAAAAACGTCGTCAGCTCCGGTTTATCGCACATCAACATCCGAAAAACGTCGAAATCTTCAACGGCATGCAAGAAAAACAACGTTAAACACAGATAAACGGTTTTTTACATTTACTCTGCCTATCGGAATGAATGTACTGAATATTTGAGAATTAAATATTTTCAAAGGCGGAAATATGGAATATATATATATATATATATTCTTTTGAAAAAGAGTGTTACAAACTTTTACAATCTGAAAATAACAATGAAGCGGGTGTAAAGAAATGGAACAAGAGACAGATCCTAAAAACCTGTTTCTCGTTCCAGAATGAAAGGAATGCACTAAAATGAACTCCAATTTTCTCAGAAAACTGTGATTCATTACACCATTCTAAAACAAATTATGGAAAAATCACAAATTGGAGAACTTGGGTCTCTTCTACATAAGCAAGTACGAAGCCAAATGCTGCATCTAACCTCTTTCCAGTTCCAGCTGATAAATTCTATTCGGAACATCCTACATCCCAATACTCCATCGCTTCCAGTTCCGAAAAACGTACGAGTCTACCGAGAAAATGAAAATATCGCAACAGGCGCGCATCCCCCAAAGGCAAACTAAATCGTATCCTAAACAAATATCTACATCGAATGATTCCAATCTCCGTCCAGAAGACGCGGAGAATAAACAGATCGTCCGAACGGATAACTTCCAGATCCGTTCAATTCCGTTTCGGCATAATTTAATACCGTGGAAAACTCCCCCATAAAACTGTTACTTTCCGGTTAATTTCGTAATGGAATAAGCAATAAAGCCCCTTAGGAGTTACTCCGAATACTGGCTGCAAAACAAAACCGGAAAAGGACTGCTCATTTGCATCCAGACCAAGACCGCGAACTAATCTAGGGCATAATCGTCTTTTATAATTGAAATCGTAAATTTTACACTCTGACTTATTCGGGACGTTTTCCCGGTTCGATACCCTTGCGGGAGGAGGCGTTGGTGGATGTTCGGGAAGGGAAAAACATGAAATATCGCCTAAACTAGAGAATGCAGCGCTCTAACGGTGTCCTCCCAACCTAAATTAATCAAAAATAGAAATTTTATGTGGTATCGGAATTAAAACACCAACTTGGAATATTTTTGTGGCGATTCGGCATCGTTGCGTTCACATCTATTTGAGAGGAGTTCTACAGACCTAGTAGATAATCCGCCTACCAGGCGCTAGATGGCGTACCCATCTCCTTAGTGCTACAGTGACTCTAACGAGACAGTGGCGACAATTGTGGTCTCGTTTTTCATCGGTTTAGCAAAAATATGGCGGATATGGTCACGTGACGTGACGTGAGCCAATCCGCATTCCGAATTAAGGTAAGCGCACATACATCGGCGTCGGACGGACGGCATGGAAGGAACGGCACGGCAGCGGCGGAATTTTTATGAAGGTATCGCACATATAACATCGGAATCGCCGGACTCCGGAGGAATAGATTAGTTGCGAATATGTCTTCAAGCGGTGAGGAACTAGCGTTTGTTCTGGAGGAAGAAGAGTTTCAAAAGCGAAGGAATCGTAGACGAATGTGGATACATGACATATGTAAAAAAGGAAGGATTTTGGAGAATATGTTCATTTATTTCCGGACTTGATGAAGGATGAAAAAAAAATGGTTGCTATAATTTCTGTCACTTAAATTGTACAGGGTGGGCAAATTTCGATGTTTTAGCACTACAGCTTTCAAACCAGAGGAGATAGACAAAATCTGATACCCCATTCTCGTTCTCTTTTTCTGAGAAACTAACAATAGTAGTAGTCATTTTTGGCCACTTTGTTTTGTTTTCGAGTTATAAGCAAAAAGTGGAAAAATGGCGATATCGAAATAAATTTATATCTCCGCTAATATTGATGATAGAGCTCTGAAATTGAAACATTATACAGGCACTTTTTTACGTAGAATCCAGTGGCGTGCTCGACTTTTTAGCAGGATTTTTAATTACGAAGCTATGACCCAAAGTTATTTTTTTTTAAATGGGAACACTGGTTTTCTGTGCGATTTTTTGAAAGCTTAATTTTTACTGATTTCAAAAATATATAACATCATATGGTTTGTATCAATATAATTAATAGAAAATGGTCAAAAACACTTTTTCTCAATATTTCTATGATTTCAACTTTTGACGAGCACAGAAAAATAGAGTTTCTTATAAAACAAGAAGTCTCCTTCCGGCAATGTCATTCTTTCTATGCTTTTTACCAATTTTCACAAAATTTGAATCAATATATATTTCATAAATTTTCATAATACTGAAAGGACTTATAGAAAGAGACACTGGTAATCATACGATGCTATATTTTTCTATGCTCATCAAAAGTTGAAACCATAAAAATATTGAGAAAAAAGGTTTTTGACCATTTTTTATTATTTATATAAATACAAACCATATGATGTTATATATTTTTGAAATCAGTAAAAATTAAGCTTTCAAAAAATTGCACAGAAAACTAGTGTTCCCATTTAAAAAAACATAACTTTGGGTCATAGCTTCGTAATTAAAAATCCTGCTAAAAAGGCGAGCACGCCACTGGATTGTGCCTGTATAATCTTTCGATTTCAGAGCTCTATCATCAATATTAGCGGAGATATAAATTTATTTCGATATCGCCATTTTTCCACTTTTTGCTTATAACTCGAAAACAAAAGAAAGTGGCCAAAAATGACTACTACTATTGTTAGTTTCTCAGAAAAAGAGAACGAGAATGGGGTATCAGATTTTGTCTATCTCCTCTGGTTTAAAAACTGTAGTGCTAAAACATCGAAATTTGCCCACCCTGTCTGTACAATTCACTATAATTTTGTACGCGCAGTATTAAGTTCTCCTGAAAACTCATGCTTCTGCCGTGAATTCGTATTTCGTATGACTACCAGTACAAGCCAATGCATGTAGAGACTTGTAAAATGACGCAGATGCCGCGGCAATCTCTGATTGGTATCGCACATATGTCGGGATCGGCCGACACAGCACGCATCGGTCGGAATTTAATTCTCGTTCCTCAATTCCGTCGGATGCGATGCGATGCGATGCCTGCCGTCCGCACATATGTGCGTTGCTCCATTCAGTTCCATTGAAAGTAATTTATTCCGATCGGTACCGTCCGTCCGATGCCGTTGTATGTGCGCTTACCTTTAGAGATCATAGCATTGAAATCCGTGCTTCTAAGCCGCCCTATTCTTGCTAAATTTCCAATTGTCGCCACTGTGTTTGATAGAGTCACTGTACGACTGAATACAGTTGCTAAAACGATGAAAAACGAGACCACAATTGTCGCCACTGTCTCGTTAGAGTCACTGTACTTAGTGCTACATTCCGAATTAGAGGTCAAAGCATTGAAATCTGTGCTTCTAAGCCGCCATATTCTTGCTAAATTTAGTGTCACTGTACTTAGTGCTACAGTGACTCTAACAACACAGTGGCAACAGTTATGGTCTCATTTCTTATTAGTTAGCTCGGTTTTTGCAATAACCAAAGATTAAAGAGTAGAAAGATGATAAATGAAGCGACTAAATAGAGCGCCATCTGTGTTTCAAATGTGTTTCTAAGACCCTAAAACTAATTAAATATTAATTAGAAGGCCATTTTTTGTCTAATTTCTTGGTGAAAACCTCTAAATATCGTTTGCAAATTATTGCATGGTGAAGAACTGTGGATCAATGAATGGCCGACTTGGTCACGTGACCTGAACTGAGCAATACTAAACGGATTCGTTTACAAAATATTCTCGAGATGTATGTGCTTTTTCAGGTGATTTTTGAAGGTTTTTGTTGTTCCCCACTTGGTGGATTAACTTTTTATAATTTTCATTAGTGCTTTGTATGATAAGTGAAGACACTGCTATGAGTCTTTATACCGTTAAATTTTAAAATGCAAAAAGTAGAGCACTGCATTCATAGTACTTTGTTAATTCAGATACAATGAGATAAATTTTTTTTTTTTAATGCTTCAATAATTGATGAACAGACATGTCTCTTATTAAATGAACACATTCTTGTATTGCTTTTATATATAATGCCAGATTTTGCAGCAATCGATTGCACTACTTGAATCTGTGAAAAAATGGCTTTTTGATTTTGCATTTAGTTAGATTTCGGATTCTCTAATCGTCTTTTCCTCCCAATAAAATTAGCCAAAAATCAAATAATCGAAAGATTATAACCCAACTATGGAGTTAAGCCACAGATTATAGCACAGAACACGAATATACAATATTGTAGTCTGTGCTTCTGAGCCACCATGTTATTGCAAAAAAAGGAATACCCCTTCTGACGAAAATTATGTATTTTTCATGAAATATCGTTGAAATGTCACATTTTGAAATGACCATTTCAACCGTTTTCCAAGAAAAATTATTTTAAGCACTTAAAAATGAAAAATAAAAAAGGGTACTTGAAATTTAAAGCGTTTCATTTCAAGTGCAGAAGTTGGCAACATCGACTGAAATATGCCTTGATAATAAAGGACAACAAATATATTATCTTGGTGAGATAGACAAAGATGGCTGTCTGCGACAAACGAGGAAGGTCGTAAAATTTTATGGGATTTTTATGGCCGGTTGCAGTTGAGGCTCGCCACTAAGTGCGCGCCTGTAGATCAACAGCTGTTATTTTATAAATAAGCTGATCGGACATTGTTCTTTTCATTGTCTAGTAGGCGCTGTTGCCAAATCGTAAACTTGAAACCAAGCGATTTAAATTTCAAAACCCCATATTTGAGGAATGATTTCGAATAGTTTCCGCTGTGCATTTGAAAAAATCATGAATGAACCTCATAATTATTCAGTTTGAACTTGCATATGCAGTGATAACTCAAATTGAGGCGAATTCCCCATTTCCCATTTGTCGCCACTGCCTTATCAGAGTCACTGTATTTAGTCACTCTATTCACAACACATGTATGTATAACAGATGTCCCAGATAACAAAAGTCAGGAATAGAAAGAGTTTTATAAGTGAACCCTTTCAATTATTGAGCAGTACACTTCTAAACTAGATAGGGAAAAACTTTGACAGAAGTCCTGGGCTCGATTTTCGTTAAAAGTCCATTAGTGGAAACCCTTTCACGATTCCTTCATTTGTCTCATCAATTCTGATATTTTGTCGAGTCAGAAAATGTGCCATAACTTTCTACAGGCACTTTTTCACTAGGAATAATACACAGCCAAAATTAAGCAATTCGGGATAACCTGTATACGATTCTATGAGCTCAAGCAGTGTGAAGACAATGCATTTATATGGCAGAATTATACAGGGTGGCCATTTGAAAACGAAACAGACGAGATTACAGACGAAATAAATTTTTTCAATAGAAATGCTCGGACAGGTCGATTTCTGTTTCGAGGGGGACAACTTAAGATGTAGGTTACGGACGCATAGCGCTTCAACCCTTGCTACTACAACCCTCACCCCCAATTTTTGAATAGGGAAGATGGGGTGGGTGATACCTCATTTGAAAGGTATTTTTATACTGATTTCAGCACAGTAATTGTTTTTTCATTTTATGCATTAGTTCTCGAAATATTCTTAACTAAGTATTTGAAAATGAAGTGGTGTTTTCATGGCACTTGTAGTGTTTTTTTGTGAAAAATCGACATTTTGAGCTTCAAAACATACTTCCTATTAACATGTTTATCTAATTATCGTTGATTGAAGAATTCTGCGGTTCTATTCGCACATTGATTGTTTGCAAAAAAAAGTGAAATTATTTCCACCCGCTCTGCAATTGAATAAACCATGTCGAACAATGAATTAGAACACATACAAGTCTCGATTGAAAACTAAGAATAATTCACATGTCAAAGAACCAGTAAGCCAACTTAATGATCTGTTCGTAATAAATAAAAAATTATCGATTCTCATTTTTTTTAAAAAGATATGTATATGAATTCAATAACTAACAAAATGAAAACATTATTGAAGCCAACTGAGAAAACACTTCATAATTAAGTCGGAAATTGTTTCACGAATTGGGACTGGAATATGTCTGTGGCATCATTAATGATTTGATTTTCTTACCTGGTAATCTGGTTAGAGATATGTACGTATTTGGACTTTTTGGAGATTTCTATCGATCAAGTGTTACCGCATGTTATTGGAAATACTGCAAATTATATCGAAGATAATTTAGATTGAGTTTCAGCAAGATTGAGGTCCTTCGCAATACGCTTTGTTTTTTCGACATCTTGATTAAAGATTTCTATGTCAGTGGATTGGAGGAAGGAAGCCACAGTCATGGTTGTTTTGAAGCTCAAAATGTCGATTTTTCACAAAAAAACACTACAAGTGCCATGAAAACACCACTTCATTTTCAAATACTTAGTTGAGAATATTTCGAGAACTAATGCATAAAATGAAAAAACAATTACTGTGCTGAAATCAGTATAAAAATACCTTTCAAACGAGGTATCACTCACCCCATCTTCCCTATTCAAAAATTGGGGGTGAGGATTGTAGTAGCAAGGGTTGAAGCGCTATGCGTCCGTAACCTACACCTTAAGTTGTCCTCCTCGAAACAGAAATCGACCTGTCCGAGCATTTCTATCGAAAAAATTTATTTCGTCTGTAATCTCGTCTGTTTCGTTTTCAAATGGCCACCCTGTATAACGATTAAGGTGAACTTACTCCAACAAAATCCGATGCAGGAAGGTTGAATTTCTTGAATAGGATACTTAATCCACTTTCCCTACTCGTATTAAGCTGTGAATCGAAACCCGGCTCGGCTGTAATTTCACTTGGAAATTCCGCAGATTAGGGAAATGATCGACCGCAATATATTTTAAATTACGAACAACGGAAATGCGAAATAACATTCGGCAACAATAAATGTATTCAAAATATAGGTATAATATTCCATTATGTTATGATTACAGGGCTTTGAACAATACTTATATCTCGAAAATATGGTGGATTAACGGGAAAGGGGTGAATTAATTCGCGTTTTCCATTGTCGCCGAACAAAAGCCGCCCTATCAGAAAGTAAAATTCGCCTTTTGTACCGGACGAGTAAACACTCCGAGCTCCCGTTCTCGACGGCAGATATGAATTCGAGAGAGGAAAAATCGTCCGTATTTGGCGTTTAATCCGGTTCGAGAATTGTGAAAAATATCCTGGTGATACGTTTTTGTAATGATCGAACGTTTTTGTAGCTGAAACGCATCGAATACTTGGAGGTTTGTGGTCACCATGCTCAAAGTGATTAAACGTGAAAAGAAATGCTTTCGAAGTTTCAATAATGGGGATTCCGGCGTTGAAGACGGCCCAAAAAAAAATATATTTTTGTAGCAATAAATGGAAATTGTTCAAAAGCGGGGCAATCGAGTGCCTCATAAACAGTAAGACGTTGAAAAGCCTCGTATCGCAAAGGTCTGAAACTATTCAGCTTAAATGAAACATTTTACCCCACCCGCTATATATTCCAGACATGATTCCATATGATTACTGGTTGCTACGATGGATACAAGAAGATTTGGCACATCAGCGGCTCACTTCGAACAGTTCGGATTCAGAAGAGAGCATTCAACAGAGCAACAATTTTATCAAGGCTCGCAGAATACATTACAGAGGGATTCCAAAATAAACACGCCACAGGTCTTGTTTTACTAGACGTCGCCAGAGCATTCGACAGAGTATGGCATGAAGGATTAATATATAAGATGAGATGTGCTGGATATTCGATCAAACTATGCAAGTTGATCCGGAATTATCTCAAAAATAGAAGATTTTAAGTGAAAGTGGAAGGAGAATGCTCCACAACAAGAGATATAGTGGCTGGAGTACCCCAAGGGTCAGTACTTGGGCCACTTGTGTACAACATATACATTCAAGATATTCCGAAGAATCCAAGAACCATGCTAGCGTTATATGCTGACGACACAGGCATAGCAACTCGACACCGCAACCCAGAAGTAATAAAACGAGTTCTAGAAGAAACTATTGACGAAACAAATGACTGGTGCATAAAGTGGAAAATCAAGCTCAATGGACGAAAGAGCCAAGCGATATTACTGCAGAAGAGAAGACTGCGACCCACAACGAATCTAGAAGTTGACGGCGAAGGAATCGACTGGAAAAATGAAGCCAAATATTTAGGAATAACGCTTGACAAAGGACTTACTTGGAAAAGTCATATCAAACAAGCGATCGACAAAACGAAAGCAGCGATGACTAGACTCTACCCTCTAATAGGAAGAAGAAGCCACATGACGAAAAAGACAAAATTGAAGATAATCAAAGCCGTTGCTAGGCCTCAACTGACTTATGGATCAGTTGCCTGGGGTTTCGCGGCAAAGAGCCACATCAAAAGAATTCAGGCCACTGAAAAAAAGCTGCCACGATGTGCAATAGATGCACCTTGGTTTGTCAAGAATAGACAGATTTATAGGGAACTGAAATGGGAAACCATAACGGAATTCATGAACAGAAAAGCAGAGAAATTATTCGAAACAGCGAAAAACCATCCGAATCAAGAACTCAGGTGACTAGTGGACTACGGCCCAGAGAAAGACAAAAGGAGAATGCGAATTTACCGAAGGAGACCAAGAGACCAATTAAGAAGAGATTAAAATAAGAACATAAACTTATTGAAAAATCCAATAAAGTGTTATCCAATAGAGGATAAACATATAAATCCCAGCACGATATTGTGCGAGAAGAAAACCGACTAAGAGATGAACGGTTTATAGGCAAATGCCCGGAACCAATATTCAAGAAGCAGTTAAGGGTTTTTAGTGGGTCTCGAGCTCAGGAGAGTAATAATCCCCACAATTGTTCCCCCTCAGGAGAGGGTGGTTCGTCTGACTAGCAGATTTTCCCCCTGCTACACCAAAAAAAAAAAAAACGGCTTCGAAAGAATTCGAAGAAATAGAAAACCGCCCAAGAGGTGGAAGAGGTAGTAGCCAGCGATGGTTATCAATAATAAAAAATTGGACCGAACTAATTTGGGGATAAATACTTTAGAAGTGAAATATCCCGCTGACAGATTCATCCACCACCGACCTACGGTAGCAAATTGGACGTTCGTATATCTTTCAAACTCTATTAAACATGCCATGCCATAAGAGCGGTTTCATACTAAAATGAATATACTACACTGAGAACCCTTCATCACGCGAACTTTGAATTAGTTCTCAGGTAAACGGAGTATTTCAGCTCAACGTTGGCGAGTTATTTTCAGATTCATAGGATAATCTCTTAGATATATACTCCATTCACTTTCATTTTAGCAGTCGGTTGGCCATGGAAATTTCACACATTTCACTTTGTATGGTACGAAAATGAGGGGTTATGACGCTTGTCAAAACATTTTTGGGTTTTAAATCAACGCTATGTTGCCCGTTCTACGTGAAAGTTTCTGTTATAACGTATTTAATCACAATGTCGAATCTCTTCAGAAAATATGTGACGAACATAATTGAAGTTTATATACAAACTGATTGAAGGCATACCAAATCCAGCTATTCGCATGAAAAATACAAGAGATCAGTATAATATCATCATATGCACTTTCTTGAGGAGAGTTAATGTTCGTTATCTTCTTTGGCTGGAGGTTGAATACGTTACATCAGTTGTAGATTTCAAAAATATCAACCCGAAGATAAAATGCATACGATGCAGTGGTTGGGAATGGGTATTTCTTGAAGGAATTAACAGATAATTACAAGAATGTTAAATTCTTTAACAAAGATCATCTTGCATCAATATAAGTAAAAGGAATTGAAGGAAGTTTCAAGTCAAGATGAACTTCACCTTCGAACAAAAATTTAACATATTTAAAAATATTTTAAGCACTTAAAGATGAAAAATAAAAATGGGTATTTGAAATTTAAAGCGTTTCATTTCAATTGCCCAAGTTGGCAACATCGACTGAAATATGCCTTGATAATAAAGGACAACAAATACATTATCTTGATGAGATAGACAAAGATGGCTCTCTATGAAGTCTGCGACGAACGAGAAAGGTCGTAAAATTTTATGGGATTTTTATGGCCGGTTGCAGTTGAAGCTCGCCAATAAGTAGGCGCCTGTAAATCAACAGCTGTTATTTAATAAACAAGCTGATCGGACATTGTTCATTTTATTTTCTAGTAGGCTCTGTTGCCAAATCGAAAACTTGAAACCAAGCGATTTAAATTCTAAAACCCCATTTGAAGAATGATTTCGAATAGTTTCCGAGGTGCATTTGAAAAAATCATGAATGAAACTCATAATTATTCAGTTTGAACTTGCATATGCTTTGATAACCCAAATTGAGGAGAATTCCCCATTCTTATGGAAAAAATGGGGAAAACGAAAGGTGCTGGAGAGGTTTTTTCATGAGAATCGCTGGCTACATTGCTTTAATTGAAAATACACCAAACACCAAGATGAAGAAATGACACCTAGTCGGGAAATTTCCCATATTTTCAGATCACCTGTAGCTCCTTCCGGCATGGCCCCCCTCCAGACCGGCCAATACTTCAGTTCGGCGTGATCCAGAGGCAACTTTTCTCCGAGTGCTCTCGAGGAATTAAAGCAGTACTTAAAGAACGTATTCATTATTCAAAGCCTCCCATATATACCCCCAGCCACGACCGAGTTCATTACTCAGCCGGAATCAATCTGTTCTAAGGATGGCGGCAACGAAGAAGTCCTTAATGGAAATTTCCAGTTCGATCTGAATTTTCATTTATTAAAGACGCGGGGCTCCGTCGATAATGACGGTTTTTCCTCCCCGATAGCGAGACGGTTTCCGATTTGGCTAAGAAACACGTGAACGGAAAAGCTGATGAATGTTCTAACGAAGCGATCGCGGCTGGTGAAATACTGGATTTACTTCGGGCCGTACTAAAGCTGCTTTGTGCTTTGTTGAGGGAAGCAACCGCCCATTATTCCAATCATCTGACTTAAATGGGGCCTATAGAAAAGAGCAAGATGTTTCTTTTCGATGCATGATACTAGGAAATTGGGGATGTATGCAGAAGTGATCCTAGAATCAATAGAAGACAAATTGGTTCGAATATAACGATACATATGCCCGGTTAGCTTCGTCATCTCTTCCAGGAATACAATGGAATAGCAGAAACGGAGGCAGTTATTGTTTGAGCCACTTATGCCCGTTTGCACCGACTCATTTGAGGTAGGCTTTTTTCTTACTTATTCCAGTGATTGTTATGGTAACTGCCTAAGAAATAAGAGGAATAATTAAGCCTTAATAGTTGGGCAGCCCATGAAGGAAGCGTATCAGATTAATATAAGGGGAGATACCTTGAACCCTGTAGAGTACCTCTCCAAAGATTAGATCTGTTATTATTGGGGAAATTGTCTGGGACAGCCTGTCAGAATAATAAAACAAAAACGATTATTTTACATACTCGAGCGTGTCAGATTAAGATAAACGAGAATATATTGAAAAATTCTTAGCCTACTATAGAACCAAACAAAATTTCATTGTCAAAATATTTTATTACTCAACATATTCTCCTCTTAATTGGATACATTTATTACAGCGAACCTGCACCGTCTCTAGCACTTTCAAAAAAAATTTTCTACTTGCTACGCAAACCAGACCTCCACAGCTTTTATTACCTCCTCGTTAGAAGAAAATTTACGACCTTTTAAACTTTTTTTCAGTTGAGGAAAGAGATGATAGTCGGATGGAGCCAAATCTGGTGAATAAGGGGGGTGTTCTAGTAATTCAAACCCTAAATCACGAATTTCTGGCAGGGCAACATGACATTTGTGTGCAGGGGCATTATGCTGCAAAAACAAAACACCTTTGTATAACTTTCCGCGTCTTTTCTCTTTAATTTTTTCCCGTAGAGTGGTCAGTAATGTCGAATAGTAATCTGCGGTTATTATTCTACCCTTATACAAAAAATCAATCATGATTACTCCATGGCAATCCCAAAAAAAATGAAGCAAGAACTTTTTCAGCAGATTTTTGGACACGAAACTTGTTAAGTCTTGGAGAACCAGAGTGTCGCCATTCTATCAATTGTTGCTTTGTTTCTGGATAGTAGAAATGTACCCACGTCTCATCCACAGTAACAATTCGGTTTAAGAAGTGTACATTGTTTTCAAATCGAGCACAGATCGAACCCGATGCTTCTTCCCTTGCACGCTTTTGGTCAATCTTCAAACATTTGGGGATCCATTTTGCAGTAACTTTTCTCATGTCCAAATTGACGTGAACTATATGATGAACGCGTTCGTATGAAATATTCAATGCTTTAGATATCCATTTAGCCCTATTGGACGGTCTGATAAAATCATGTCATGAACTGCATCGATATTTTCGGGGACTTACACAAAAACCATAAAAATATTGAGAAAATAGTTTTTTGACCCTTTTCTATTATTTATATTGATACAAATCATATGATGTTATATATTTTTGAAATCAGTAAAAATTAAGCATTAAATAAATTGCATAGAAATCTAGTGTTTCCATTTAAAAAAACACAACTTTGAGTCATAGCTTCGTAATTAAAAATCCTGCTAAAAAGGCAAGCACGCCACTGGATTCTTCTTAAAACAGTGTCTGTATAATGTTTTAATTTCAGAGCTCTATCATCAGTATTAGCGGAGATATAAATTTATTTGGAAATCGCCATTTTTTCCAATTTTCGCTTATAACTCGAAAACAAAAGAAGGTGGTCAAAAATGACTACTACTCTTGTTAGCTTCTCAGAAAAAGAGGACGAGAATGGGGTATCTCCACTGGTTTAAAACCTGTAGTGCTAAAACATCGAAATTTGCCCACCCTGTACATCTGACGATTTTTTTCACATCTTTCGAAACCTTTTCCCACCGCTGAAGGTGCATACATCATAGAACCCTTTTTTCTTTTTACCATCTAATCTTCAAAATCCACTAGGTCCCCACGATTCTCGAGTAAATCCCGATTTAGTATAATATAGAATACATCACGGCTATGGCCTGCATAAGTATTATAATTCAACTGAGTTGGAATCTTGTACCCTGTATTATTCTCAACTAATTGGAAGAAACCTGCTGAAATGATGCGATTCCTAATGAGAAAAAGCTTGTGGCAGTTTTTCTCCGTAGTTTTTACAAAACATTATTAGTTAGTGGACATAATTCAATGATCATATAGTTATTTAAAAAGACGCCGTTTATTGCACACGCCGTATAGGATGAGACCATGCCTACATATTCTTCTCAATTTAACTGTTCAACAAGAACACCTTCCTATCGAAACCGTAAAAAACATTCCATCAGCAAACCGAATTTTCCGATTTACTGTAACGTTTTCAGAAAGAACGTTTCCAGTTGCGCTGACAAAGTTCAAACGTACACGTACGAAAAAAAAATTCCGTTTCCCCCAACTTACCAAGTTAAGCCTTCACAAAAGGCAGTTCTTGTGGAGCCAGCCACGCAATAACGTCCGCCTCACGTCATCCGCTGAAGAACTTGCATACTTTCCTGGACGGAATGCGCATTCGGAAGCAATAAAGCTCACTTCCTTTAATTTCGCTCCCCATTTCGAATCCATCGATTCTCTCCGGGTAGCAGAAAAGAATCGACTCATAGAGGCTGGGGAGAATAAATATTTGCTTTTTCTGCGAGGAAAAGCGGGAAATCCAATTGTTCTTGTTTGCCCCCGTCGTTAAAATATGAAACGAAAATGTAGCACGAGGAACGTCTTCGAGAAGCGGTTCTCCCTCCGGGCAAACATATAACTCTTATTTCATAGCGAATATCTTTTCGATGACCGAATATATACCTACTTTTTTTATACGTTTAGCTCCGGGATTATTCTTGAATAGGCAACGAAGTCAAAGTCAAACATCGCCAATATCTTTTCTGTGATGGACGATAACTATCAGGCTCTTACCTGCCTTGAAATCACGACCTGTGATTTCCAAAATAAATATTAACAAACTAAAACCTCCCGCAAAAGCAAAATCTAACATATTCAACACACCAAAAACCAAGGTTTTTATATGAAATGTTCAGTCGTGAATGTTAGCCTTACTCGAGTTTGTCAGGCGTTGTTTGTCCCCATTGCTGGCTACCCCTTGCGGACAGAAAACAAAGTAAGCCCTTCGACTCGGTGAATTGGAAAGCGCTGTAGAAAATCATGGGACGCCTTGGAGTACCCGAAAAATTCTTAGCAGTGTGCAAGAGCCTCCATACCAACAACACCGCTAGAATACAGTATAATGGCTCTATAACCGACCATTTCTTCACCAACTCTGGAACAAAACAAGGCTGCGTGTTATCGCCTTCACTGTTCCATATTTTTGCCATAGCTGTCTCGATAATTGCTGACATCACTATGCATGTAAGAGGTGTTGGAATAAGATTCAGATTTGATGGAGGCATATTTAACCTGAAGCGCCTCAGAGCAAAAGCCCGTACAAAGTTAATCACGGAACTTCAATATGCAGACGACTGCGCACTTATCGCTAGCAGTTCAGAGGATCTACAGATAATGTTGGACACCTATAAACATATATACGAAGCTTAGGGCCTTAGACTCAATATCGACAAAACCAAAATCCTGGTTAGTCCGCCAGAAAGCCTTCAATCAGATATCAGCATGGAGAATGGAACTCTAGAACAGGTCGAGCAGTTCAAATACTTGAGAAGCATCATAAACACTAGGGGTAACCTAGACACGGAAATATACAACCGTATCAATTCGGTATCACGGGCATTCTGGAAGCTGAAGGACAGAGTGTTTCAAAATCATGACCTCAATCTGAAGACCAAGACAGCTGTTTGTGGCGGCGTAGTTGTACCCATGGTAGAGGAATACTTCATCTCACCATGATGGTACCAAGGGTAGCCAAACGATGGCATCACTGCGCACGACGGTTGCGATCACAGGGTAGATTATACGTCTATTGCGGTGCAGCATACGCCAAACGATGGCGCCACCGGCGACGCAACACTCTATACCCTCAACGTAACCGGCGTTTATAGCAGGCACAAACTACGCTGCTTCGGCGATTGTCGTAGGTAGCTGCTAGGGTTCATTAACCTACCTGATGAGTCCGACCCTAGCAGTGGGACGAAACAATCACCCCAAGAGCACGCATTTCCTCAAATAGCGTGAACTCACCCCAGCACATACCGCCAAATGTTTACAAAGCAGTGGTCCTCCCGACGCTTCTTTAAGGAAGCGAAAGCTGGACGCCCTACAGGCGACATATCAAATAGCTTGAACAAACGCAACAACGTCATCTAAGACAAATAATGCACATCAGATGGTTCCACAAAGTTTTGAATGCAGAAGTCTTGCAACTCGCGAGTTGTACAACAATTGAGACTCAAGTAACAAGGGCCTCAGATGGAGCGGCCACATTCTGAGGATGCAAGACACAAAATAGCTCTGTATGGCTAATTCACAGAGGGAGCCCGGAAACCAGGAGGCCAGTATAAGCGGTTTAAGGATATACTGCATCAGTCCCTAAAATCAGTTAATGCCAATCATAACTGGGAACAACTAGCTTTAAACAGATCACAGTGGAGGTCTTTGGTCTACAGTTATAATGGAGACTCGAGAAGAATACAGCGGCGGCCAGATCTGGTTGGTGACTATCCATGCCCTGAGTGTGGAAGGATCTGCAGGTCACGGTTGGGTCTCTTCAGTCACAGGAGGGCACACAGTCGCAATTAGCCCTAAGAGATTATGAGTCTGTTCGCACCGTTTTTTTCTTTTTTCGTCTTTTTGTAGATTTATTCCCTGCGTAACGGGATGCAGTAATGAATGGATGAATGAATGAGTTTCATCGTATGTTTTTTAAAAAGTGAACAAATCTTCTAATATATCCCCGCAGTTATCGCACCATTGTCATCTATATTACTATGGAAATAAATCGAAATGATATTGAACAAACGAATTAATCTATACTCTTTAATACCCCCTTGGCCCTGTCATCCAGAAATAAAAAATGAGCACTTCGAACTCAGTTCTTCAATTGGAAACAATACACCAGATGAAATATGACCTCAAGTTTCTGAATGTTGGAGAAACTGTGAGCTCAAATGAAGACCGAAAACTGTTGGTAAACAAGACAAAACTTCAAACATATAGTATAATTCGAGGGGCAACTTCCAGAACACACAAAATCCAATATATATCCAGTTCCGAACTACAAACATGTCGTGTCCGTTCCAAACGCTAATCCAATCAGAAAACCGGAGCAGACGTCGAAAAAGAATAATTGGAGAAAATTTTTCCTGATGTATCACTACGTACCGTTCTTCTTTCACTCATTTCTGTATCTCAACGATGCGCACGTTCCCTTTATTGTCTGTAATTGAATTTCTCATTGAGAACGAACATGCATCATGAAATATGTGCAAATATTTAGATAGGTTGTTTCCTCGATGCAGGGGAAAATATACAGAACGAATTCCTCTCAAAAAACAACCATATTCACTGGATGACATTTCTCTGACAAAACGGGGAATTAAATTCGTGAAGTATGTGGCGACACCACGCGTAGGCGAATCAAAATGAAAATTCTCATCAGTAATTTCGGTTAATGCAACAAACGCTGATTTCCAGGAATGCGCAGAAAACATCCCAATTCACCATTGAAGGGTACATGTCTGTAGCTAATAAACTACACGTGTGAACCTACACAACAACGCAACTCACTTCCAACTCTATTTTTATTCACCCACGCGCTCAATTCAAATGTACATATTAATCATATTAGTTGATTTTACCTCCGGCGAAATGTTTTACTACACAGTTTTTATCCCTTTTAATGCTATTGATCGAAACCAATTCTGACTCTACTGATTGATTGATTAACGTTCCAACAAACATTCTGCCACATGAAATTTTATATTGTTGACTTCAGTTTTTGTGCACATGTAATAAAATTGATTGATAAATGGACGGAAGCTGTGGGTTCATGCAGGACAAGTAGGTGAGTCAGAATAATCTTTGTCTGAAGGGTCTATACCTCGGTACTATCAAGTTACAGAGTGTTTCACTGATTTTGCCAATTTCTCCAATTAAATACCCATAACTTTCGAACCACTCTATATATTTTGATGATTTTTGGTACGCTTATTCTCCGCAACAACTAGTTTATACTGATATAGTATCTAATTTTTTCTTCAGGTCCGGCCTAAGAAAAATTGATAAATAAGATTGTACCCAAAAAAAAAACAACCTATATATCAAAGTTCCTTATATTTGATGTGATATTCAAAAAAAGGGGATAAAAATGAAGAAAACAAGGTATTTTTCTTACTTCCACATGCGATTTTAGTCATATAAATTCAATGGGTTGATAGCTGACAATTGAATTCCAAATTATGAGGGCTTATCAACATCTGAAAAATTACTAGGACGATGCCATGAAAATTCCTGAGTATTTCATTATAGCCCTACGAGTTCGAATACTCTTTATATTTTCATTTTTTAATTTCGGTAATGAAATTCCGATACCCGAACATAATTCGATGGGTTCTCGAATATAACCTCAATTATCTCCATAACGGATAATGGAAACTTTGACGCGAAGTTCCTGAATTATCGAATAAGGTGATTGCTTTCCCTGCTACAAATTACTTAGAATTATGCCGAATGAATTCCTGAAACTTATTGACGCGAAACACGAAGCTCGTGCCCCTAACTCCACATTCAACGCACTAAGTGGAACTCTGTGGATTGGAAAACGAACAGATACCTAAACGATGCATTTTTTGCTTCTATTGAATCCTTATGTGAAACGGGAAAGACGCACTATTACACAAGTCCAAAAATCCACCGATTTACACGGAGATAAACTGAAACAGTCATGTGAAAATCACAGAAACAGTCTACTTTACACGAGTTAGAAGGTTTTTCTCGAAATTTCACACAACTAGCATTACAAGCAATGCATAGGCTATGAATTCACGGAGTGAGTGATGTCGGAACTCATCAGGGTTATGAGACGACACAGGAATACGGCGGTTCCTCCCGGGTTTTCACACCAGCAGGATTCTAACTCACAGTAGAGATAGACGCTGGCAAGTTAGGAGAAAAAGCAGGGGCAGTTCACCCCTGAGTGCGTTCTGCTCCCCCCGGGTTTTCACAATATCAGAGAATCGTACTAACAGTATATAGGGGTGAAACACAAATTGTGGCAGAAGATGGGTAAAGGTGGAGGCTGAAGTTCTCAGAGAATAATACACCATATCGATGCTGTTCATGACATGATTTTATCAGACCGTCGAACTGGGCTAAAACGGATATCTGAAACACCGAATATTTCATACAAACGCGTTCATCATATAGTTCACGTCAATTTGGACATGAGAAAAATGACTGTAAAATGGATTCCCAAATGTTTGAATGTTGACCAAAAGCGTGCAAGGGTAGAAGCATCGCGTTCGATCTGTGCTCGATTTGAAAACGATGTAGACTTCTTAAACCGAATTGTTACTATGGATGAGACTTGGATACATTTCTACGATCCAGAAACAAAGCAACAATCGATGGAGTGGCGACACTCTGGTTCTCCAAGACCAAGTTTCGTGTCCAAAAATCTGCTGGAAAAGTTCTTGCTTCAGTTTTTTGGGATTGCCATGGAGTAATTATGATTGATTTTTTGGATAAGGGTAGACCAATAACCGGAGATTACTATTCGACATTGCTGAGCACTCTACGGAAAAAAATTCAAGAGAGAAGACAGGGAAAGCTATCCAAAGGTATTTTGTTCTTGCAAGATAACGCTCCTGCACACAAATCTCATATTGCCATGCGAAAAATTCGTGATTTAAGAGGGTAGCAGGGTTAGAAGACGACACAGAAATACGGCAGTTTCCCCCGGGTTTTCACACAAGCAGAGATGGATGCTGGCAAGTTAGGAGAAAAAGCAGAGGCACTTCACCCCTGAGTGCGTTCTGCTTCCCCCGGGTTTTCACAATATCAGAGAATCGTACTAACAGTATATAGGGGTGAAACACAAATTGTGGCAGAAGATGGGTAAAGGTGGAGGCTGAAGTTCTCAGAGAATAATACACCATATCGGATGCTGTTCATGACATGATTTTATCAGACCGCCGAACTGGGCTAAAATGGATATCTGAAACACCGAATATTTTATACAAACGCGTTCATCATATAGTTCACGTCAATTTGGACATGAGAAAAATTACTGTAAAATGGATTCCCAAATATTTGAATGTTGACGAAAAGCGTGCATCGCGTTCGATCTGAGCTCGATTTGAAAATGATATAGACTTCTTAAACCGAATTGGTACTATGGATGAGACCTGGGTACAGATCTACGATCCAGAAACAAAGCAACAACCGATGGAATGGCAACACTCCAAGACCTAAGAAGTTTCGTGTCCAAAAAACTGCTGAAAAAGTTCTTGCTTCAGTTTTTTGGGATTGCCATGGAGTAATCATGATTGATTTTTTGGATAAGGGTAGACCAATAACCGGAGATTACTATTCGACATTGCTGAGCACTCTACGGAAAAAAATTAAAGAGAAAAGATGCGGAAAGCTATCCAAAGGTATTTTGTTTTTGCAGGACAACGCTCCTGCTCACAAATCTCATATTGCCATGCGAAGAATTCGTGATTTAGGGCAGCATGGTTAGAAGACGACACAGAAATACGGCGGTTTCCCCCGGGTTTTCACACAAGCAGAGATGGATGCTGGCAAGTTAGGAGAAAAAGCAGATTCAGTTCACCCCTGAGTGCGTTCTGCTCCCCCTGGGTTTTCACACTATCAGAGAATCGTACTAACAGTACTAACACAAATTGTGGCAGAAGATGGGTAAAGGTGGAGGCTGAACTTCTCAGAGAATAATACACCTCTGGAGTCTGGACGGCGTATATTGGTGGACTCCTTCGCAATTCACTTGACAGCAATCTGCGCAAGCAAGTCGAAAATTGAAAGTATGCGAATTAAAAATCACAACGAAAAAAATATTCGGGAATGGAGGTGCATTTTTGAGAAAAGAAAATGAACTTTATGCTGACTAAATACAGTGACGTGGGTTATTTAGATGCCACTATCCTCCGAAGATACTTAATTGTCGAAACAAGAAACTATGGACTCCCCATATAAGAAACGTTCTGTATTATAGCCACAGATAACGATTAATTCTTCTTGGAAGACCTGCCATCCTGTACACTTTGGCAATTAACAGCACGAAGATGACGATATGAAGAAGCAACTTCCAATAGACGTTGAAAGATGATTCCATTCCGAGAGGCACTCTCCATCTCCGGAAAACTTCCGACACTCTGGCCCAACTTCCCAAACCGAAACAAACTCCTGGGAAACTTTTCCATCAATTAATTTTTCCGACATTGCCCTGCGTCGGCTCCGATGCTATCCTGAGCAACATCGCGGGACTTAATGAACTGATACATAATGAATTAATTGAATCATCCCGTGTATCCTATCGTAGGCAAATAAAAAGTCGAAGATTAGCCTTTGAAGAGCGCCGCCGCAAAGTTGATGGTAATTTCTCTCTCGGTAACTCGATAAAACTCCCCGGTCGGATAATTAGGGAGCTGTAGACGGGAATTCGCACGCGATAGATCGGGGATGTATAAGTTTTATGTGGACGGGGAAAAATGCGGAATGGCTGCCCGAATTGGATGAACGGAGAGATATTTGCGAATTTGTTCTGTTCGCGAAAAGTTCTGTGTGCCTTTCGAAGCTGATTATCGAACAGAGTTTGAGTTTTGGTTCACATTTAGCCACTTCGAAAGTTGATTAAAGCCTGGAAATATTTTTCGCCAGATCATATTTCTCTAATTTACAAAGCCCAGATTAGCCTAAGACCTAAATTCCTTTCTGATGATTGAGGTCAATATTCAAACTTTCCTATCCAGAGAAGAGCAGTGGGACTGCTTGGCTAGCCAACTTCAGCAGCCAGTCTACTGCTACTGCTTAGAGGATGCATTGATATCTAGTTAGCCAAGACTAGTTCCATGCATAAGAAAAATATTGCGTTACTATAGCAATGAACAATAACTCCTTAGAAGTGTCAGTGTGAAGTTTGAGGTCAAAAAAGTAAACCAGAGTTACGCAATAAATTAAAAGAAAGAAGATGTCCACCGAAATTGTGAGTATCGAGCCATCATCAAGTAAACTGTATTTAAAAGAGTTGAGAGGTAAGCAGATTTACGAAGATATGCTCAATACTCTTGGTGATCAATGTCCTTCGTATGCTACCGTGAAAAATTGGACTGCAAGCTTCAAAAGAGGTAAATTCTCCATTGAAGATGATGACTGATCGGGAAGGCCAGTTTCAGTCTCAGTCCCCGAAAATATCGATGCAGTTCATGACATGATTTTATCAGACCGTCGAATTGGGCTAAAACGGATATCTGGAGCACTGTATATTTCATACGAACACGTTCATCATATAGTTCACGTCAATTTGGACATGAGAAAAATTGCTGCAAAATGGATCCCCAAATGTTTGAATGTTGACCAAAAGACTGCAGGGGTAGAAGCATCGCGTTCGATCTGTGCTCGATTTGAAAACAATGTGGACTACTCAAACCGAATTGTTACTATGGATGAGACTTGGGTACATTTCTACTATCTAGAAACAAAGCAACAATCGATAGAATGGCGACACTCTGGTTATCCAAGACCTTAGAAGTTTCGTGTCCAAAAATCTGCTGGAAAAGTTCTTGCTTCAGTTTTTTGGGATTGCCATGGAGTAATCATGATTGATTTTTTGGATAAGGGTAGAACAATAACCGGAGATTACTATTCGACATTACTGACCACTCAACGGGAAAAAATTGAGGAGAAATGACGCGGAAAGCTATCCAAAGGTGTTTTTTTTGCAGGACAACGCCCCTGCACACAAATCTCATGTTGCCATGCAAAATATTCGCGATTTGGGGTTTGAATTACTAGAACACCCCCCTTGTTCACCAGATTTGGCTCCATCCGACTATCATCTCTTTCCTCAACTGAAAAACAGTGTAAAAGGTCGTAAATTTCCTTCCAACGAGGAGGTAATGAATGCTGTGGAGGTTTGGTTTGCAGAGCAAGAAGAAACATTCTTTTTGAAAGGTCTAGAGACGTTGCAAGTTCGCTGTAATAAATGTATCCAATTAAGAGGAGAATATATTGAGAAATAAAATATTTTGACATTGAAATTTTGTTTGGTTCTATAGTAGGCTAAGAATTTTTCAATATATGCCCGTACGTGTGGTAAATTTTGTATCTTGAGTATTTTTCCGTATGATTTTGCGTGAGGTTAAGAAATATTGAATCTGTTGATATTATACTGCAATATACAGAATGGTTTTCTGCCTCAGTTTCTGCAGAAGAATCACGAAAACCATCCGAGAGAAGATAGGATTTCAACTTGCATCAAGATAACAATAGATTTTTGTGGAATTTTAACTTGGAAAGGAAATATACGGAAAAATTACTTGGAAGATAATGAATCTTTCGTTTAATTTCCACCGATCTTCTCTTAACCCCTTTGTGCGATTTGTGGTCGATCATCCGATTAAATCCAAGACGAGCACAAGTGTAAATCAAAGCCTCAGAATGTAATTAGGCATGTACCCGTTCATCAAAGTGACTCTGATTATTATTGTTGTACGCTCTGGAATCGAAATGGCTGGAAATGTTGGGAAGCTAATTACCTTAGCGTAACATCGTCCACGCACAAGCCATCTGATAGCTCGAATGCGGATTGAATAAAAAATTGTGCGTGGGTATTACGTTTGACATTTCAATCTAGATATTTGCTTTGGTTGAGGACAGTTGTCGAATATAACAGATTTCTTGTCACTAGCATGATTTTTGATATAAACCAGCCAGCCAGGGGAGTCCGGATGACTTGCCAAGGTAGGAGACTTGCACCACCTCAAATATTTCAATTCATCAAATTTCGCGCTACCGGTATCGTAAATAGTTTGCGACATACTCGTAACAAAGCACAACTAGTGGTGGCTCCATTTTGGCTGCCATCAGAACAGTTCGGGAGTGAGAGGGTTGAACGTGATTTTGTTGTTAGGAAGTAAGAAATTGAATAATTTTTGTTTGTTACACTGTCTGAAAAGTTTAATAGGTGCGTGGTGTTATTTAATTTTATTGCTTCTATTGATTAATATTGTTTTACAAACGATGAGCCTTTTTAATGATAGTTGTAAAAGTTTCAAGAAAACATCTTTTGAATAGACTAAAAGGGAGTGTGGGATACTTGACCCATGCTATGGTCGGGAGACATAATCAGTGGTCCAAGTTTTCCGAACAGAGCTTAGATAATAGTTTGCTTCAAAAAAAGAAAATTGAGTAATAAGGAATGAATATAAAAAAATATACAAAGGTTCAAAAAAGAAAAAACATCTCGGAAATAAGTGAGAGTGACTCTGAAATAGAAAATATGTATTTTAAACGCTGAAACATCTGATGATGAAAACCTTGACATAGACAATCGTTGACCATTGGAAATTGTTTTCTTTCAATGTTTTTCCTGATAAACCTACTCATGGTCAAGTCACTCTCACTCCCTGTTCAACTCTCCCATGGCAGACATGATCCAATTTTCGGGTACCCAAAATGTTCATTCCATCATCAATCTACCATTATTTGTCGTTATTATCTGGGCATAATATCTTTACGCAAAAAAACGAGTTGCTACCAATTACAGATACAACTTAAGTGGCTTCAGAATGAAAAGGGGTTCAACTCTCCAGACCTTGAACCAATTTTCATATTCCTTCTCCGTTTGCTATGTCATTTCCCAAATAATCCGTCCGGCTTTCCATCTGTGCTAGGATATTTAGCGTAAGAAATGTTTCACGGGTGAAGGGTTGCTAGCCCCAACCCCACACTTGGAGGACCAGGTAATTTTTAGTCAAGGTGTTCTTCCTCTAAGCCTTTGATGACCCAACATCCAACTACAAGGCAGCAGCATCCTGGCCAGATGAACCCTATTTTTTTACGAGGTTGTTACTCCACCTCCTCACCCTCTTTTCAACCTGGCTTGAGACAGGCTTTGGCAGATTAATTTCTCATTGACATATTCGAAAAAGGCGATTTCTTTCAAAATCGAAGCATTCCGCTAAAATCGTCCTTAAATTTCCTCATTCGAATTCACACGTTGAAACGATCAAAATTGTTCCAGAACCGGTGCTGCCTAACTACTTTCCCCCTTTGAAAATCGTTGAAATTGTTAGTGAGGCTCGAAGGTATCCATTGTCTGAAGACGTTACACCCATTCATTATGTCCCGCTAACGACATCGACGAAACAGTAATTTGGGACATCTGGGAAAAGTGATTTAACGGCGTTAAACACCCATTGAATATGAAAAAGTGGAGCGGAATACATTTGAATAAATTTGTATCATTTACACCCCCGGATTCGGACGTAGGGATGTCGGGCTTCGTTAGGGAAATGTAAAATATCCGCCTCCGGCGGGTGCAGACGCCCCCCCCAGCCCTCCTCGAGTGTTCGGTCCCCTATTTTTCGACGTCGTCATCGGGAATTACATACCCGCGAATCTTCCGAGGAAATATGCCCGGACTCGTCTGCCGGAAAATCGGTGTAGTGCTTTCGTTTTATGCGGAATTGTGGAAATCAGGTGCGGTTTACGTTTTCGTCGAGGGTTTTTCATCCATCCACTGTTCTCTCCCGCATCTCGGTTGATATTGGATTGTCTTCTGGCCTTTTTTCGATTTTTCAATCAGACGTCATTTTTGTCGCGTATTTTCGCCGGAATGAGCGCTTTCCTTTCACGGAAGGGGCTTTGTGCCTCGATTCATAAAGAATGTACTCTTCATTTCATACTAGATGAGAAAATGTGGGAGAATTGTTGGTGTTAATATTTCGAAAAATTATGTCGAATATGGAGTCATTAGAAAATTCGTCAAAAGGTCGCACTGAGGTCGATGATATTTTCAGATTTATCACTAGAGGAACTTCTCTTTTAGAATATGTATAACATTCGGATCTACGATGATTTTCCTGGCAGATACGCGACTCGAAAGTTGACCTTCGAAAATTCCCAAAAAATAGGGTTCAGTTAAAACTTCCTCAAGACCGAAGAGTTGCGCCGAGATGAATGAAAATCTCAGATTGATAACTAGAAAAGTTGCTCTTTCAGAATGTGTATCACATTTCCATCTGCGGTTACTTTTATTGAGGAATAAACGACTCTAAAGATGAACTTCGAAAAATTCCCAAAAATGTTTAGGCAGTTGAAACTTCATCAAGACCGAACAGTAGCACCGAAATGGATTAAATTCTCAGATTTATAACTAGAAGAGTTGCTCCTTCGGAATATGTATCACGTTTAGATCTATGATGATTTTTCTGGAAGATAAACAACTCTAAAGATGAACTTCGAAAAATTCCCAAAAAGTTGGGTTCAGTTAAAACTTCCTCAAGACCGAACGGTTATGCCGAGATGGATGAAAATCTCAGATTTGTTACTAGAAGAGTTGCTCTTCCAGAATATTCATCCCGTTTAGATCTACGATGATTTTCCCGGAAGATAAATTACTCTAAACATAACTTTCGCAAAATTCCCAAAAAGTAGGGTTCAGTTAAAACTTCCTCAAGACCGAACGGTTACGCCGAGATGGATTAAATTCTCAGATTTGTTACAAGAAGAGTTGTTCTTTCAGAACATGTATCACGTTTAGATCTGCGATGATTTTCCTGGAAGATAAATCACTCTAAAGATGATTTTCGAAAAATTCCCAAAAAGTTGGGTTCAGTTGAAACTTCCTCAAGACCGAACGCTTATGCCGAGATGGATGAAATTCTCAGATTTGTTACTAGAAGAGTTGCTCTTTCAGTACATATATCACATTTAGATGTACGAAAATTTTCGTGGAAGATAAACAACTCGAAAGATAACCTTCAAGAAATTCTCAAAAAGATGAGGTCAGTTAAAACTTCCTCAAGAACGAGCGGTTGCGCCGAAATAGATGAAATTCTCAGATTTATAACAAAAAGAGTTGTTCTTTCAGAACATGTATCACTTTTAGATCTGCGATGATTTTCCTGGAAGATAAATCACTCTAAAGATAACTTTTGAAAAATTCCCAAAAAGTTGGGTTCAGTTAAAACTTTATCAAGACCGAACGGTTATGCCGAGATGGATGAAATTCTCAGATTTATAACTAAAAGAGTTGCTCTTTCAGAATATGTATCACAATCAGATCTACGATGATTTTCCTGGCAGATAAACGACCTCTAAAGATGAACCTCTAAAAATTCCCAAAAAGATGGGGTCAGTTAAAACTCAAGAACGAAGGGTATCGCCGAAATGGATGAAATTCACATATTTATAACTAGAAGAGTTTCTCTTTCAGAATATGTATCACTTTCAGATCTACTATGATTTTCCTGGAAGATAAACGGCTCTAAAGATGAACTTCGAAAAATTCCCAAAAAGATGGGATCAGTTAAAACTTCCTCAAGACCGAACGGTTATGCCGAGATGGATTAAATTCTCAGATTTATAACTAAAAGAGTTGCTCTTTCAGAATATGTATCACAATCAGATCTACGATGATTTTCCTGGCAGATAAACGACCTCTAAAGATGAACCTCTAAAAATTCCCAAAAAGATGGGGTCAGTTAAAACTCAAGAACGAAGGGTATCGCCGAAATGGATGAAATTCACATATTTATAACTAGAAGAGTTTCTCTTTCAGAATATGTATCACAATCAGATCTACTATGATTTTCCTGGAAGATAAACGGCTCTAAAGATGAACTTCGAAAAATTCCCAAAAAGATGGGATCAGTTAAAACTTCCTCAAGACCGAACGGTTATGCCGAGATGGATTAAATTCTCAGATTTATAACTAAAAGAGTTGCTCTTTCAGAATATGTATCATATCCAGATCTACGATTATTTTCCTGGAATATAAACGACTCGAAAGTTGACCTTCGAAAAATTCCCATTACATTACATTCATTGAAAATTCTCTAATAATTGTATTCCATTTCCCACTCAACTACATGTAGTATTTTTCCTCTCTCCTCTCCAGCTGTATTAACTTCGGTAGACCAGCAGCATCAGTTCCGCACGCGATATATGCATCCTCTAATCATCCGCGCGAATCGACAAGTCATCCTGCCGGAACCACCGTTAATTACGGCGTCAGGAGCGTGCGGAGACCGCGTCGCGGCGCCCGTATCAATTATGCGAATTATATCGACGTCAATTTTCATTATAATGCGCGTATTCGATAGGTAATTACGGCAAGGTAATTGCTCGCACCTTTTTAATTGTCGCGTTTCCCGCTGAAATATAGAGCGCTATTAATGGAATTTCGTCGGCAGAATTCAATTTGTATCCGCGCGCCGACTGAAAGGACGCCGATGTCGCCGGCTACGGAAGCGCAATTAGCGTCTTACCTTTCTTCCCGACGACGACGACGTCTTGCGTCCTTTTCTCCGTGGAAACCTTCGACGTATAACTGTCGGAATTAATGACTTTTCTGAATGCTTTTTACTTATTCTTTTATCGTCGGTATTGTACGCCGGTAAATGTTAATGGGTGTTGGGTTAGTGACGCATTTATTTGTAGGGTTATATTTTTAACACTAGAAATACACGGTCTCGGAAATCCGGAGCGTCACTAATTATAATGCGACATGCATAATTTACGTTAATTCAGACTGCAGATCGGTGGTTGGAGCGTGGGGAATTTGCAGCATTTTAAGTGTCTCAAATGGTCAAGTATAATGTTGAAAATGACGTTGATCGTTTTTTTTATGTTTTTCGATTTTTCAGATCACTTTGATGGGCTCACTGGACTGTTTGGTTGTCTGCAATATACTACACAAATCCTTTGCAGTAGTATGACGCTCTGATTTTAACACAAAGGAGCAAATAGGTCATTTTCAAGGGCGTGTAATCCTTTGCACATTTTTGATCCAAAAAGCGGGATTTTCGAAATCGATTCTTCGTACTAGGATTGGAGCCTCGGCAACGCTGATTACAGAACCGGAGATCTCAATTGGATCGGAGGAATATAATAGGATATATCGCAGATTGAAATTTGCAATTTTTGATGAATGTCATTTCAACGATGAAAATCTAAACGAAGGAAAAAAGGCTTTCGAAAATACTCGCAACAGATTCAGCGTAAGTATTTGAAAACCTTTATTTCCATACCAAACTTTCGAATATCTGTCACTTTTTACGAGAAAAAATTTTTTTGTTTTTCCATTTTCCTGTTCACTTCGATGGGTTCTCTGGAGTACAATTATCTATCGAATTTTTAACTGTTTGGTTTTCTCGAATCTACAAATCAACTTTCATGCACTACATATCCAAGGACAGAAATAGGACATCCTGATTTTCTGACAGAGGAGCAAATAGGTCATTTCAGATAGGAACTTCAATATGCAGACGACTGCGCACTTATCGCTAGCAGATCAGAGGATCTACAGATAATGTTGGACACCTATAAACATATATACGAAGCTTTAGGCCTTAGACTCAATATCGACAAAACCAAAATCCTGGTAAGTCCGCCAGAAAGCCTTCAAACACATATCAGCCTGGAGAATGAAACTCTAGAACAGGTCGAGCAGTTCAAATACTTGGGTAGCTTCATAAACACTAGGGCTAACCTAGACACGGAAATACATAACCGTGTCAAATTGGCATCACGGGCATTCTACAAGCTAAAGGACAGAGTGTTTCAAAATCACGACCTCAATCTGAAGACCAAGACAGCTGTTTGCAAAGCAGTGGTCCTCCCAACGCTTCTTTACGAAAGCGAAAGCTGGACGCCCTACAGGCGACATATTAAACAGCTTGAACAAAAGCAACAACGTCATCTAAGACAGATAATGCACATCAGATGGTTCCACAAAGTTTCGAATGCAGACGTCTTGCAACGCGCGAGTTGTACAACAATTGAGACTCAAGTAACGAGGGCCCGACTCAGATGGAGCGGCCACATTCTGAGGATGCAAGACACGAGACTCCCCAAAAGCTCTGTATGGCGAATTCACAGAGGGAGCCCGAAAACTAGGAGGCCAGCATAAGCGGTTTAAGGATATACTACAATAGTTCCTAAAATCAGTTAATGCCAATCGGTTGGGTCTCTTCAGTTTCTGGAGGGCACATAGTCGCAATTAGCCCTAAGAGATTATAAGTCTGTTTGCACCGTTTTTTTTTCGTCTTTTTGTAGATTTATTCCCGGTAACGGGATGCAGCAATGAATGAATGAATGAACCCCTTGCTCATTTTTGACCCAAAAATCGAGATTTTCGAAATCGACTTTTTGTGCTAGGGTGAAAGCCTTGGCAACTCTGATTATAGAACCAGAGAGACAACTGAATCGGAGAAATATTATCATTTTATAACTCCGGAACCAGATGTCGGATTTTGATGAGAATTTAACTATAGTGTGATTATAGTGTGATATCGGATTAGGGTTTTTGTCAGGAAGGTTTAGCGAATCTTTCCATAATTGTAGTTTGCTTTCAGTTTTCTTGATAGAGAGGTTTTTCTCAGATGCTCAGATCAATTTTTTGATGCTGATTATTAATTATAATTTTTTTCGATTTCATTTTCAATATAGGATTCAAGCTTGTTATTAGTGAAATCCAAAGACATCCAAACCGAATATTCATGGAAAAAGCTCATGCTACTTCTGTGTATTTAACGAGAGCCGGAGCAAATCCATTTTATTTCACAATAAATTCTCAACTTTCGATAAAAAATGGAGAAACATATTTTCTCCTCTCATAAAACCCAACATCACCCATCTGAAGGTTGTCATCCAACCATTCACCACCACGTTCTCAATCTATTTCGACATTTGTCGATTTCACAGGGCTTTTCCACGCCTCCCCACCACAATATCTAGACCTCACGGGTTATCAACTGACCTCAAAGACCCCCTGCATCTCTATCCGTCAGAACCACTTCCACCACTTCCCGAACAATGAAAATAACATCGTCAGCCTCCCCATCCACTCGCAGCAATCCATCAAGAACTATTTGCAGCAGCAGCAGACAATCGGGCCTCGGACGGGCGGCTAACACCTACTCCAGAATGGCATCCATTCCGAAAATAATGACCCGTCGAAACAGGTATACGGGGCTGAAATGGGCCGAATAAATGCGTCCGGGCAAGTGAATCGACAATCGGTAAAATGAGGGTTGACACGCGAACCTTGAGCGGACAATGCGATGCATCAGCGTTCTTCCGTCGTCGTTGGAAAGAAGTGCGGATGGATTTTTTTTTTCATTTTGCTCCTACTAGGACCGTTACTCATCTCGGAAAAATATGACCCGGTACTGGGAAAACAAAGAGACGGGGGTTTTGTTAGCTGAGGGTGTAGATTTTGGCTGAACGTTCCTGGGTATTAGCCAGATTAGGGAAGGTGAACTTTTGTGATGGATTACATCGAGGGCGGAAAAACTGGGTTGAATCCTACTCAATGTCTAAGGTTCTCTCTAACTAACTTAGAACGAATTATACAGGGTGAATTTTTGACTCATACAAATATTTTAACAGTAGATTCCTGAGGTCAAAAGAATCACTTTTTTCCCTTACCATTTTTTCCGAATCGGCTCGGTTTGAAAGATACAGGCTATTGAAAAACCATAAAAAATGTTATTTTTAATTCCATCTCACAAAATATATTGACGAATGAAATGAATTTCAGAATATAGTTTTTCATTTATTTCTTTAATCTTTTTTGAACCCAAGATATCACCCACGTCTTCCAGTTTTCCCATTACGTACCATAAAAATACCAAAATTTCAAAGAACCCAACTCTTGAAACTAAGGAGGACGCTATCTAATGAATATTTGAACGTTTTATAAAATAAAGTTTTCTTCATATTTTCTCGTATAATGCGCCTTATTCGAGTGATTTGATGTTCGAATATTAATCTGTGAAATCTGAGAAATAGGGCACTATTTTTGAAAAAACCACAGATGTGTAGTGTCATAGATTAAGCTTGTTATTCTGAATCATAGACATAGAGACATGGATTGTGCCTTCCCTTTCTATATATGCATGAAATTCGATCAAAAGAAGTGACAGAGAGAGAGAGAGAGACTGAATATCAGGCATGCAGTTGTCTTTTTCTATAATTTTGATTGGTCAGCACTCACCCCCTATATGAACACAAAAGAGACAGGTAATGGCCGACGTACATTTCTCTCTTTCTATAAAATAGCCAATTTCATTCTGGCATTGCTCAGTCCATGTCTCTATGTCTATGTTCTGAAGGTTATCGTTTGGACAAAAAGTCATCTACATGGTTTACAGATAGATCAAAATCAGAAATGGGCACCGGCATTGGCGTATTTGTCCTATACTGAGGATCTCTAAAACCCTGAGTGAATCCTCTATTTTACAGACCAAGACACTGGCTCTTTATGTATGCGCTCAGGAGTGTCTTAAAATGAACCTCAAAGGAGCGCATATCTATATCACCACGGACAGCAATGCCACGCTGAGGTCCCTGGAATCACACTGCCAAAGATCTCTGCTGACATGGGAGTGCCGGAATACCATAAAGCAACTGGCCAGAGGCAATAAAGTGATTCTACTATGGGTACCAGGGCATTGTGGTGTTGAAGGAAATGAAAAAGCCGATGAACTTGCAGAAAGAGCATCAAGGTTAACACCTGCTGGACCTGAGCCTTTCTATGGGCTTGGAAAGTACCAACGGTCCAACAATGGGAGTTGAACAACAGAATAACCCTCTTGAAAAACACCCCTGGACTTAGTCAAAGAAATTCGTGATGATTTCACCGACTTATACCAAAAAACTGCTGAAGCTGTCACGAGCTGAGCATCGGGTGATGGTCCAACTGCTGAAAGGGCAATGTGTCCTATAATTTGTTCCGTATGGGAGAGTTAGCAGATGCTATTTGTAGGCTCTGTGCATCAGAAGCAGAAACAGCTGAACACATGGTATGCAAGTGTCCAGAGCTGGCTGGCAAAGAATCATTCATATGAGGAAACCAGTCCTAGATACTCACGAGGTTACAGCCAAGGTCCCTAAGGATGTTTTCGGTTTTATCAACACCACTGACGACCTCCTTGGTTTCCTATAAATGAGTAGGATAGAGAACAAAAGATCTACATGGTCACAGTTCTGAAAAGCTAATCGAGCCACAACGACCCCGGTTAAAATAATAATATTCTGAAGGTAATTTTGTTTTTCCAGAGGTGGCACAGCTTAGTATGAAAACTTAAAATGGCTATATATTTTTATCAGGGTCAAATCGCAAAAATAGTATAGGAAAAAAGTTTCTCTTCTGACCTCAGCAATCTCCTGTTCAAATTTGAAAATGTACCACTCAAAGACTCGCCCTATATGCTACAGAAAGGTTCTATGCCTAAAAATACCCTATTATTTCTTTTGTTAAGATGCACAAGAGCACCTTTCTCCCTAATTTTCGACAGAAATTGCAAAAACTTTTTTGTACTCCTTATAAAAAAGCAGCAAGATAAATCAATGCACCAAAGGCACAACAAACAGAACCCAGTCCTTTCCTCGATCATTTGACGAATATTGAGCACTCGATCGTCTCCTACCATTCTGTTCCGACCAATTGAATCAAATTTCCTTCTAGATATTCCGTCTTTACTCCTAATAAATCCCAGTTCGTCACAATAACCCTCCCAACCCGAGCAGAAAGGAAATAACGACCGGAAAAAGGAGCACAAGACGCCCCCTCCTGTATGATATACCAGTCCGATATATAAAGCCGAACCTGGCCGAAGAAAAAAGACCTTATCCCCCTAATTATCCGCCGAATCGATTGATCTCGCCGACCTGCCCCTCATTTCCCTTTTTGTGGCCCATTTCCGCCCACGGCCGTCTTCCGTTCACTTCCGCGGTCCGAGAAAACAATTCCTCTTCGGTCGCATCAAAGTGAAACGGTATCGGAAGGAGCGTTTCTCCTTTCCCGAATTTATTACGATCGCTCTGGGAACGGGGGAGGGGAGGCAGGCGGGGGGTGACTTACGAGAAGAACGACGACGACGCTAAAAATCGACTTGATCGAGTCCGCGATTGATTGTCTGGAAGGGGTGTCTCGTTTTATGGGACACCATAAAGTTTGTCCATGAGAAAAACTGGATTTTGAGGAATAACCATCACTTCCGGTCATTGAAACTTCATTCATATCAGCAGTAATACGATGAATTTGAGAGGAAACTGGACTAAGTGAGGCGAAAAAGATACGAGATCTTTTTTATACCATGTGACTTCTTCTTCTACGTGCGGAGCCTCTAACAGGCTGAAATGTAGCCTTGTGACCCATTTTTTCATCCGCATACAACTGGAAAGACTCACCCTGACCTGAGACTCGCCAAAAGTCAACAGAGACCCTCTCATCATAGGAATAGTGGATGTTTTGTTTCCTAGGAAACCGATCCTGCATACTCACGAGGTAACGGCCAAGGCCCCTAAGGATGTTGTCGGTTTTATCAACATCATTGACGACATCCTTAGGTTCCTATGAATGAGTAGGGTAGAGAACAAAAGATCTACATGGTCACAGTTCCCGAAAGGCTAACCGAGCCACAACAACCCCGGTTCAAATAATAATAATAATAATAATAATAAAACAAGAATCTGATAAAAACTATTAATACCTATGCTTGCTCGGCGCTGAGCTACTCATTCGGTATCATCTCTTGGACCACCACCGATTTACTAGCCTTACAGAGAAAAATAAGGACGATGCTGACTAAACACAATAAACATCACCCCAAAAGCTCGATAGAACGGACCGAGCTGCCAAGACATCTTGGGGGTAAAGGAATTGTTGATTTGTCCAACCGTATGTCCCAGAAAATTGAAGGACTTCGAAAATATTTCCTGCGCAAGGTTGCTTCATCAGAACTCCATCAAGTAATTTGTGTTTCTGATAGTTCTACACCGTTAAAGCTACATCAGGACCACTTGAAAACCGTCGAACACTCTGCAGAAAGTAAAATGCAGAAACTGATTGGCAAACCTTTGCATGGGAGGCACCAGAACGAGGTCAACCATGATTACGTCGACATATCTGCGTAGAACTACTGGTTGACTTCCGGAAGGTTGTGTCCTGAAACAGAGGGCTTCATGCTCGCCATCCAGGATCAGGTGATTCCAACAAGAAATTACATGAAATATATCGCCAAGGATGCCTCAGTGGCGGACGATAGCTGTCGTTATGGCTGTGCGACACATGAAACTATCCAGCACATCACCGGGGGATGTCAGAAGTTCGCGGGCACGGAGTACAAAAATAGACATGATGCCGTTGCCAAGATTCTTCACCAAGAATTGGCACTAAAACACCAACTTCTAAGTTCGAAAAAGGTTTTTATAACAATTACCATCCGGATGCTGTATTGGAAAATGAACATCAAAAGCTCTACTGGGATCGCACGGTTCTCACAGACCGGAAAATAACCCACAATAGAGCAGACCTCATATTGCTCAATAAGGATGAGGACAGAGCACTATTCATCGACGTGGCGATTCCAAATAATAACAAACTTCTAGATGGGCACACCAAAAAAGTTTCAAAATACAGAGACCTCGAGAAACAAACCAGGAGACAGTGGAAGCTGAAAGATATAAAGATCATCCCTATTGTCATATCATGTACAGGCCTGATACCGAAGAAACTACTAAAGAACTTGAGGAAACTTCAGTTTGACGAAAATATCTAAAGAGTCATGCAGAAGGCGGTACTGCTGTGAACGACAAGAACTGTACGCAAGTACATGGGAAATTCAGAGGAACACCGTCTACTCCGACAGGAAGTGCGGGTGGAGCAGGAATCCAACCTACAGCAGGGAGGCGAGGAGCGACCCGGACCCGACCACCACCACGAGCCCGAAAACCTGGAAAGGGATCCAACAGAGCTTAATCCTTTTGATTCTGAGATATCTAGGATAAGTGAATTTTACTCTGGAGAGGAGTGTGAAAGCCGCAAGGCTAAAGTCATTCCAAAGGCAAATAATTGACAAAAATTTCCCGGTAGGCTAGAGTATGCGTTATAATTATTATTCGATTTAAATATTCCGTTTTCACAAAATGTCATGAACCACGAGACAACGAGACTTTTGAGAGACTCTCGCACAAGACTCGACACTAGAGACCACAAGACGAGACTTGTCTTACCGAAGACGACGAGAAGAGACTTCAGTAAAGTCCCGTATCGTTAGTCACGTGGGCATCTCTAAGCGAAAAGAGCTTTAATGGGATGTAAAATAGATCTTAAGGTCACATTGCAACGCAATCTCCTTTTGAATATACAGTTAACCTACCAACCTACCCAAAGAATATGCATGAAATACACTGAAACACCCCCATTTCTGAATTTAATTAATTCTTTATCGAGCTCCGATGAATAACATCAATGCCGGAGCAGGCGATTCTCCTCTGGAAAGTACTTGTGCAATCTTCAAAAGTATTGAGTCATGGCCTTCCGAGTCGGAGCGTAATTTCACAGTGTGTCTTGCCCATTATTTCGAGAGAATATCTAATGAAAATTAAGGATACGAAACGAACTTTCCCCCATCCACCCCATCTTCGACGCAACACCTCATTCATCAAATTCTCCCGGCGGGCACATCTCGAAATTTTCATCTCGCAGAGTTTCTTACATCCCTCCGAGATCTTCACAACTTTGTCCGCGATGCACAATTATAATTGATTACAAGACCGGGGTGTGAAACTCGAATCGACAAGGGGATATCGGGCTTTGAGGGTTTTTTGCGCGGAGATCGTTCTGTGTAGATACAACAGTCTAGTCTTACACTTGCTGCAGAAGAAACACTATAACGTTGAAACTGTTTGTTTCACAAAAAACCCTTGGAATTTAATGTATTAACCAGGAGAACGTGATACTGCTCCTAATCCTCTCATTGCAACCTTTCTGTTACAACTGTTTGCCTCTAAAAACTGTTACAATCACTCATCATCTATTGAGCCATTTTCATCATATTGGAACATATAGGGTGGGCAAAATTCGTTATCTACTGAGGGAATCTCCAGAACTATAAGAGCTAGAAGAAAACGGATGACACATTTCCGAGCCCTTCTTCAGAGAAACAAAGAATGGTGAAAACCGTGGCCTCCTACGATTCTCCATTTTTGAGTTATCAACAAAAAATGAGATTTTAACGATTTCGAACAGTTTTGATAACTTTCATGTCTTTGAAGTTACAGATCTGAAACTTGAACCTTCTACAAACTCTTCATTCACGATCTATCATATTGTGGAAACATTCAGCTGAAATACAAGTCGCTTAGAGATGAAACTCATATTCATTTCTAAGATCCAAAAACAAAGCAACAATCGATGGAATGGCGACACTCTGGTTACCCAAGACCTAAAAAGTTTCGTGTCCAAAAATCTGCTGGAAAAGTTCTTGCTTCAGTTTTTTGGGATCGCCATGGAGTAATCATGATTGATTTTTTGGATAAGGGTAGAACAATAACCGGAGATTACTATTCGACATTACTGACCACTCTACGGGAGAAAATTGAAGAGAAAAGACGCAGAAAGCTTCCCAAAGGTGTTTTGTTTTTGCAGGACAACGCCCCTGCGCACAAATCTCATGTTGGCAATCAAAAAATTCGTGATTTAGGGTTTGAATCACTAGAACACCCCCCTTATACACCAGATTTTTCTCCATCCGACTATCATCTCTTTCCTCAACTGAAAAAGAGCTTAAAAGGTCGTAAATTTTCTTCCAACAAGGAGGTCATAAAAGCTGTGGAGGTCTGGTTTGCAGAGCAAGAGGAAACATTCTTTTGAAAGGTCTAGAGACGCTGCAGTTCGCTGTAATGAATGTATCCAATTAGGAGGAGAATATGTTGAGTAATAAAATATTTTGACATTGAAATTTTGTTTGGTTCTATAGTAGGCTAAGAATTTTTCAATATATCCTCTTATTTCATGGCAAACCGTGTGCTTTTATATAAAAGTGAATGGGGTATACTACTTCGTTCACCAAGTGGCTGGGAAAAAGTTTATCCTTGTTTTTTACTAAATACCTAACTTATTTCCAAGGTATATTTGGTGCTTGAAAGACGTTCATTGTAAGGATTCCAGAGGCGGCATTAGAAAACTTGAAATAGCAAACAGGGCTGAAATAAGAATCATCTAAACCCTGCTTTCTGCTTGTTCGTTGTTGCGTTCATGCATGCTCGAATCAAAGAGTTTTATTACCAAAAATGAAACAGCCAGATAAACGAATTCATTAATTATACAGAGCGAACATACCGATCATCGGGATTGCCCAAATAGCCTCAAAAATTAAACCATTACATCGACACACAAACACATCCCAAACGACAAGATAATTTTCATATTTCCGACGCGCGCTCCCCCTATTTATCTTTCCAATTGAAATCAAAGCTTGTACATCGGGCCGTACGGTACACACACACACACACACACGTGAAATTAATCTATATTCAAATTTGTTTTTCGGCGTGTAACCCAGGAAAACACCGGTGAGTCCGTAATTAGTGTGCCTTTGTACGGGCGTACTATCAAGAACACACCACCCGTCCCTGGGGAAATTGCCAAGCGCAGAATTTTAATGGATCCCCGATATCGGCTCTGACGCAAAGGTGAACTTTGATGGCATAATGGACAGCGGCTGGTCCTGCTCTTTTACGACGAGAAAACCTCCTTGTAGTGTGCAGGTAGACTGAGATTATGGGAATTTTAAAGAAGGGGTTTATGTGAGGACCTGCTGTTTATGATCGAATAACATGTACGCTAGTTAAGTAGGGGGAGTTTTATCGAAGGTGGTGTAGTGGAAATCATAAAGCCCATCGGAAATATGAGTGTTCGAAGAGGTTCCGGGAGCATTATTTCCAGTTATGATCTAGCCAGAGAATATTCCAATTTTTAGGTGGGGAAAAATTCAAAATAAGTGTCTTCTGCTGCACGTATTTCGAAGAAGAGCCTTCCTGGATGTAGGTTTATATGAAATATTCATCCTTTTTTTCGAACTTCAAATTCAACTTCATTTTGGGACACCCTGTCCTTATTTCAATTCTGAAAACAAAAATTTTTCAACTGATCCAGAAAATATAGATTTTGATATTTGAAAGATAAATCTCAATATTCTGAGGACTGCCCTGACTATCTCGAAATTGCATCTGCCAACTTGAAGGGTAATTAGAAGTCAACGAGCCCACAAAATTTCATTGAAATTGGACCGTTCATTCTTACGTTATATAATGTATGTCAAAGTTTAGTGATGGATCAACATTAGGAAGGGGCACCGGCATTGGCGTATATGGACCTAAACTGACAATCTATTAAGCCTTGGTAAGTGAAGCCTCTATTTTACAGGAATGTCTTAAAATGAACCTCAAAGGGTCGCATATCTATGTCACCACGGACAGCCAGGTCACGCTGAGGTTCCTGGAATCACACAGGGATCTCTGCTGACATGGGAGTGCCCTAAGAACATAAAGCAACTGGCCAGAGACAATAAAGTGACTATAATATGGGTACCAGGGCATTGTGTCGTTGAAGGAAATGAAAAAGCCGATGAACTTGCAAAAGGAGCATCAATGTTAACACCTCCTGGACCTGAGCCTTTCTGTGGGCTTTGTAAATAACAATATAGGGCAGCGGTCCAACAATTGGAGTTGAGCAACAAAATAACCCTCCTGGACTTACTCAGTCAAAGAAATTCGTGATGATTTTACCGACCTACACCAGAAAACTGCTAAAGCTGTCACGAGCTGAGCTTCGGGTGATGGTGGGACTGCTAACAGGGCACTGTCGGTGCAAATACCAATTGTACTGGGAAATCAGTAGATGAGATTTGTAGGCTCTGTGGATCCGAAGCAGAAGCAGCTAAACACATGGTATGTAGAGCTGGCTTATGAGGAAACCGGTCCTGGATACTCACAAGTTAAAGGACAAGGTCCCTAAGGATGTTGTCGGTTTCATCAACACCATTGACGACCTCCTTGGGTTTCTTTGAATTAGTAGGGTAGAGAACAAAAGATCTACATGAACGCAGTTCCCGAAAGGCTAATAGAGCCACAAGGATCCCGGATCAAATAATAATAATAAATAATAAATAATAAATAATATGGATATCCATATCTAAATCCATAAATCACCCTGTATCTCCGAAACTGATGGCCTTAAGTACAAAAGAAGCAACCTTAAAGACCTAGATGAGCTGCATTCACCACTAGCCTATGGCCAACCCTTTAGATTTAGCTTGTTATTCTGAAGGGAATTCTGTTGTCATTATAGTGTTCTTCTTCAGCGAAGCACTTGATGGGCTGAGTGAGGGTAATTCTTTTAAATAGAGTCAGGCTGAGCAATATTCGATACGCCGACCATACCATTGTGATGGCTGACAGTCTGTATGCCTTACAACAGCTAATGGACCAAATCACACACCACAGTTAACAGTATGGTCTCAATATCAATGTGCAGAAAACCAAACAGATGACAATAAACACAAGTGAAATAACAGGAGCTCACTTATACGTGAATGGAACACGAATAGAACGATTGAAGCAGTATAACTACCTTGGTACTGTAATAAATGAGCAGTGGGGCAGCGCACAAGAAATAAGGATTCGCATAGGGAAGGCTAGAACGGTTTTCAACAAAATGGGTGGCATCTTCAAGAACCACAACTTATCCCTGGAAACGAGAGTGAGACAGACACCTAAGATGTTATGTATTCTCCGTATTGCTATATAGCGTGGAATCTTGGTCATTGACAGAAGCCACCACGAAAAAACTGGAAGCATTCGAAATGAGGCCTTATAGGAGAATGCTCAGAACAGAATACCTTGGATAGCTCACGTATCAAATAAAGAAGTGCTGGAGGGAATGAGAAAAGAACTCGAAATCATTCTCACAGTAAAGAGAAGAAAGCTCGAATACCTGGGGCATGTAATGAGAAATAAACAGAGATACTCCCTACTACAGAATATAATGCAGGGGGAAGTAGTAGGTAAGAGAGGACACGGTAGAAGAAGAATATCGTGGTTGCGGAACCTACGAACCTGGTTTGGGAAAAGCTCGGCAGAGTCATTTCGAGCTGCTACCAATAAAGTGGTGGTTGCCAATATGATTGCCAACATCCGGGACTGATAGGCACTCGAAGAAGAAGAAGAAGAAGCGTTTGAAATATTGCCAACGTTAGAACGTGCGTTCAGAGAAAATATCATTTATTCATTAAGGGGAGACTAGGGAGCATTGATACATGGGGAGGCTTGATACAGGCTTATAAATGCGGTCTGTAGCCGTTTTCAAAAGTATTATACTAGTGAACACTTTTCTTTGGCAGAGGGCAAACAGTAGTTTGTGAAATATTCAACAAAGAGTGTTTCGAGGTGAGAAATTGTAAGTTTTTACTCAAGTTACCTAAGGGTTTTATGATCATGCATTAATTCTTCGGCATAAACAAACATTTCACTGGGAAATATGCATAAAACTACTCAATTTACAGTTTTATTCGGTTTTCAAAATATGTGCGTATAAGATGAAAACATAAATCACTTTAAAAATTGCTTTCTGGGAGGTTTGAGACATTTCTCGTGGGGAGGCTTGATACATGTATCATCTTCAAAAAATATTCCGTAGCTAGTTGGATAGGCCTACATGAAGGCGTTTTCAACATCCAACATATCAAGGAGATTTTTAACAACTGGAATTTATCCGTATAATCCCCATGTTTTTAACGAGGCCGACTTTTCTTGTGCGGAAGTGACTAACCGACCATTTTCTGATTTTTCTACACCTATGGGTCCAAAGCAAGCCAGTATCATTGCTGACCTACCTACTGAGCTAAATAGTCCTAGTACATCCAGCAGCATATACAGCCGAGGCAGAACAAGAACCAAGAAAATCAAACAAAAGAGGTATACGAAAGAAAGAGTATGTAGACCGGGGTATTTCGGACAATGAGGATGACACAGTTGAAGAATATGACTGAGAGGGCGAAGATGTAGCCTATATATATTGCAATGGTTCAGTTTCATCCTCTATTAGATCAAACGAATTCTGGATCAGGTGTCAGGTGTGCTCACAATGGCGCGCCGAAGAATTTGCCGGTGTTAGAAAAGGCAGAAAAATGTTTATATGTGACATTTGCAAGTGATGCCAATGGAACTTATATTTTCAATTTGTGTCTCATACCTCCCAGTACATCGTATCAATCCTCCCATATGTGGGGAGGCTTGAGACAGTTTGCATGTTTTTGTGTTGAACGTTCTGTACAGAATAAGATGTTTATGTTTTGAGACTTCTATATTTATTTTGTCGAACGATTAATTTAAGAATTATATAATATAAGAAAAGTCCTGTTCCTTCATATAATTCAGTTTCCAAAATAAAAATTCCAAAAAACGTATCAACCCTCCCCAATCTCCCCTATATGAAAATGAAACGTTGAATGGGTTATGTTTGAATCTGGTAACTCTTAGATGAAATAAAATGAGCAATGGAGCAATGGAGGATTGCAAAAAGTAAGATTTTGCTTGTTGTTCGAATGGAGTAGCTTATTTGGGTCACCTAATAACGCTAAAGCTCTGCTTCCAACTTTCCCATAACAAAATCGCCATTGAATCATGTTCACCAAACATCGAAATCGTTTCATTCCGGCCACGTTGCCACCGGGAGATTTGCCGTTTTCGAGGTGAATCATTCCGCTCCGTCTCCCCCTGGACCAATATCGACGGGACATGATTGAGGAAAAAAGTGCAAAAAAATATGAAATTCATAGTCTCCAATTCATAGGGGACGCCGTCGGAGCGACGTTGCCTCCGAAGATAAGCTCACCGTATCATTATTTTTGCTCTGCTGGCTGCCATTCAATAGACGTCGAGGCCATAATATAATGGATAATGCTGTAAACGATTGCGCCCCCGCTTTTCTATGACGTTTCACGTCGACGTGTCATTATTTTTCGGCGCTCGACGTCCGGACGAGCTGTCGACGGCGCTGGAACGCGTTCAAATTTCCAGTCGGATATCGTTGTTATTGTTAATCGTGCACGTCGTAGATTATCCTTGGAGCAGGCTGGAGATCTGTCGATTTTTCTCTTAGAATATCGGAAAGAACGATGCAGCGTTGAAAAAAAATTCGTTGTCCAGTAGGCTATGGAATTTTGAAGCTCGATCTCTGTATCTGTTCCCCAGCTTCTGGCAGATGTATCTGGCACGGAAATTTTTGTGGCATAGGAAAATGTTCCAGTAAGAAAGAGATTCAGGAGAAAAACCGAAAGAGAAATACTCTTCCGAGACTGGAAAAATTCAAAAAGTTCCTTGAGAATACTAAGAAGTATTTTGATCTCACCAACAATGGCAACATCTCCTTACTGGATTTCTTACATGGTAGGGCATTGACGCCTCAGGAACCACCTAATGAGAATGAGTCTGGCAGAAACTGACGCGTGCAGATTCTGTTGGAAGAAGGAAACCACACCACCTGGTGAGAAATTTCCAGGAGCTAAAGTCATCCCGGGTAATGGGGTTCATTAATACTCTGGGAATGGATATAGCGTCGTAAACAGCTCTGATAAGGCTCACAATAGATCTTAAGGTCTTACTGCAACGCAACCTCCCTTAAAATCTAGAATTTAGCATCGGCTGTACAATTTTTCAAGTAAACCTTCAAATTGGAGTTCTGCCTTGTTCTTATATTGAAATTATCAGTAGATTATGCTCACCGACCTGCAAAAAGCAGAGGAGAAAATAAAAGGCGATTGGGAATTCAAATGATTGCAGCGACATGGTGATGACAGCTCATGCAGTTAATGCAATGATTGACATTTTTGAGGTTGAGATTTTCGTCAAATAAATCATTTTTCTCAGTTTATAGTTGCTTTTTCCCAATTTTAAGGATTGGTTGTCGACACTGGATTCAAGTGAACCAGAACTATTTTATATTGCCTTCTCCAATGGTTAAAATTGCATCATTGATGCTAAGAAAACTTGTCCAAGTTGAACTGTAAATAAAAAATGATTTTCTGAATGAATTTTGTGTAAATGTTATCGAGATTCTTATACTAGGTGGAAAAAGTCCTCTCTGGGAAAACAGATTTGTTTTTTGTGTAAACCCTTTCATTTTGAGGTTATATATCCAGGTTAGTTAATTCACATTCTATTCTTCGTAACTAAATTGTGTACAAAAGCTTTATACTATGATATAAGAAGAGAGAAGAGAAACACGTGTCGTGGTTCAAAAACTAATTTTTGTAAAAATCATATAATCTGTTTTTAGACATATAGATCATAGAAATAACAATCGATTTCGTGTCATCAGGAAATTGAAGATTATCCCAGAAGGATGGCATCCTGCCAGTGGATTTTCAACCAATTCATTGAATTGGTTGAAATAATAAGAATAACCTGAATCAGTATTAATTTTGATCAAGATGAAGCCAGAGCACACATAACTCTAGAAATTAAACTAAAAAATATTTTTCAGGATCAGCCTCAATACCAAACATGAATTTCCTCCAAGGTCGTGTGATATAACACTAAGTGTTTTTTTTCCTATAGCCTCGTTTGAATAATTCAATTTTTCAAATGCGTGTTGCTGATTTGGAACAACTAAAGACTGGAATCATTGAAAAAATTGATCAAATTAACGATGATCCCTTCATTTCAAATAACGTTTGGAAATCTGTCAAATGAAGAGGTGAGAAATCTTTGGAGCACTTATTGAATAGCCTATTGCTATTGCGAATTCCAAACGAGCGATACGCCCCCTGGTGTAAATTGTTGAATATAAAAAGTTGATGCACTTTTGTTTGTTTACATCTAGGAATCGAGGAACGGAGAATATTTTGGTGTGTCATTAGGAGTTTTCATAAAAAATATATCTTAATCTGTTGAAAATATCTACATCGTGAAAATGGGAAAAGCTTAGTGAAGCTTTCATAATTTGCATCCTTTGAGCAAATCTTCGATTACGACTTTCTTGTGAATATGTCAAAAATCTGTTTCCCCCAGAGAGGACTTTTTCCACCTAGTAAGTTGATATGCATATACATTTCGATAACATTCACAAAACTCGGATAAGTTTTCTTAGCATCAATGTTGCAATTTTAGCCATTGTATACAATAGAGAGTTGTATTGTATACAATAGAGAGTATAAAATATTATAGTTTTTGCTCTCTGGCCAATGTCTTTCTATTATGATCATATATAGAGCCAAGAGTTTTGATTTGAAAAATATAACTATAACTATAATAATTAACAGACTTGAATCCAGTTTCGACAACCAATCTTCAAAATTGAGAAAAAAAAATTATAAACTGAAAAAAAAAGGATTTATTTGAAGAAAATCTCAAAATCCCCTTCAAAAATGACAATGACTACATTAGCTGTTTACTTCGAACTGTCACCACCATGTCGCTGCAGTCTATATTTGAATTCCCAATTACCAACATGATTTCGATTTTCCACAGCCGCCTGTGATGTCAATAGTTCTTCAATCGAACGTAGAATAGGAAACGATCAGTGAAATAACATCAATTAAAAAAATTATCATGCGTCATTCGGCCGTGCCAAACGTCTCTTTCTCCGACAAAGACTTACTAGTAGACGACAATGTCGACACCGAGTAATAATTCCGCGATTCCCATCACGTAAAACGGAGAAAGCCACTTCTTTAATTCCCAATAAATATTCAGGATCGACGACGCGCACTGAACCTCCTTACTTCCTTATTCCACGTGGAAATCCCCCTCCTTACGAACTAATGAAATCGTCCCCGAAAACCCGAATCCATAAAAGTAATTACATCCCGGGGCTATCCCATAAAAAATCCTATCAGGGGGCTTCCCAGAAAAATGGCCTTATCAGCCCGACGCGGCCCCCTCCCCACCTGTACTCCACCCCCAGTTCGTTAGGACGTCGAATCGTATCGAAAGTTTTCATTTAATCACTAATCCCATTTCCGTAATTAAAAGTTGCGGTTCATAGGGCCCCAAGAAATGCCGTTTGAACTCAGATTAGGTCCTTCCGATCGAACTGAGCTGATCCAGTTATCCGTTTGCATCGCGCCGGCTTTGCGGAAATGATTCCGACGCCACTCATTCGATTACGATATGAAAAAGAACGGGTTAGTTCTGTGTTATTCCGCCGGACGGGATTCGATTCTATGGCGCGCTCGGATTGGGAATCCGCCACATCTGGTGGATATTTCACGACTAGCATCGTAGTTCGAGGGTGGAAAACTCAACTGAATGGAATGGGAGACTTCGATAACGGCTGCGGCAGTGAATGGAGTTCTCACAACTTATATATTGAGTTATGAAGTGCCTGCGAACTGGGAGGGTTTATTTTTGTAAGAGGGAACACGGAACCTACCCAAAAGAGCTCTACTCCTCTATGGTCCTTCGAAAGTATGACGATTGGGCGGTGAAGTAGGGGAAAAAGTCGAGGAGTTCAACTGCCGCAGAAGTTGAAGAATGGAACGTCAGTATACTGTTCTATGGTTGATGTTGTGTGTCTATACTCCATTCACTTTTATTTTAGCACTCGGTTGGCCATATAGATTCGTAATCGACACATTCCACTCTGTACACATAGACATAAAGACATGGTCTGTGTCTGTGCTTTGTCTTTAAAGACAATAGAATTCTATCTGTGCATGAAATACGGTCAAAAAAAGTGACAGAGAGAAACTGAACATCGGGTCTGATAGTTGTCTTTTTCTAGAATTTTGATTGGTCCGCACTCACCTCTATGTCAATAGAAAAGAGACAGCTATAAGCCTGACGATCATTTTTTATATCTTTCTATGATCTCTGTGAGTTTATAGGCATTGCCTAAACTCTTATCTCTGTTAATAATAATAAAAAATAGCCAATTTGCTATTGCTCAGTCCATGTTTCTATGTCTGTACACTCTGTACAGTACAAAAATTTGGGGTTATGACGCTTGTCAAAACATTTTTGGGTTTTAAATCAGCGCTATGTTGTCCGTTCTACGTAAAAGTCTCAGTTATTACGTATTTTATTACAATGTCAAATCACTTCGGAAAATATGAAGTCGAATATATGTGACGAACATAATTGACGTTTATACAAACTGATTGAAGGCATACCAAATCTTGTTATTTGCATGGAAAATACAAGGATCAGTTTTTAAATATATTCATTTTTGCTATGGAAAAAAATTTCAATGTCAAAATATTTTATTACTCAACATATTCTCCTCTTAATTGGATATATTTCTTACAGCGAACCTGCAACGTCTCTACCCTCTCAAAAAAAAATGTTTCTTCTTGCTCTGCAAACCAGACCTTTACAGCTTTTATTACCTTCTCGTTGGAAGAAAATTCACGATCTTTTAAACTTTTTAAACCGTTGAGGAAAAAGAGGATAGTCGGATGGAGCCAAATCTGGTGAATAATTGGGGTGTTCTGGTAATTCAAACCCTAAATCACGAATTTTTTGCATGGCAACATGAGATTTGTGCGCAGGGGCGTTGTCCTTTGGGTAGCTTTCTGCGTCTTTTCTCTTCAATTTTTTCGAGTAGAGTGGTCGGTATTGTCGAATAGTAATCTCCGGTTATTGTTCTACCCTTAACCAAACAATCAATCATGATTACTCCATGGCAATGCCAAAAAACTGAATCAAGAACTTTTCCAGCAGATTTTTGAACACGAAACTTCTTAGGTCTTGGAGAACCAGAGTGTCGCCATTCCATCGATTGTTGCTTTGTTTCTGGAACGTAGAAATGTACCAAAGTCTCACCCATAGTAACAATTCGGTTCAGAAGTGAATAATTTCATCCTCATTTTCTAAATTGAAAAAGAGATCACCCCAGAATTTTTTCCGCAATTCTTCATTTAAGTACTCCCTGTATATTCGATTAAACCAAGCGATCGAAAAAACGGCCATTTTAACTCATTCACGTAATCCCGAATCTGGTTGAAATATTAACATGTTTTCGATATCCCCCATCAGAGAGGGACGACACACTATTTCGTTTCTGCGTTATAAAACAACCTGCAGCCATAAATCTCCCCTAATTTCAAATTCAGTCCCAGCGTGCTGCGAAAATGTTGGCTGTATTCAAAAAGTCATTACACCATAGAAATGTCGGCTATAAATCGTCAGAACTCATTGAGGAATTGTCTAGAATATACACGTTCGAATTTCTATGATTTATCAGACGTACGCGTCGTTTTTTTTTGTGTTCGCTTCCGACCCTCTACATGCTGAAACGATAAAATGCGTTCAATCGAAACATGATCCAACCTTTCGGCAGTTTGGGAAGACTTTTCTGATATAATTTTATGTGAAATATGCATGTTTGAATAATATTATGCAAAAAAGTGATTGATCGAACTGTTTAAATCCAGTATTCAATTGCAGCCTAGTCCTAGCTACCATAGAATACGAATGCGTTTTGCACACAAACAAAATATGTTCCTCATAACACTGAATTGTCTTATTAAAAAAAATGCAACTCATCTGGTGTTGTGTAGTATCATTTGCGGGTGGATTGTAGAATTCAACACGCGTTTTGCCTCTTCATTATATTGAACCTGTCTAACCTGCAATGTCTCAGCAAGTGTACCGCCTTCTTGACCCACAGCAGACAAAACGACAACTCGCCAATGCTTTGACGGACATTTCGCTAAACATTCTTCAAACTTTCATTGTTAAGCTCATTGAAATAATGCCGCAAAGAGAAAAAGCTAATGAAGTGGCCACATTCGATACCAAACCATCATTTCCAGGTTTTCGTAACAGATGAAGCATTTTTTCAAATTGCAGACTCCACCAGGTTCTTATTTCGTTCATTCCTTTACTTTTTGTCGCTCTAAAGCAGCCTTGCTTACTATTGCCATTACAGGCAAGACGATCTGACATATTGGAAGGAGGTCCAACGATCACAGAGCCAGATTCTGTATGAGGAACAAAGGCCTACTTATTTATAGAAAGCTTGATTTCAATAACCATTTCATTATAATATCTCACTTTCTAATAAACGTCTTGAATAAGAATTAATTGCATACCACCCGCTGATCTTGATCAACAAAAGAGAGAACGTTCCACCGAAAAAGAGTAGATGCTGACCATGGTTTCGGTCTCATTTGACCTCGTCAGAGCAACACAACTCCTACTTCGATGGAAAACGCTTCAAATTGATGGACCCTATTTAAATATTAGTAGTAGCTTCTGAGTATTATCAAGTACTCTAGCGCCATCTAGTATACAACGAGATCCGCTTCAATTCCCACAGATCGGAACGTTCTCCCTCTAGTTGTCTAGTTCGATTCAGTTGACGCATTATTCAACATGACTCAACAATTAAATCTTGAATGAGACAATAGGGAATACTCCTTCTGACAAAAATGATGTAATTTTTATGAAATATCTTCGAAACGTGAATGAAACTAACCCTTCCCTGTTTCTCCCTCATCTCCCACACATCATACGGTCCCATCTGCGAGAAGTTTCCCGACCTCCCTAAAAGAATAAATAAAATTTCCCGAATATATATCGCTACATGATGTTGAGTGTGGTATATGAAATTCAAATCCATCACGCTCCGTTTCGCCCAGAAAAAATCTTGCATAATCTCGCGACGACATCTTCGTCGGAGAAATATACATTTCCCCCAGGACGCAGCCCTGAGACACGTCTGAGGGGTTGCCGGCAGAAATTCCTCTCGTGTATGATAATTCGGCCGTAATACTTTTTGTCGGATTTGTCGCTCTCGGCCCTAAGGGTTGTTGTAGGTACGGGAGAATTTCAGGTGGGGACTTCAGAGATCTTCGAAGAAGGATACGAACACGAACTCAGGTCGATTTGAATGGGGCAGGGAGTAGTGGGAGCTGGCTCGGGTGGTAAGAATGCAGAGTGATTTTTTTCCTCGGTTAAATAATTTTGAACAAATATTTCAGGGTTGCCGTTTCATGGTTACATAAAAGTCAATTGTTTTTCGGTTATATGGAACCAAAGGATTCCCAAATGTTATGAGGAGTCCGGGGGAGTTGAACCCCTTTTCACTTTGAAGCCACTTAAGTTGTATCTCATTTTTTTGCGTGAAGATATCATGCCCAAATAGGTAACGATAGTTAATAGTATGTAGTAGATGTAGTAGATGGTGAGATGAACGTTTTGAGTAAAGCAATTCTTTTTCTAGGAACCGAAAATAGGCTCATGTCCCCCTCACCCATGGGAGAGTTGAACAGGGGCGAGAGAGACTTGACCATAAGTTTGCTCATCGGGAAAAACATTGTCTATGTCAAGGTTTCCATCATCAGATGTATCAGCGTATGAAATACATACATATTTGCTATTTCAGAGTCACTCTCACTCATTTCCGATGTTTTTTTGAACCTTTGTATATTTTGTATATTCTTGATATTTATTTCTTTTATTTATTTTTTTTTTTTGAAGAAAACTATTACCTGAGCTCAGTGCGAGAAACTTGGACCACTGATTATGTCTCCCGACCATAGCATGGGTCAAGTCTCCCGCACTCCCTTTTAGCCTATTCAACAGATGTTTTCTTGAAACTTTTACAACTATTATTAAAAAGGCTCATCGTTTGTGAAACAATATTAATCAATGAATGCAATAAAACCAAATAACACCACGCACCTTTTAAACTTTTCAGAGAGTTCAACCCTCTCACTCTCGAACTGTTCTGATGTCGGCTAAAATGGAACCGCCACTGGTTGTACCTTGTTACGGGTATGTCGCAAGGTATTTACGATACCGGTAGCGCGAAATTTGAATTGGAATATTTGAGGTGGTTCAAGTCTCCTGCCTGAGCCAGTCTCCCGGACTCCTCCGGGTGGTATACCCGTAGATAGAGGAAAGAGAAGATACCGCATTGCGCAGCTACGAAGGAGAGCTCTCTGTGTCCAACATCAACTTGTTTTTGTTTACCTTTACCCCAATCCGAATCTATCTTTTTCGGCATATTTTCCACAAATTAGACAATTTCCTGGCATGTCAAAACCGAAATTCTTTATACTCAAGTCTTAAAACGCTTGAAACACTATTACATCGAACACAAATACGATAATAAACATTCAAATATTGGGGTAAACGTAAACAAACATGGAGTAGATGCACACTAAATGTCAACAAAAACATAGAGATGTTGGACACACTTTTCTTGTTGTTTACGTTATCTTCCCCTTCCTCTATCTACGGGTATACCACTGTTCTATCAAACTACTCTCTCTCTCTCTCATCCATGCATAATTTCAGATAACTGATAGTTTGGTGCAATAGGGAATACTCCTTCTGACGAAAATGATGTATTTTTTATTAAATATCTTTGAAATAACCATTTCAACTGTTTCCCAAAACAAATTATTGTAAGCACTTAAAAATGAAAATGGGTATTCAAAATTTAAAGCGTTTCATTTCAATTGCACAAGTTCGCAACATCGACTGGAATATGCCTTGATAATAAAGGACAACTAATACATTATCTTGATGAGAGAGACAAAGATGGCTGTCTATGAAGTCTGCGACTAACGAGGAAGGTCTTAAAATTTTATGGGATTTTTATGGCCGGTTGCAGTTGAGGCTCGCCAGTAAGTACGCGCCTGTAAATCAACAGCTGTAATTTTATAAACAAGCTGATCGGACACTGTTCTTTTCATTTTCTAGTAGGCGCTGTTGACAAATCGTAAACTTGAAACGAAGCGATTTAAATTTTAAAATCCCATATTTGAAGAATGATTTTGAATAGTTTCCACGGTGCATTTGAAAAATCATGAATGAAACTCATAATTATTCAGTTTAAACTTGCATATGCAGTCATAACCCAAATTTAGCAGAATTCCCCATTCAATGGCAGCTCTGCAACTATAATAGATTTCCAAAAGAAATGGCCTAATCCCCTCCCTAAATCTCCTTTTGTTTTGAAGATATAAGTGAAAACACATTTTTTGGCTCTTTGAATTTTCAAAATTTTCTTGAATCTAATTTCGGCAATAACCAGTCGAGTTATATTCGATTGATAATGGACGCTTTCTATTTTCTTTCGAAAACTGTGAAAAAGGTACACATATGCAAAATTATACCGTGTTTAATCAGGGTCTGACAAGAAACGGGGCGCGTTATGTATCACGAGTGCTCCCAGCATGTAGTCCTTCATATTTCAGACACTCCGTAAGATTACGAGAACGTTTCGACGTTCATCAAGATATTGCAGTCGACGTTTTTCGCGTTACATCTCATCTCATGGCGCGCACACACACACACAGAGCAGAGAGACGTCTTTCAGCCGTGCTTGATAATTGTGCGAGGCGACGGAGACACTTACAAATTATGAGCATTTTGCAGTCCCGAGCGCGTCGAGATATAACTTAATTCTGGAAAACTTTCAGGCAGACAGAAAATATTGTTTCCGTTCCGCAAGGGAAGAAACACGGTCCCCGTTAGAGGCGTCGACAAGTGCTGCAGGGGGAAATGATGGTATGCGGTGCGTGATTGATGTTTTTTCTTGGAGATTTAGCGGATGCTGCGACAATGACGTTTTTTGGGGGGTGTACAATGAGCGTGAGAGCATGTGCGTCGGATTTTCAACCGCGAACCTTGAGAAAAGTAATGATGGCTCTTTCATTTCGGTCAATTGTTGATTCTATGCTACAAAAACAGTATAAGACAAACAATGAAACAGATAAGGCCTTAAAAGAAAAACAATAATACGAATTAATTCAGATGCATACCACCCGTCGTTATGAATATCAACATATGATACGATCTGAATCGAACTAGCCAATTTATCATCGTCAGGTCGACGAAAGGAAGAACGTTTCATTGAGTATATGCTGACCATGGTTTCGGTCTCATTTGACTTCATCAGAGCAACACAACTCCTTCTGCGGAAAACGCTTGTAATTGACTCTAATTAAATACTAATAGTAGCTTCTGAGTATTATCGAGTAGTACTCGAGCGCCATCTAGTATGAAAAGAGATTCGGTTCATACTCGAATGCGAAGGAATGTGATCCCATGGAAAACAGTGACATTTCCTATGGAAACTTCAAATTCTGTATTCTCGAACTCAAAATATTCCTTCACATATCAAAGGAACTGCTTCCAATGATATTCACTAAGAGATCATGTTCCTATAGGATCCAACTCCTCTACAGATTCTGAAAGACAATGGTATATACTGTATTTCCTCTAATGGGGAATTCTCCTCAATTTGGGATATCACAGCATATGCAAGTTTAAACTGAATAATTATGAGATTCATTCATGAATTTTTCAAATGCACCGCGAAAACTGTTCAAAATCATTCTTCAAATATGAGGTTTTATAATTTAAATCGCTTCGTTTCTAGTTCACTATTTGGCAACAGCGCCTACTAGAAAATAAAAAGAACAATGTCCGATCAGCTTGTTTATAAAATAACAGCTGTTGATTTACAGCCATCATAAGGCGCGTACTCACTGGCGAGCCTCAACAGCAACCGGCCATAAAAATCCCATAAAATTTTACGACCTTTCTCGTTCGTCGCAGACTTCATCTTTGTTTATCTCATTAAGATAGTGTATTTGTTGTTCTTTAGTACCAACGCATATTTCAGGCGATGTTGCCAAGTTGTACAATAGAAACGAAACGCTTTGAATTTGAATACCCATTTTTATTTTTCATTTTTAAGTACTTAATACTTAATACTCAATAATTTTTTTTGGGAAACGGTTGAAATGATGAATGATGAATGAAAAACTTAGCATCGTCAATGACCCGCTCTGCAGACTCTGCTTAGAGGAGGACGAAACAATTGAGCATATCCTCTGTGACTGCCCGGCGGCAGACAGGGTCAGACATGGAGTTTTTGGCTCTCCGAAGATGATCCTAGAGGAACTCAAGAATCACTCCCCCTCCAACATCATTTCCATTTTGGGCAGGATGGGACTGGAGGGAGAGATCTAGCTCTATGAGCTTGCCTGTGTGCTACAATAGACCGCTTGGTCGCAGTGGCAGGTTTGGGTTTATCCGTCCAACACACCCAGCAATCAGTAATCAGTAATCCCCGGGTTTCATAAAGCTTGATCGGGGAATCAACGCCTGATTGACGAATAGACGTCAATGTGTTTTCAATCTATAATCAGTCATGAGCATTCAGAATATCATGCTCGCATGAAATTATTATGAACATACGTCCATTCGATTATCCTCAATTTCTACTTCTTCAATATATTCATAAATGAAAAGGTTTCAGTGATTTCATTTTAGAAATTGAGTGACTGTCAAATCGTTGATCGGACAATCAATGTTTCATAAAACCCGATGTATGCAAAAAAGGATTTGACCTTTCTTTTGACCACCTTGTATTATACAAGTTGTTTTTAAATGTGAGTCTTTTTCTGTTTAAGTTAGAACTCACCAAAATAAATAATTCCACCGAAAATCCATGTGTGCTATGCCGAACGGAATCATTCCTGAACTCAAATCAACGTTACCAAATCAGTATTTCGTTAAATACGCCGTGAATCGATCAATGATGATACCCTTTCCGCTCGATCCCAACCGGAAACATCCACCGCTCCTCCCTCCGCTCCCAACCCCTTGAGGAACGCCGAACCCCGCGGGGATGTATCGAATTTGCATCCCAATATTCTCGTGTTTCGATACGATACTGTTCCTCCTACGGTGCAGCCGTCAGATCCGAAATTCATATTTTAGCCGCTCCGGTTCCCGTCCGGACCGACCGTCTTCAGATTTCATGTATGGCCGCATTACGATATTACGGACCGGTAATCAAATTCTGTTTACGGGTCCTCCTCGGGATCGGATTAAATATTCATTGTGCAAAAATGTGCAACGGAAGCAGGGGCGCGCGATACACGAGACGCAAGGTAAACAGTTCTCGTTCAAAATTATCAACCGACCGAAAACTCTGTCATTGAAACTTTTAAGAGTATACTTTTCAAAACTCACTCTATGTGCCTACATTTGCACTGTGATTTTACTTTTTGTTTATTTCGGAGAATTGTGCTAACTGAGATACAGAAACAATAAAAAGCTCTACAGGTTTTTCAGGAAGTGCAGAAATGGGTTTTGGATTTATTACATTTCAATACAAACAAGGACCTGTTTTGGGTGAGAAAAAACAACTAATTCAATGACATCGCACAAAAATGATTTAAAAAAAAGAAGAAAAATATGTAAGTTTCATCTTCATTTTAAGATGATTCGGCCGAGTACCAGAACAACCGGTGTGAACAACCACCTGGGGTTGCAGAAGTCTTGCAACGCGCGAGTTGTACAATAATTGAGACTCAAGTAACGAAGGCCCGACTCAGATGGAGCGGCCACATTCTGAGGATGCAAGACACAAGACTCCCCAAAATAGCTCTATATGGCGAATTCACTGAGGGAGCTCGGAAACCAGGAGGCCAGTATAAGCGGTTTAAGGATACACTACATAAATCCCTAAAATCAGTTAATGATAATCATAACTGGGAACAACTAGCGTTAGACAGGTCTTTGGTACACAGTTATAATGGAGACTCAAGAAGGATACAGTGGCGGCCAGATCTGGTTGGTGACTATCCATGCCCGGAATGTGGTAGAATCTGTAGGTCACGGTTGGGTCTCTACAGTCACAGGAGAGCACACAGCCGCAATTAGCCCTGAAAAATTATAAGTCTGTTCGCACCGTTTTTTTTTTCTTTCTTTTTCCTTTTTTGGTCTTTTTGTAGATTCATTCCCGGCAACGGGATACAGCAATGAAATGAGAATGAAATGAACTTGGAACTTCAACTTCAACCCACCCCATCCTGGTCCCTCTCTTCCTATTGTAATATTAATATTATCATTCGAATCAGGGCCGTTGTGGCTCGATTAGCCTTTCGGGAACTGCGACCATGTAGATCTTTTATTCTCTACCCTTATCACTCATAGGAACCCAAGGAGGTCGTCAATGGTTTTGATAAAACCGACAACATCCTTAGGGGCCTTGGCCGTTACATCGTCAGTATCGAGGACTGGTTTCCCCATATGAATGGTTCTTAGGCCAGCCAGCTCTGGACAACTGCATACCATGTGTTCAGCTGTTTCTGCTTCTGATCCACAGAACCTACAAATCTCATCTGCTGACTTTTTTCATACGGTACAAATAATATTTATACAGACAGTGCCCTTTCAGCAGATCCACCATCACTCGAAGCTTAGCTCGTGGCAGCTTCAGCAGTTCTTTGGTATAAGTCGGTGAAATCATCAGGAATTTCTTTGACTAAGTCCAGGGGTGTTTTTCAAGAGGGTTATTCTGTTGTTCAACTCCCATTGTTGGACTGCTGTTATAAGGCTTTATTTAAAATTCAGACTACAGGCAGTATACAAAGGCGGACCACAGCAAAGAAAAATACAAAAAACAGAGTGGAAAGATATTCCTATGCTATTCGGTCACATGACCTCAGAGATGACGTAGACAATGTCAGGTCCATAGATAAAACAGAAAATAAAAGTTCAGTACATGACATATTTGACAAAAAACAGAGAGAAATCAATACGTCCAAGTATAGAACGAAGCTCACGAACAAAAACGCATGAACAAACTCTCTCGAACCGCACTTACACCCGCATCAGTAGCCCGAATACACAACCAATTCGCGCACACGCGAGACTGGTTAAAGCATTACCACTGAGGTCTTGCAGTGGGATGAACTAAACGCGAACTTCGCGAACCCTACGGGCACAGCGCCAAACCACGCGGTTGAACTATTTATGTATGATGCAGCCACCCCTCAGTGCGGTATGGATAATGTCACCAATGTCCGCATCTGTAGCGCCAACCATCTTGATGATATCGCGGTTTTCAGGGCACCATCCTGCTCTAGCTCCCACAATCAGTGGAAGCACCTCTATGATTTTATCCGGGTGAAGTTCCTCAACCTTCTCTTGGAAGGTGGGAGTGGAGTATATGGCTTTCTTAACTGCATAAGCCATGCTTAAAGGCTCTGGGCACTCCCAGCTCACTGAGACGTCGCATACAATGACGTGCTGATCTTTTATTAGCAGAAGGTCGAGCTTTAAAAGTTTCCCTTCTCTGTCCCTAATCCTGGGCTCTTTCGTCACCTGCCAGCGGTTCTTTATCGCTATATCCTCAAGGCGATAAGCGACGTAGTTGTGCCTAGTTATTCTTTCCCAGTGAATGACACTGCACTTTTGCAGGATGTGTGCGAGTGACACACGTTGCCTGCATCCTGCCCGTCACACGGCTTCTGGTCCTTGGTTCCACGGCAGGCCAGCAGTTGGTAAACATTTTGACCGCAGCTGTATTGCCCGTACATAGTCCTCACCTGACCACTATCTGGGAGGGTTATCAATGTACGTGTTGCACATCTTGTGGTTCTTAAGTGCATCCAGTCCAGTGCCATAGTAAGATTGATGGAGTTCACTGGCCCTTTTAGCGTCCTTCATGGCAGTGGTGGCGTTTGGCGGTTTTATCATCCTGGCCACCCTGTTCATCCAGATTGAGGAGCTCTCCACGACGCAGTTCAGAATTGGCGTAACTCCAGTAGAGATTATTAGGGGCCGAGAAAATCTTTTAGTTCTGTATAGTAAACTGAAAAATACCTGGCGTTAGTGACATCCGAGGAAATTCAAAATTTGAGCCAAAAGAGAAGAGCCTATTCACTGATAGCTAAATTTCCCTCCCCGCTTTTGAATTTCACCGCGCGCCACTGATAACGGGGTCGTTCCCGCCCGAGTGCCGGTTCCCGTCCGACCTTGAAAATTCCTGGATCTTTCTATGGGATTTTACGGATCGAACGTCTTCTGCCCAGGGTCCCCAGGGGGGACAATTATATTCAGAACCTGTTCGGAAATTGAAGAGGGTAGCGCGCGGACGGCGGAAGAGGTGAACCGGAAAGATTCGATTTTCGGATATTGTTTCGGGTTCTCCTGCCGATATTTCGTGGAGAGGAGGTCTTTTTGAACAGTGGGACACGTGGCCGACTTTGAAGTGATCATTTTCCGTGAGAAGAACGTTTGTGCATTCGAAAAGAAGCGACTCAAAAACTTGCTGATTGTTTATTGTTTATGGTAAATTGTCAATCACCAATATACAATTTTTGACCCATCAAACATACATCGGGTGTCAGTAAATAGAAGTATTATATTATAAATCAAAAATATATACATTAATCACTGAAATATTAACCTATAAAAGGCACACATGAAGATATATGACAAGAAAGACACAAAAAAGAAAAACTTCCCAACAATGTTAACAAACGTATATGCATATCAGTCTATTGGGTCTGCGAAGTAATCTTCCAATTTGTAGTAGGCTTTTCCAAGCAGTTTTTCTTTGAGTACTGTCCGAATCTTCTCTTTAGCGTTTTGTACTTTCCTGGTAAAATATTGTATATCTTTACCGCTGTGTGATTTACACTTACTTGAGTTGATGTCAGTCTGTGGAAGGAAATGATGAATTCGGTTGCATTTCTGGTAGCATGGTTGTGGTTGAAGTTATTCTTCTGTAACTCGTCTTTGTGGTCATAGATGTAAGTGACACAGGCCAGTATGAACAGAGAAGTCAAAGTGAGAATATTCTCCTGCCTGATTTTCGACGAAGTTGATGTTGATTTTATATAACTTTTTAAAATTCATCTGTTAACTTTTCATGACTTCTGTGAACAATGTACTTTTGTGTAATCACCAATAGATCTCTCTCTCTCTCTCTTATTATTATCAGTTAACGAAACGTTAGTAGGTACACAAATATCGGCTATAGCATAGTTCCATACGAGGATGTATTGATATCTAGTTAGTCTGGAGCAGTTCCATGCATAAAAGAATATTGCGTTACCATAGCAACGAACAATAACTCATTAGAAGTATCGGTGTGAAATTTGAGGTCAAAAAACTAAACCAGAGTTACGCAATAAATTAAAAGAAAGATGATGTCCACCGAAATTGTGAAAATCGAAAAATTGGAGTATCGAGCCATCATCAAATACCTGTATTTAAAAGGGTTAAGAGGTGCGCAGATTTACGAAGATATGCTTAATACCCTTGGTGATCAATGTCCTTCGTATGCGACCGTGAAAAATTGGACTGCAAGCTTCAAAAGAGGTAAATTTTCCATTAAAGATGATGACCGATCGGGAAGGCCAGTTGCTGTGTCAGTCCTCGAAAATATCGATGCAGTTCGTGACATGATTTTATCAAACTGTCGAATTGGGCTAGAACGACTGCTGCACTGACTGCTCGATTTGAAAACGATGTAGACTTCTTAAACCGAATTGTTACTATGGATGAGAATTGGATACATCTCTACGATCCAGAAACAAAGCAACAATCGATGGAATGCCGACACTCTGGTTCTCCAAGACCTAAGAAGTTTCGTGTCAAAAAATCTGCTGGAAAAGTTCTTGGTTCAGTTTTTTGGGATTGTCATGGAGTAATCATGATTGATTTTTTGTATAAGGGTAGAACAATAACCAGAGAGAACTATTCGACATAACTGACCACTCTTCGGGAAAAAATTAAAGAGAAAAGACGCGGAAAGCCATACAAAAGTGTTTTGTTCCTGCAGGACAAGGCCCCTGCACACAAATCTCATGTTGCCATGCAAAAAATTCGTGACTTAGAGTTTGAATTACTAGAACACCCCCCTTATTCACCAGATTTGGCTACATCTGACTATCATCTCTTTCCTCAATTGAAAAAAGTTTTAAAGGTTGTAAATTTCCTTCCAACGAGGAGGTAATAAAAGCTGGGGAGGTCTGGTTTGCAGAGCAAGAAGAAAAAAAATTTTTAAAGGTCTAGAGACGTTTCAGGTTCGCTGTAATGAATGTATCCAATTAAGAAGAGAATATATTGAGTAACAAAATATTTTGACATTGAAATTTTATTTGGTTTTATAGTAGGCTAAGAATTTTCCAATGTATACTCGTATAGGCTAGTGATTATGAATTTTACTCCACACATTTGAAAGCAATTTCTAATTCAGTTGCGAAGATTCAATTCGCGAATTTTTTTATTCATTTTTACGATCGAATCAAACTGATTTGTTTATGACAGAGGATTTCCCAAGTTTAAAGTCCTGTAGCTTCGTACATCTGAAGTTGCTGCAAATCAAGCCAATGAGTTTAAAATTTTTCATTCTGGAGGTCGATAGGGTTTCAGAAAAGATTGAAATTGTTGTGATGCGTGTGTGCCAATTTCGAAAAACAATTTCAGCTCCATTGGAGTATTTTCAATGAAAGGAATATGTACTATTTTCCATTATGAATTTCAGTTCACACATTTCAAAGACCGATTGATGTATCATCAATGGAGGCAATACTAGGTATTTCCCAACTTTTTCCCCTCCAATAATACGAGTTCCATCCCTAGTATTCAGTATACAGAGGGAAAATGCTCCCATTTCGCCTCCTATATCATTCTGGAGCGGCGTCAGACCTCTTTGTCATTCTAATCCCTCAAGAAGTAATCCCATCTTCTGCGCCTTGGAAGCCGAATCCTCGACATAATATCCAATATAAAAACTATACATTTTGACCGGGTTCTTTCATCTTTCGTTTCGTCTCACCCACCACCACCGCCGAAGATGCAATACCAATATCTGGATATATTACATATACTTCTTGGTAGCGAGAAAGTCCCAGATATTTCATCTCGCCTATAGGCCACGTCTGCGAGAAGAAGATTATGGGTTAACGTTGCTCGGTGGCTGTTATTGAAATTTCGGGATTCTGCGTGAATTTGTCAGGCAGGTTTCTGCGATTTGATTCGAGCATTTTTAAGGGTTTAATGGGAACTTCTCTGAAACGATCAATTTATTTTTGTGACTCGAAGGATGTTCTATTTTCTGTTCACCGTACCTGACCTTGATCTTGTCTTGATTTCAAGACAAAATTTTTAAAATTTCACGACCTCTTCTCAAGACAAGACAAGAAGTTTGTCATCAAGACAAGAATTCTTGTCTTGTCGACCCCTACGAAGTTTCACCAGTGTGCCACCTTTAGTACGAGGATTTATCGAAGAATTCTTAGCCTACTATAGAACCAAATAAAATTTCAATGTCAAAATATTTTATTACTCCATATATTCTCCTCCTATTTGGATACATTCATTACAGCGAACCTAAAACGTCTCTAGACCTTAAAAAAAATGTTTCTTCTTGCTCTGCAAACCAGACCTCCACAGCTTTTATTACCTCCTCCTTGGAAGAAAATTTACGACATTTTAAACTTTTTTTCAGTTGAGAAAAGAGATGATAGTCGGATGGAGCCAAATCTGGGGAATAAGGGGAGTGTTCTACTCATTCGAACCCTAAATCACGAATTTTTGGATAGCTTTCCGCGTCTTTTCTCTTCAATTTTTTCCGTAGAGTGGTCATTAATGTCGAATAGTAATCTCCGGTTATTGTTCTACCCTTATCCAAAAAATCAATTATGAAAAAACTGAAGCAAGAACTTTTCCAGCAGATTTTTTGACACGAAACTTCTTAGGTCTTGGAGAACCAGAATGTCGCTAGTCCATCGATTGTTGCTTTGTTTCTGGATCGTAGAAATGTACCAAGTCTCATCCATTCTCTTTTAAATACAGTTTCAATTTATTGCGTAACTCTCGTTTGCTTTTTTGACCTAAAACTTCACACTGACACTTCTACTAAGTTTTTTTTTATGCTTGGAACTGGTCTAGGCTAACTAGATATCAACACATCCTCGTAGTTCCCAATTTTACGCAACCACAGCATTTATACATACAAACTTTCGGTTTGGAAATTTTTCTGAATTGTATGAGAAGGTTCTCATCAACTCGACTAAAATAAAGAAAGCCCTTTCAAAATAGTGAATCCCTATACGAAATTTTCGGGAGAAATCTCCAGATTAGCACTCGACTTCACGTAGAAAAAACACGTCGAAACCACGTCAAAGCAGGCACAGGCTCGGCCGACCGAGACCTTGAGCACATCCACCCCGATGAAAATACTACGCCACTTAACCCGCGACTGTTAAAACTTCCCCAGGTGAAGTCAGAAAATACACCCGTCCCACTCATAAATACCGCATAACCAAGAACTTTCGCCCCACTTGAAAAATGAGCTCCCAGACTCCAAAAACTGCCCGTCCTTTGATCTATTCATCTCCACCCCAATCTCCCCGGCAGAAGTTGAGGAGCGTGCCCGTGCGCGAACGGCAGTGTTAGGCTACTTTCACACCATCCGTTTTTGCCGTCGGTCCGTCGAAAAAAAAAATGGCTTACGCCCAGCTGTGGGAAATTCCGTTTAAGTTTAATGTTCCATTAAAATTACTCGCAGAATAATGTGGGCGGCCTCAAAAAGTCTTTTCCGTTCAATTGAAACCCATTGGAATCATTCAAAAACAAGGCAATTTAGTGCCTCATAAGCAAAACAGAGAGATGTACAAACGCCTCAATCGCAAAAAAAAATAAAGAGATATTTAGAAACGCTGGAGTGAAACATTCGCTATATTCTCCGGACATTGTATTTCCAAAGTCAAAACTGAATCTGATGTTGACGATCACTTCGAATATCTTGAAACCTTTTCGAATCTCAACTATAACTGGCACAGTACTTCTGTGTAGACGCTGCATTAGACGATCAGGTATTTCATTCATTCATTCATTGCTGTAACCCGTTACCGGGAATAAATCTACAAAAAGAGGAAAAAAAAAATTCAAACAGACTTGTAATTTCTTGGGGCTAGTTGCGACTGTGTGCCCTCCTGTGACTAAAGAGACCCAACCGTGACCTGCAGATCCTTCCACACTCAGGGCATGGACAGTTACCAACCAGATCTGGCCGCCGCTGTATCCTTCTCGATTCTCCAGTATAACTGTGTACCAAAGACCTCCACTGTGACCTGTCTAACGCTAGTTGTTCCCAGTTATGATTGGAATTTACTAATTTTAGGGATTGATGTAGTGTATCCTTAAACCGCTTATACTGGCCTCCTGGTTTCCGGGCTCCCTCAGTGAATTCGCCATATAGAGCTATTTTGGGGAGTCTTGTGTCTTGCATCCTCAGAATGTGGCCGCTCCATCTGAGTCGGGCCCTCGTTACTTGAGTCTCAATTGTTGTACAACTCGCGCGTTGCAAGACCTCTGCATTCGAAACTTTGTTGGACCATCTGATGTGCATTATCTGTCTTAGATGACGTTGTTGCGCATGTTCAAGCTGTTTAATATGTCGGCTGTAGGGCGTCCAGCTTTCGCTTCCGAAAAGAAGCGTATAGTTGGGTAGCCGATGATGCTTAATCGGGATTTACTCGAGCGTCGTGGAGACCTAGTGGATTCTGAAGATTATATGGTAGAAATAAAAAAAGGTTCTATGATGTATGCACTTTCATCGATGGGGAAAGCGTCTGCAGGTATTCAAGGATGTAAAAAAAAATCGTCAGGTGTACATACCCGAGCGTGTCAGATTAAGATACTGTATATGCTCTAAGTGAGACTGATAATGAATTCAGTTTGCGTGGTGGGGCTGGCCATACAGAAGAGTTGAAAATGGTAAGAAAAATTCTCGACCCAAATGAAGCTACTTTTCAAGAGACTAACTATTCGAAAGTGACGCAAGGTCACAGCGGTACTTCGAAAATGCAAAGGAAAAATCGTTACTTGGACATACTCGAGCGTGTCAGATTTTTCATACAGATGTTGCAGACCTGTTGACCCATTAATCTGACACTAATCAGAAAGGGTTTTCTTAAACTGACAGTTTGAAGATGATAACAAGGCCCTTTTTTCAAATACCTCCCTTCCTGTACCTCTAATCGTTTCTGTATTCATTATGAAAGTTGTAGATAATAAAATTCTATACAACTTTTGTCTGAAACAATTTTACATACCCTTGAACGTTTTTGAGTTGGAGGGCGATAAGGGCGAGGAGCTTAGCCACACATGCGAAAGGCCAAGATCAATGTAGAAACCCAGTCTAATGTAGGTACATTCATCGCCATATATCTCAAAAACGTTCAAACGTAGAAAAAATTGCTTCGGATAAAATTTGCATAAAATTTTATGCTTAACAACTTTCATCATGAATGCGAAAACAATTCGAAGCCTAGGAAAGGAGAATAATTGAAAAAAAAAACTGATTTTTGTGGCCTTTATGGCCAATTTTTATTGTTTCGGCTAGCTGAAACTGTCAGATTATATTTTTTCCGTTATTCTTGAATCATTAGCTTCGAAATAAGGAAAAAAGTCACCGCGCTCGAGAATGTACACGTGAATTTTTTTTTTGCAAGTTTGGCGCCCTCCCACACATATTCGTCACGCTTAAATTGTCAAATTGAGAGAATATATACTTTTCAACATGTAATTAACCACATATATCTTAATCTGACACGCTCGAGTATGTACAATGATCGTTTTTTTTACTATTCTGACAGGCTATCCTAGACAATTCCCCCTATAACAGGACTTTTGGTAGAGGTAGTCTACAGGATCCAAGGTATCTCGCTCGAGTTAATCCCGAATTTCCTTCTTGGGCTCCCCAACTAGTACGAATCAGTGAAATATGCATATAGCTATGCGCATACTCATCAGTTTCGACATCTCTCATTTAAAAAATTTAGAATTATGAAATTTTCAGCTGAAGCTCGTCTTTCTATATGGGACAAGAGCTGCAAGCATAGGAATTTGCTCAAAATTAAAACTATAATTCAGAGAGTTTGATGAGACGCAACCAACCTCGAAAAAAATACCGTACGGATAAAACCGAACGGTAATTCTTCCTCGAATTGTCTTCGGGTAAAAACCGGACGGTGTGAGAGCAGCCTTGCGGCACCGGTCACGATCGACGACTGTTCGCGGCCCTTATTGTTATTCAGGGGTGGTCGTTTTTGAAGTTTGCCGTTCCTTAATTCACGATCCTGCGGGAGGAGACCTGGCTAGGGCTGCAGACGGTGACGAGCGGGAGAACAGGAATTACACGGCAGGGCGACACAATAAAGGCGGTTGGTGTTCTCGGAAGTTGTTTGGGGCCGCTGATAAGGCGGGCTTGAACGCTCTTATCGGATGCTTCAGATGGGTGATTAATGGAGGAAGTTGTATCACGTGACTAGGTATCTCACATATATCTTCATTCCAATAAGTGTTCAATTAAACTTGCTGCGACTGAATGAATATAAAATGGATGTGGCAGAAACTCGATGAAAACTTGAAGTTATACTAAAAAAGATACCATATCAGCCAGTTCCCAATTTTATGAGATATAATTTTATGGGGCAACCATTAATCAGAATCGGGAATGTCTAGACTCTAGAGAATACAGCGGGTGTGGAAATAGTACATTTTTTAACTGGTAGAAAAAGCCTAACCTAATTTCTGGACGACTGTGAAGATTAGCAACACAGAGTCCAGGAATGTGGCTTTTCCTACAAGGTAAACATACTATTTTTCGCAAATCGTTCAAAATTAGACAGATATTAATTCCTCCTCCAAAGCTAGTTGAGGTTCATTAGAATTATTGCCAAAAAAATCAAGAGGAAAGTACGAATATGCATATAAACGTTTTATGGACTACCGCAAGAGTAAAAACACGAGTTCTTCCTCAGAAAATGCTGTGATGGCATACTTCCTAGACCTTCGTTTTAAGATGAAATCTTCAACATTTTGGGCCAATTATCCAATGTTGAAGTCAACCCTTGCAATTAAACACAATGTAGATATATTCACATATTCAAATTTTCGTTCTTTATTGAAACGGTAAACTCAAGGTGATGGGGCAGAGAAATCTGCTATTTTAACAAAGGAAAAAATCGAAAAATGTATCCAGGAAGCTCCAGATAAAGGAAATTTAATGATTAAGGTAATTTATTAGGTTTTAATTTTTATTCAGGTTACACCTTTATTCATTTTTTAGGTTGCTTTATTATTTGGTATTTCTGGGGCATGTAGAATGGATGAGTTAAACCAAATGAATCTATATGATGCAGAAGACCTAGAATCTAAGCTTTTTATTAGCATACATGATTCGAAGACCAAAAAAACAAGATCATTTGTAGTTAATCAGATGCACTTGAATCTTTAACGAAAGTATGTTTCGTTAAGTCCAGAAAATATGAACAGTGACCGATTTTTCTTCAAACATCAAAGCGGAAAGGGTTGAAGACAATTAGTAGGAATACATCAATTTAGGAAAAATGCCTAAAATAGTTGCTAGTTATTTGAACTTGGAAAATCCGACAGAATATACTGGTCACTGCTTTCGTCGGCCATCTGCAACAACATTGTTTGACTCCGGTGTCGACATAACAGGGTTAAAGAGGCATGGCCGATAGAGAACATCAAACGTTGCTGAAGGATATTATCGAACCTTCTTCAATATATCCTTCAGCAACGTTTGATGTGTAACGTGGTTTCCTCAGAGAACCTTATCTCGAGCGCCAGCTATTCTTTTCACTAGGAAGAATAGCAAACCTACCACAGTAGCTGCTAGTCGGAGACAGAGTTCGCTGTTATCTAGGGTGGTAGCGATAACGAAGTAGTCAAAATCAAATTATGTAGGTACTAGTTTATTCAAACCTTCGGAAATATGAACAACGGAAATATGTGTAGGTATGAAATATGAGCGAATCGATCAGCAAACATACATTCTGGAAATTCGATCCGATCACGAGCACTTAATAAAGTTTATACCGGGTACAGTGAAAATCAAAGGTTTCGATTGAAATTTATTTTGGGAGGATTTTGCATCTCTTCATAAACTTTTTAGGGTTTTCACTCCCAATCTCTGAAACAAAATCAATTAAAAATGAAATCAACGATTTGCTCCTGCGTAAATTCTTGCACTAATTTGTCAGGAGCAAATTAACTATAAAAAATTGTTGCCTGACAATGAACTCAAAATAAATAACGTTGAAATTATAATTCTTCGTAACGTTTCGGAGTCTATAGCAGACTCCTTCATCAGACGGAAAAATCTACTTTTGAAAATCTTCTGAATTGTCGCTTTTTGTCTGACATTAATTGTCAACACACAGAAACAGAGACTGCACAGAAACGTTGATTCATTTAATTTTGAAATTACCGGATGACAGTTCCTTCTTTAGTAAATTGATCCAAATATGATCTATTCCTATCGAACAATTTGCCAAATTATTATCTTGATCTAACAGAATACACGTAGACTCTTTAATTTTTCGCTTAAAATGGTCTGGTTCTGTCATAAAAATTTTAGTGTTGTCCCAATCCATCATGTGGTCTCCCGTATTAGAACAAATGTGATCTGCGATTTGTGATCGATTAATTTCTCTAATTTTAATATTATTTTTATGTTCGCGTTTTCTTATTTCTAGAGGTCTGGACGTTTCACCTGTATATGTTTTACCACAAATACAGGGTATGTTGTAAATACAATTTTTTGATTTTTGTTTTTCGTTCCAAGGTTTAGTTTTTGTTAATATAGATCTTAAATCATTTTGCGTTTTAAAAACAGTTCGTATGTTGAACTTCGAACCGATTCTTCTTATTTTTTCTGAAAGGCCATTAACATAAGGAATTACATTCAACAAATTTGGTTGTTCTTGACGGTTTGAGATTGGGAGTGAAAACCCTAAAAAGTTTATGAAGAAAATCAAAGGTTGTTCAATAAAATGCGTCAACCAGAACGGACGAAATGGATACTAAGGATAACCTCGCGAAGTGAAATGACTTGCTATACGGTATCGGGATGTAACTAATTGTATTTCTCCAGAACTGAAAGAAACACAACCAGGGCGGATCTACTCGAGACTTTTATTCGCTACCCCAAGGGCTACGCTCCATGACAGATAGCGAAGAAAAGGTCTATTTTGAGCGCAACTACGGGATTTCACTGACGACGAGCGGTATCTCTTATTCTCTACCCCAAGGGCTTACGCATCATGACTGATAAAAAAGAAGAGATTTCGATTTCAACACTTATGACGCGGAACGCGAACAGGGGGGTTGACGGGATTTTCTCTTCACTACCCCAAGGGCTTACGCACCATGACTGATAGCGAAGGGAAAAGTCAGACTCGCGAAACAGGGTAAAGTACGATAAAAAATAACAGAAAGCGATACAGTACAGCAGTGTCAAAGAAGTAACCGGTGTAGGTCTAATAAAGAAACTGAACGGTACAGACGGGGACCTACCTCCTTTTTTCAAGGCAACCGCGGAAAAAAAACGAAAAATAAAAATTGATTTCTAAGAGCACTACTTTCGTAATACAAAATTTATTCTAAATTCGCTGATCGGCTCGTCGGGCACACAATCGCAAAGACAAGAGGAAAGAGAGTAGAGAGCGTCAAGTGACAAAAGAGACTAAAGAGTAGAAAAATCTACTTTCATAGGCAAATCCCCCTACACGTTAAAAATCTGAAAATTCCAGAATGCGACAAGAATGAAAAACGTCGTCAGCTCCGGTTTATCGCATATCAACATCAGAAAAACGTCGAAATCTTCAACGGCATGCAAGAAAAACAACGTTAACCACAGATAAACGGTTTTTTACATTTACTCTGCCTATCGGAATGAATGCACTGAAGATTTGAGAATTAACAAAGGCGGAAATGTGAAATGAAAAGAATGCACTAAAATGAACTCCAATTTTCTTAGAAAACTGGGATTCATTACAGATGTTCTCAGGTAAAATCTAGCCGATTTCGTAAAGAATTAATTTGACAACATCAAATGACAGTTATTGTCACAGGTTTTCATAAAATACTGTACCTATTCACAAAATTGATGATAATATATTGCTAAGTGACGAACCCGGACGTAAAGTAAATCAGTACGAAAAGTGAATCAGGACGAAAAGTACTCGACTTCAAAAATAGTCGACTTTTTGTTGGGAAATTAGTACGTTAAATGTCATTCTTTGTTCAGGTCGACGAAAAAACGTTTCACTTGAACGTTTCTAAATATCTGTCACATTGACTGATAGTTCGACGAAAAAGTCATCTTTCAGAAACGACTCGAGCTGAATTCAAGAAAACATTGAACTTGAGACTGCGATCTCGGCAAGAATGATTTAATATCCATTCTATTCTCATCCCGCAGTCGTCTTCAATTATACTTTATAATTAAAGTACACATTCCGCACAAACCCCGTCCCCTTCGGAGAATAACACCGCCGAACCTGAGCAAACACCGAAAAACATTCATTCGTTACAAAATATCCCGACATAAATCGCGAATATTTGACAAAACATCGTGAAATAGCGCCATTTTCATCTGGCGGAATGATTTTTCTCGGCGTATTACATTCGGAAAACTGGGATCTGGTCGCTTTCATCGCCGGGCCCGTTTTCCGACGTTCGCTTTCAGCGCGCGGGCGGCCTTGGAAAACACGAGAAGGTGGGATCAAAACAGAAATTGTTACCGAAAGGCGGGCTAATTTTTACGGCGGGAAAGGCGCTTTTCTGGCGTTGGTAATGAAGCTGATTTGACTCCATAGTTTACGGGCATCGCCGTTTCTCTCGCAACAATGGGGACGAAAATGGGTTATTCTTATCGTCGCCATTCATTTTTCAGCTTAAATCCTCAATTATAATGGCAATTCATGTTCGTAGGAGCTGGAATCTATTCAAAATGGCCGCCTACATTTTATCTGCTACGTCACACGTAAGTGGCGTTGTCATTGGTTCGGAGAAATTACTTCAATTGTCATATTCAGCGTATAACAGCTTCTCGATGACATATGACAGTAGAACCAGATTCTTCTTCTTCTATATCCGGTAAGCACTTGGAACATAGATACATGGAATGGACATTCAATGATGTTTCTCTGTCTAGCGCGATACTAAGGCTGTGGCGTTATTTTGAAAAATTTACATAGTTCCTATCTATTCTTACTGAAAATTTGTGTGACAATGATGTCCGAGTCGAATGTCTCAATTGTGATTGGCGACACTAAGCAACTATCTCACTCCAGTCTTTGGAATCTTTGGAATGTTTATTTCTAGACATCGACAGAGAAGGGAAAGCAAGAAGATATACAATGACAATGTCTTGACAAAATAAACACTTCTTTCCTATACATAGATAAAAATATGTAAGGAGCCATTTTAACCATGGACCCCTAGAAAAACAAATTTCCTTCAGAATAAGATGCTAAGAAAACTTGTCCATGTTGAACTGGAAATCAAAAATGATTTTCTAAATTAATTTTGTGTGAATGTCTTAAACATTGACCAAACGTTCATTTCATCGTGAAAAATAGTAAAAACTGACATCTTCACGGAAAAGTGTATATCGAAGATTTGCTCAAAGGATGCAAATTTTGAAAACTTACTCAGCTTTTCCTATTGTCACAAGATAGATTGAGATATTTTCAACAGATCAAGATATATTTTTCATGAAAACTCTTATTGAAACACCCAAATATTCTCCGTTCCTCGATGTAAACGAACAAAAATGCATTACTTTTTTATTTACAGAAATTGACACCAGGGGACGTATCGCTTGTTTGGAATTCCCATAGAAATTATAACTATAAATTGTTAGATTTACTAGTATATCTATGGGAATTACCAATATTCCGAAAATCATTCCACTCGATGCCCTCATTGGCGTAGCTATCTTAATCTTAGACATTGTCGTGCAATAAATTTAAAGAATTCAATTCTTATTCACTAACTCGACTAACTTGTGATGGCCTCTTTAGCACTTCCAGTGAGTAAACAGCGTTTCGATGCAGTAGTCGAATTTATCTCAAATTTTCTTCTTCATAACATTACCCACTGTCTATGCTACGCCACTGCTAATGGGGCCAGTACTGTCAATTAAGCTTGACCTTGCCACCTTCTACGTCATCATCCTTCCAATCGACTTCAAACTGAATTGCACTTCCTTTCTATACCGAAAAGACCAAACAGCGCAAACTCAGAAAATAGAGATATTGTTATCCCCCTTTTGATAGACTTTTCCTTCTCTATCTTGAATATTTCTATGGCACTACAAAAGCCTTCACTTTGCAAAGGGAGACGACAATGGGAAAATGCCAGACAATTGGGGAATACTCCTTCTGACGAAAATTATGTATTTTCTAGGAAATATTTTTGAAACGTCACATTTTGAAATAACCATTCAAACCGTTTCCCCAAAAAAATTATTTTAAGTACTTAAAAATGAAAAATAAAAATGGGTATTTAAAATTTAAAGCGTTTCGTTTCTATTGCACAAGTTGGCAACATCGACTGAAATATGCGTTGATAATAAAAGACAACAAATACACTATCTTGATGAGATAGACAAAGATGGCTATCGATGAAGTCTGCGACGAACGAGGAAAGTCATAAACTTTTATGGGATTTTTATGGCCCGTTGCTGTTGACGCTCGCCAGTGAGTACGCACCTTATGATGGCTGTAAATCAACAGCTGTTATTTTATAAACAAGACATTGTTCGTTTTATTTTCTAGTAGGCGCTGTTGCCAAATCGTAAACTATAAACGAGGCGATTTAAATTTTGAAACCTTATATTTCAAGAATAATTTTGAATAGTTTCCGCGGTGCATTCGATAAATTCATGAATAAAACTCATAATTATTCAGTTTAAACTTGCATATGCTGTGATAAACCAAATCGAGGAAAATTCCCCATTATGAGTAATTTATTTATGAAGCATTTCAAAATTTATAATTCTACTTCTTGCTTAATCGAAACGAATCAACTGTCTTGTTGAAATTGCGGGGTAGTTGAGAAACACACAGTCTGCTCCATTTTTCCCCCGCACCCATCTCCCCCGTAACAATTCCTATTCAAACATGGTGCCTCATATTATGTGTGTAACTTGAAGGCGGGAATATGTTCAAGATACCTAGATAGTTAGTTAAGGAGTTATGGTTAGTTTCGAATAATTATAAAGTTGCTTTCGAGAGAGACGGGATCCAATTAAACTTTCGCCCTGTTGGATTCAATATATATGGTTGTTGTTTCGCAGGACAGATGCTGGACCGTACCCTTCTTTATAACGGGCATCCCATTGTCAATTAAGGAACGAATTGATAACACATGCTGAAATGTGAATATCAATTTGTTGGTATGCATCTTCAGAATATTACAGTAGTTCCACTTTCGTCCTAAAGATGGCAGCACTCAACGAACGTCTTTTTTCAATTTCACCAGGATACGAATTGTAGCCAATGGCGAGACTTTTCGAGAAATTTTTTTATGTGGAAATTCATAGAAGAGATGATTCCACCTCGGAAAGTCAATGGCATGAATGAATATTTGTTCTTCAATGAAAAAATTTTTTTATTTTTTTTTTCCGTTTGACGAATAAAAAAATTCCTGACTTTCCGAGATGACGAACTGATTGAATTGATTCATAATGAAAACCCCATATGAATTAGTGGTTTCTGACGTAACATATTCATTTTTTCCTTTTGAAATGACCACTAAAACGGTGTAGAACCCTCTTAAAATCACAATGGCTGCCAACGTTCAGCAAAAATCCGTTCAAGTTTGCAGCAATTTTTACTGTGCATTAATGTTAAATCATTCAGGATAAACTTTTTTATAGACAGCGTCCCTCAACAACACTTATCACTAATCGAACAACAGTATTTTTCAATTTTTATTCAAAAGGGGGGTGTCCTCACGAGATTTAATTTTCCCAGAATGAATACACGCATGATTAGGTTGTCATCGGTAATTCAGGGTTAACTTCTCCCTGATGAAGCCCGTATATTGAGTTCGTTGGTTCGTGAATTCAGCCCAGAAACTGAGAGGTATTGATGTTAGGATGAATTTGGTGCTTTGAACTCCACCCACACCCAAATGGCGTTTATTTGTTCATTACCTACGATAATTAAAATTTGTTATCGAGGGGTTCTAACCCCTCTCTCTTCTTCAGTTATCTAAAATTTTGGTAACAGTTGAAAGGAAGACTTCCAATACTCCGCATGCGATGTACGTGTAATAAGAAATTGCCCAAAAAATCGATTTAAATCATCATAGATCATAAGACTCAGCTCAGAATATGTCGAAAATAGTCCTCTTTCACCTCTGCCTTGAACAAACGTTGATTTTCTACCTTGAAGCTTGTGTTTAGTCAATTTCACTCAAATTCACAACTCACCTGATAACGAAGCGGCAGAGTAGAACAGGAAGAACTTTATCCATGAAAGAAGAAGAATAGATGTCAATTTCATGTCGCCTGAAATACCATCTCTATTCCAAGGGGTAGTTGATTAATCCATGGCACTTTAAATTTCAGTATGGTTCATTGGGATCTAGCAGATTGTAACCACATCACTATCTGAAAAAAGAAAATTTCTTACTGCAGAAATTTATTATCAAAACTAAACAGACCATAAGGTCTTTAGGAAGAAGAAGAAGATTCAACAAAATTAGAGATTGGTATATTCTTCAACTAACGAATGGATTGAATGAAAAAATCAAATATGCTGAACTCAGAATCCAAAGTCCTTTCAAATGAGTTATCATTTACCCCATCTTCCCTATTCATAATATAGGGATTGGGGCTGTAACACTAAGGGTAGAAGAGAAAGGGTTTTGAATTTGATCAGAAATTGTACCCTTGGAATCAAACATCGAGCGAACTTCTCTGTATTTAATAATTGCGGCTTGTGGCAACTACGACAGTTCGCTGACGTGACGTTGGAAAATGGAACTGAACTACTTTCATATTGTCGCTGGGTACTATTTCATTATGACTTATTACGTTGAAAGGTTCAATTTAATGAATGGGGAGCATTGGAATATTTTCCTTAACTGAAAAAAAAACGGGATATTGATGTCGAAATTATTCATCGGTGGAAAACGACCCTGCTATCGTTTATTCATTACTCACAATATCATGCGATGGATGGAAAAAAGGTGATTCCCAGTATCCCAGTACACAAGTTAGAATTGCAGAAATGTGATTGTTCAGTTCTAACCTAGAGAGAATAAAGTGCTCATCGAATATTTTGATGATTCTGTTTTGTTTTTGTTCCGTATGCTGTAATGTTAGTAAACTGCCTGAATCGACCAATACAGGGTGAGTCTTTGACTCGTACAAATATTTCAAAAGTAGATTCTTTAGGTCAAAATAAACATTTTTTCCTATACCATTTTTTCTCGATTAGGCTTTGATGAAAAGATAAAGCCATTTTAAGTTTTCATAATGAGCTGTGCCACCCCTGGAAAAACGAAATTACTCTCAGAATAAATAGCTTGATCTGTGACACTACACATCTGTGGATATTTTGAACAGAGTTGTATTCAGCCAGAGTGCAAAATTTTTCAAATTACACAGATAGTTTTTAATTTCTTAACATCAAATTACTCGAAAACGGCGCATTATACGAGGAAATATGAAGAATACTTTTATTTTACAAAACGTTCAAATATTCATTAGATAACGTCCAACTTAGTTTCAACAAGAGTTGGGTTCCTTGAATTTTTGGTATTTTATGGTAAATAATGAGAAAACTGGAAGACGTGGATGATATCTTGTGTTCGAAAAAGATTCATCAAATAATAATGAAAAACTATATTCCGAAATTCACTTCTTTCGATAAAACCGTTTGTGAGATAGAACAAAAATATTATTTTTTATTGTTTTTCAACATCCTGTATCTTTCAAACCGAGCCGATGCGGAAAAAATGCTGAAGGAAAAAAGCGCTTTCGAGAATCTACTGTTAAAATATTTATACGAGTCAAAGACTCACCCTGTATTGTACTGTGCAATTGGACATAAATCTCAACAGACCCAACATCACAAGTAACAGTTTTCCTCTAACTCTATGTTGTTTTGAAATCTAGTGGTTTGGAAAGATGGAGCGATTTTCGAAACATAATTAAAAATAATTATTTTAAGCACTTAAAAATGAAAAATAAAAATGGGTATTTAAAATTTAAAGCGTTTCGTTTCAATTGCACAAGTTGGCAACATCGACTGAAATATGCCTTGATAATAAAGGACCACAAATGCATTATCTTGATGATATAGACAAAGATGGCTGTCTATGAAGTCTGCGACGAACGAGGGAGGTCGTAAAATTTTATGGGATTTTTATAGCCGGTTGCAGTTGAAGCTCGCCAGTAAGTACGAGCCTGTAGATCAACAGCTGTTATTTTATAAACAAGCTGATCGGACATTGTGCTTTTCATTGTCTTGTATGCGCTGGTGCCAAATCGTAAACTTCGCACAAAGCGATTTAAATTTTGAAACCCCATATTTGAAGGATGATTTTGAATAGTTTCCGCGGTGAATTTGAAGAAATCATGAATGAAACTCATAATTATTCAGTTTTAACTTGCATATGCAGCGATAACTCAAATTGAGGAGAATTCCCCATTCAAATGAAAGGTGCCAAAAACATCTTCGAAAGCTTCTCTAGGAGATTCCTAGTCTAGTGTTATTCAATTTTTCACTCCGTTACTATGAAAGCAAGTATCAGTTTCGAAATATTCTACTTTCCGTAACTGGTTGCGAAAAGTAAAACGTTTCAAAACGTCAATGAGTTTCAAAAAGTGTCACTTTATATGTCAAAATAAATTACAATATATACCCCATGAAAGTACTCGAAATGATCGAAAGTCATCAACACTAACTAGAAAGAATCGACCTTCGTTTCCTACGAATAGAACAAATGACCCTTCACGAGGCTCATTTATGAGGGGAATCCGATTAGGTGAACACAACTCACGTTTTTCCCCTCAAAATCACACCCTCCTGTCCACAGTGCGGCCAATGAATTAAAACTGACATTTTCATTATCTGATCAGACTGGTGAACTAACGACGTGAGATATCGTATGGGCCACCCCTACTGACGTGCCATTTTTCTCTTCATAAAATTAATCTGTATCGATAGCTCCGACGTGTTCAATCAGCGTGGCCAATTCAACACTGTATAATAGATGAGGATACTGCCCATATAATAAAATGAGCAACTGATATATGGATTTTCCTCGTTGCTGTCCATATCACATTTAACTGGAACCCATCCATATTCATTAGTTCTCACGTGACATTTGATTCATTCACGTCATCTATCCTGCCGGATTCTATTCGATGGGAATGACTAAAATTTCAATTTTTTCTATACAGGGTGAGTCTTTGACTACTACAAATATTTAAACAGAGGACTCTTGAGGTCAAAAGAAACACTTTTTTCATTTAGCATTTTTTTCTATTCGGCCCTGATGCGAAGATATAGCCATTTTAAGTTTTCATAATGAGCTGTGCCACCCCTGCAAAAACAAAATTACCTTCGGAATGACTGCTTACGAGGATGTATTGATATCTAGTTAGCCTAGACCAGTCCCATGCATAAAAAAATATTGCGTTATCATAGCAACGAACAATAACTGTGTCAATGTGAAGTTTGAGGTCAAAGAAGTAAACCACAGTTACGCAATAAATTAAAAGAAAGAACATGTTCATCGAAATTTATTTAAAAGGGTTAAGAGGTAAATAGATTTACGAAGCGATGCTTAATACCCTTGGTGATCAATGTCCTTCGTATGCGAACGTGAAAAATTGGACTGCAAGCTTCAAAAGAGGTTAATTTTCCATTGAAGATGATGTAAACCACTAAACCAGAATTACGCAATTCATTGAAAGAAAGAAGATGTCCACGGAAACTGTGAAAATCGAAAATTTGGAGTATCGAGCCATCATCAAGTACCTGTATTCAAAAGGGTTAAGAGGTAAGCAGATTTACGGAGATATGCTTCATACCCTTGGTAATCAATGTCCTTCGTATGCGACCGTGAAAAATTGGGATGCAATGAGCTTCAAAAGAGGTAAATTTTCCATTGAAGATGATGACCGATCGGGAAGGCCAGTTTCTGTGTCAGTCACCGAAAATATCGATGCAGTTCATGACATGATTTTATCAGGCCGACGAATTGGGCGAAAACGGATATCTGAAGCAATGAATATTTCATACGAACGCGTTCACATCAATTTGGACATAAGAAAAATTGCTGCAAAATAGAGCCCCAAATGTTTGAATGTTGACCAAAAGCGTGCAAGGGTAGAAGCATCGCGTCGATCTGTGCTCGATGTGAAAACGATGTAGACTTCTTAAACCGAATTGTTACTATGGATGAGACTTGGTACATTTCTACGATCCAGAAACAAAGCAACAATCGATGGAATGGCGACACTCTGGTTCCCCAAGACCTAAGAAGTTTCGTGTCCAAAAATCTGCTGGAAAAGTTCTTGATTCAGTTTTTCGGGATTGCCATGGAGTAATCATGATTGATTTTTTGGATGAGGGTAGAACAGTAACCGAAGATTACTATGCGACATTACTGACCACTCTACGGGAAAAAATTAAAGAGAAAAGACGCGGAAAGCTATCCAAAGGTGTTTAGTTTTTGCAGGACAACGCTCCTGCACACAAATCTCATGTTGCCATGCAAACAATTCGTGATTTAGGGTTTGAATTACTAGAACATCCCCCTTATTCACCAGATTTGGCTTCATTCGACTATCGTCTCTTTTCTCAACTGAAAAAAAGTTTAAAAGGTCGTTTTTTCTTCCAACGAGGAGGTAATAAAAGCTGTGAAGGTCTGGTTTGCATAGCAAGAAGAAACATTTTTTTTGAAAGGTCTAGAGACGTTGCAGGTTCGCTGTAATAAATGTATCCAATTAATAGGAGAATATGTTGAGTAATAAAATATTTTGACATTGAAATTTTGTTTGGTTCAATAGTAGGCTGAGAATTTTTCAATATATCCTCGTATATGTCGTCTGTACCCCAAACTATACACAGTGTTTGCTAGAAATGGGGCAGAAATGGTCCTTCCTTGCCTGAAAATATTTCGTTATTCCGATGCATCCCTTCTGAGAAAAGGGGTGTCGAAAAAGGAAACTTTTCCCACATCTACGTCGATATCCAGAGATTTTCATAGTAAAGATCTCGATGCCACCATCAATTAATCCGATCCAGTCTTCTTCCCCACCCCTCCCCTTGTCTAGACTCCCATCGAGCCTCGTAATAACCTCCAGTCATTATAGTTTCCGTTTTTGCCAACCCCCAGCGTCACGGGAGCGCGCGAACGGCAAAGACCTTTTGTTTCTGTTGTGCAACATCGGCATTGTCCTCACCTCCATTGCATCCCGCAACAACAAGGGAGACGCATTGTGCTTTTTCCGTCGAGAATATCAATTTTTAGGTGGAGGTTATTGTGTCAGAGACACGAGCCGGGGTTTGAATCCCGTTCCGGTCGGTCGCCGACGGCGGGGGTTGTTTACCCTGGCTGCGTTGTGTTTCCGGGTCTGCTTTTCCCGGTGCACACTGTTTATTTTGAGATAGTTGGAACTTTGAAGGATCAGATGTATCGATGGGGGGTTTTAGTGTTTGTCAACAGGATCGGGAGATGGTTCTTCCTTTGACGCGGTTAGGATGAATTTATATCGCGAGTTTTCCATATTTAAGGGGGGTGAAACGAACAGGCTTGGGTTATATGGGTTTCGGATGAGTGAGCGTAAATTTAAAGGGAAAAAGATCGTTTGTTTAGAGTTTTAATAGGGTTGTATCGAAAATCGATTGGAGCTCGAAAAATGAAATTTTCTTATAGAATTGATAAAAAATCTCTTTCTGGTCGTTATGTTTAGTTTGGGACTCATGTGAAGTTGGTAGAGAAGAACTTACAGAGCGCTACTCAGAACTCTCCTGTGATCAATCTTTGACACCATGTGAAATATCGCTTTTTCGAACTTTTGATCTTTTCTCTGATATAGCTGATAAAATGAAAATTTTCTCGATTAAACTCTCTTGACATATTTCTTAGAAATTATAGGGCGCTGCTCAGAATTCTGCTGAGAGAATTTTTGCCACAATAGAAAATATAGGTTTTTCGAATTTCTGACCTTATGTTAGAGCTAATAAATCTAAAATTTTGGCTTTTTCGATTAAACTTTCTCTATATATTTTGACGAACTGAACGAGCGCTATTCAGAACATTCATCCGATCTGAAATATCTCTCATTTTTTCTCCCAAAATGATATTTTTCAAGAGTCAAAAACCAATGTTATAATTTTTTTTAATTTTTGCAGAAATTTTCCTAAAAATATTGAAGAACCCTAGAACTGTTTCTTCGTCAACGAAAAATAGCACCAGAACTAATTTTTCCATAAACGACCGTGCCACTAATTTGTTCCAGAACTCTTTTAAATCTACCTAGAACTCCAGAAAACGTAGTTTTTCAAAAAAGTCGGCACCAACTTCACATGAGTCAGTTGCTTCCACATGGTCAAACATTCAGATCTCTACTGTCAATGATTTGACTGTTTAAAGCTATAGTGATTGTCAGGAAACGGCCAGTATGCGAGATATCAGGACAACTCCAGACCACACACGTTTACAGTGACTTCCCAGGACCAGACTCCAGAACTCCAGAAGCTTGGATGCATTCACCATATAGCCCGGGCCTTGCACCAAGCGTTCACCAAAGTTTTCTTGCCATTTTCACTATAACCACTGTATTTCCTGCCGAATGTGGTCTGTCGAGCGAACTCGTCTGCTTGACGAATTGTTGTAGGTACATTCGTTAAATCTGGAAGCCATGGGAGGAGATAGCGAGATAGCAGAGATAGCGAGGTTTTGACTCAGTCTTCACGACACAGATGGCGTTTCGCGACGAGAATTGAAATAGTTTCTCAACACGTCGGTCCGATTTTGTTTAAAACCCCATGGTTAGAATATCTGGCGCTACACTGTACTTATGAAGGGCAATGATCCCGAAGCTCTGCACAGTTGTGTTTAGATATTTCAAATTCTTTGATATTTCCTACGCTCTTTCATGAATAGCTCGAATTATTGTTATAACACAATATGTTGTTTTCCAATTTGATTTATCTTTCATTGCAAAACTTACTCAGTGATAGGCAATTGGCGTCAGGAGAAGATTGTGGAAATCGATCACAGGAGATATCCGAAAATAGGACAAAGACTTCCATGAGAGGGACATTATGAATAGAAAAATCCGAAACATGAAACATGTCAAATGATTTCTTGTATTTCACAAAAATAATGGATTTATTTTTCTCCAGCCTATTGTTTCGTCACAATTTATTCGTGTCTCACCATTGTCTTGTAGGTACGGGTTGCAAAATGGTGGCTGTTACCTCCTCAGAAGTATAGGTTGATTCATTGAGGGTGGTGACCAAATATGATGACACTTTAAAGGTTGGTGTGAAAGCAATTTTTTTTCAACGACTTTTTCAAAAAGAACATGGGCATATCTCTATGACCTCTAACCTAGAGAATCATCTCCAATTGCTCGTGAAGAAGGACGGAGTAAAAAGATGGTCTTTTTGGAATTATCCAGTTACCGTTTATGTTTACACCAAAGCACTGAGGATAGATGGACTCTTAATGAGGAATTGAACCCTAAAACGCGTTCTCCAAAAGATTCGCTAGAAACACAATGCCTTGCTAAAGCTAAAGTCTTATCTGCAAAATTTATGTCTTTCAGGTTAAACTGGATTCTGGTATAATGAGTCATGTTCCACCATGTAAGCAAGGTCTGACAGTCGCATCGGCATTAGAAAAAATAGTTATTTTGAAGGATATTTATTTTTCCTGCCTGCAAGAATTCTAACATAAAATGTGGTATCGAACCAAAAACAAATTGGTATATTTATATTACCTATCTTATATACAGGGTGTTTTCAAAGGTGAGGCTTTTTTTGACAGAAGGTAGAACTCATCAAAATAAGTAGTTTAACCAAAAATTGTCTATATTAAATATCCAAGATGGCTGAGATGCAATCCCTAGAAATTCGAAAAAATTTCATTGAATTTCAAGTACGGGACTGTGAAAGGTGACTCCAGCATCGCAAAAACGAAACAAAACATAAACATATGGCTGGACCATGAATGGTTCAGTACCAAGTTCATCGGATTAGATGCATCAGGTCACTTTTGAGAGAATCATTATTGTTGTATCGTGCAATTTAGGGTGAAAAAATGTAGAAAATCGAGACAGTTTCTTGAAAGTGCTTATGTTAGTTATGTTGAAAAAGTGCTATGTTTTCCCATTTCATCCCATTTTTACGACGATTGTTGGAATCTTCGATAAGGAGATTGTGATGCCCATTTAAAAATTCGTGACCTATTTAGACGAATTTTATTGGTGAGATTTTGAAGTAATTTTTTTGTCACACTTGTGTTCTGAGTCTCTTCTGTCAGTTGGTATCGAAATGAGCCATTTCATAAAATCGTGTAAGTAACTAAAAAATAATGAGAACAATTCGGCAATCCTAAGTTTCCATTTTCATTACCACGTAAATATTGAACGAGCCAATATCCTAAACGAAACCACATGGTCGAATCAGGAGAAGTTTTTTCCCACTGGTTCGCGATAATTCAGCTAAAAACGGTCTAGGGTAGTATTAGGATCTATTCCAGTGATCATTTGAAATTTTTTTTCAACTTTGTCATTTTGAAAGTTTTGTATAGGTGATTTTTGGTGAAACGCTTCATTTTGACCAGTTCTACCTTCTGTTGAAAAAAAAAACCTCAACTTCAAATACACCCTGTATTTTACAAATTGCTCAACTACTCCTCAAAACTCCTCAAAACAACCTTGTTCAGGCAGATTCAACCGCCGTCTTGAATACAGGCTGTTTGAGGGCTGTACTACAAAGATCCTAGAGGAAGAATCATCTTGTTTCAAGACATCGCTCTTACTCACATTTCAGCCCAATACAAGCCATAAAGAATGGGTCATTCGTCATACATCCCAGACTGATGGTGACTTATTTATGCAGAGTTACTAACAACCAATATCTAAACAAGAGAACAATCTCATGAGGAGATGGCAAAAACAAGCGCACGCCATCTGACAATTGAATTCTTTCCTAGTAACTCTGCATAAACTCACCGTTAGCAAATAAGGAATTCTTATTTTTACGGTTTTCGCGAATTCAAAAATGCATTGAGTCATGGAGTGTGGAGGAGAATAGTTTCAGAGCTTAGGAATACCTAACTATTTTCTATACATAATCTGTGTTTTGCTTCACTAGACACAGAGTAATAAAAACAGCTCTCGTTAGGGTTTTTTTTAATTATCATCAATATACGTGATGATGAACGATTGTCTCATCATTTAAACATTCTCCAAGTAAGTTTAACGTACAAGATGATTTCATTTCATAAGATTTATCGCGTATATCGGCAGATCCTGGGGTTCCATGTTCACATGTGTCCCGTACTAATTGAATCATGCATAAACCCACAACTACCCCTAAGAATACTCCCCGCAGAGGATCTCACCTCCAATATATCATCCAGTGGCGAAAAACCACAAAACACCGCGTCGAAACAAGCGCAAATCACAATTTCGACGATCCAAATCGACTGGGGGTAAGATCGCGAAAATACGGCGGATGTACAGAACCCCGTAACGTCGGATGCGCGCTGGGGGCGAAAACAGACTGGCTCGTCTTCCTTTCTGTACGTGCCGAGTCCACACCACGCAGGATTGTGCGACAGGACACAGGACACTGCGAGGGGGAGCAACCCGCGAGAGAATGACGGTCCGAGAGATGACGTCGAAATTTCCCCTTGTGGTCATGCGGGAGTGGATGACAGAAGAGAAGGGTGAATTTTTTGGATGTTATACCAGTATTTTTGGGGATAATACTTAAGAAACATGCAAAGATTATAGAGTAGAAAGATAGGAACCGCCCTCATATCTGTAGTACTAAAAACCGACTACATTTTTATCAGTGAAAACACATTTGACAATTAGATGGCGCTGTAAACGTACTGTCAATACAGTGACTCTATCAAACACAGTGGCGACAATTGGAAATTTAGCAAGAATATGGCGGCTTAGAAGCACAGATTTCAATGCTATGATCTCTAATTCGGAATGCGGATTGGCTCACGTCACGTCACGTGACCAAATCCGCCATATTCTTGCTATAACGATGAAAAACGAGACCACAATTGTCGCCACTGTCTCCTTAGAGTCACTGTAACTGTCAATACAGAAAAACTGTTTAATAATAGTTTTCTGTTTTATAATAATAAGGGTGAGAAATTCGAATTCTATTCCTTGTATTGAATTTCAATATCGACTTTGTTGAGACCAGAAAACAAACATTCTGAGCGACAAAACAAAAGTATGGTTTTGTTTCGTGCTTTGACTATAGGACACAAGTATATGGTGATCTGCTATATGTCAAAGGTGTTATTTCTGTTCAATACGTTGTTTTGAATTGATAAACTTAGTCGAATTTGTACAATTTATATCAGAAATAAATATGAACCAATATCTAATATACCATCCTAGCATACACATTTCAGTTATTTAGGTACATTTTATTTAAAGAATTTTCAGAACCCAAATTTAAAAAAAACTTCACTGAGGTATACAAGACCTGTATGTTAGCCCGTCAGTATAGTTTCTTTATGATCCCCTTATGATATGCTCTCTTTATGACACAATATACAAAATTGATTAATGAATGGGCAAGTTTCCTAAAACTCCAAAATCGAATTTGAGATCATTTATGGAAAGCCTTTTCTACTAGTTATCCAACACGTAAAAGATTCGCTTCAAAATTCAGACATTTCAGAAATACACCCTTCGAAACTTCGACTATGTGAAAGCTTGTGACGTAAAATGCCTTTATTAAAGTATAGTAATTTTTGTTAATTCGACAACACTGGAACCGATCAAGAAGATATCCACAAATTACAAAAAATTGTTTCTGTAATCTGTGTCTTCTTAAAACCGATGACATTTTGTGTCATTGTGTGTTTTTCTTGTCAAATTTGATTATCAAACTTGATATTTATTACATCTATGGTGATCAGAAAACTTTCATGACCATCACTGACACAAATGGGCGTTGCTGGATTGTAAAAATGACGTAGAATGTTCACAAGAGCACTTCTGAAATCAGAATTTTCCTAATCGAGTACAGACAAAATGCAATATGTTAAAATTCGAAAAAAATATATTTCGAGATATTTGAGTTATAAGGATTTTTATAACATTTATTTTGAAATTTAGGAAAATACCCCATTAACAAAACACTCACAGAAGATTTCATAAAACTTTTTCTTCCCAAACAACAATTTTACAGTCACTTGATACCCAAATCAAAATCAATAAAACCTTTGTATTTCTGAATATATTGAAGGAGTAGCAATTGAGAATCTTTGAATGGACGTATAAAAGTCATAATTTTCCCTAAATAGGCCCTTGTCTTGAGTAAAATGTTTATTGCACATGGTGTAGTCAGTAGTGTTTGTAGGCGTTTACGCTCTGACGCACATGTTACCAGTTTCAATACTCAACATTCCCATTTTCCTTAGTGAGATTCGTTTTATTTGATCCACAGTTCTTCACCATACAATGGTTGTATTCGGGTTCGGCTTTCTGGCAGTCCGAGAATTGTTCTAGGACTGCGCAAAACTGTTGCGCCCTAGTATTAAATCCTCTGCGCAGTTATAGAACCATTCTCGGACTGTCCAAAAGCCGAACCCGAATACAGCTGGGAATTTTTGAACGATATTTTGAGGTTTTCACCAAGAAATTAGACAAAAAGCAACTAGAAAGAACTTGATAAACAAAAGGCGGTACGAGAATCAAAACATTCAAAACTCTTTGATCGAAATGGTCATCTGAAATCACACAAAATTTCATATGTCTCTGAAAAAGTCTTAGGACCTTAAAAAAACATTTGAAACACAGATAGCGCTCAGGTCACTTTAGTCGTACAGTGACTCTAACCTTATCTATCTACTCTATAATCTTTGGAAACTTCCGATGTATCGATCTCAAATTCAGCTGTTCAATATGAAAACCGAAGGAAGGATGTGAAAAAGATGGTGCCCACTTGTAGGCATCATAAAAAAACATAAAGAAACTATACTGACGGGCTAACATACAGCTCTTGTATACCTCTGTAAGTTTTTTTCGAGTGTGATTCTGAAAATTTTGTAAATAATATGTAAAATTCTGAAATGTGTATGCTATGATGGTATATTGAATATTGGTTCATATTATTCAAGTTTATCAATTCAAAACAACGTATTTCACAGAAATAACACCTTTGACGTATAATGTGTCCTATTGTCCTATTCAGAGATCTATGTCGCCACTGTGTTTGATAGAGTCACTGTGTGTTTGATAGTCACCGTTTTCAGCGCCATCTCATTGTCGAATGTGGCAAACAAAGCCCAAAATATAGTCGGTACTTTTTAGTACTACAGATATGAGGGTGTTTCTTATCTTTCTACTCTTTAATCCTTAATTTTATCCTTGACAAAGGTCCGGTCTGTGACCGAAACCTCAGTAATTTGATGTAAAAAGAGCAAAACGAATAAAAACTGTTCAAATACCTGCAGAAAGTTTTCATCATTCTTGAGCATGTATAAAAATGTGAATCATTACCCAATAATGGTTTCTAAATTTCACTATAACCTACTTCAAATATCCAGAAGATGTAAAACAGCATTTGAAAGAGATTACATGTACGATAATGAGAAATCACCATACATTTATTTAATCCTCGCGGGAGTATAAAACGTTTTCGCTTTTCCCCTTTTAAATCCGATAACATCCCGTCCATGTATGTATACAATTCCGTCAACTTCTCTCGTACCTAGTTCCCATGTATCTCCCCCATATTTTTCGCTGCCTCAATCGAAGGGCGCTTTGTCTGTCCAAGTCTTCTTTTAGTTTCAATTATCGAGTGTATTCATCTGATAAAATCTCAGACAGAACGTTCGACGTACAATGGGAATCGAGAGAATTAATGGAGTCTAGTCGAGATGACAATTCGTTGATATAATTCTGTTTATTCACCATCTATTTCTGATTTGATGCTCGTGCTATGGCCGGATTTTATGATCGGGGATTGTAATGGGAATGTTGTTTGCAATGTGAACAATAGGTTTGGGTTTTTTATGGTTCCTATAAAAGAAACTTATTGAAAGAATCTTATTTAGGTAACTACTTGAGGGTTGATTTCAAAAAATCAACCTCATAAAATAGCGAAATTCGTAATTTTCAATGTTCCTAAATTCAGAAACTCCAATTATGTACCTAACTTCACGCCTTACCAGATTAGATCTGTACTTGAGGAAATATTGAAAAATTAATCCATTGAGCGCGAAAACCACCCGACTTTACGTGATCAAACTTCACATTTGAAAATCCTAGACGTCTCGGAATTTTTCTGACATCTTTCAAAAAAGTCAATATAAAAAAGAAACCGGTCTAAATTTCAGTTATTCTTCGAAAAATCCCAAAAATGGCAGGGTATGTTGTCATATTCGATAAATACCTAACGTCGTTTCATTCTTCATCGTTTCTCATTTCAGGTGTTGTAATCCTTACGGATGCTGCGTAACAGACATTCCAATCTTTTGCTGTCCAAACTCCCCCTGTGGACAGCCCTGCTGTCGATACTGCTTTCCTCCCTGTTGTTCAAACCTTCGGCGTTGTGGAAACGTGACTTACAGCAGAAGTACTCCACCTCCGACTTCCTACCCTAGTAGAAGTAATCGTTGTTGAGAAGTCTGTACAAGTTTGAATAATGTGAAAGAGTTGCCAAGGTTGTAATCACGAGTTTATTTATAGATATTCGTTTTATTGCTATTTCGATTTGATCCAGATATAGAAGAACTAAGATATACAGAAATGACATATCTGATAGTAGGATAAAGCTTACTTACATGGAAGAGAAGACTCGAAATTAGAGTCCTTCGAACTGATTTTATCACATCTCTTTCTGATTAACGAAGGCATAATGAAAATACATACATGAAAGTAATTTTGAAATAACTTCTGTGGTTCTATGATTCTATTCAATGCGTTGTGTGCATAAAGGAGCAAGCACTTTCTAATATTTTTCGATGGAAAAATGTCACAGTGGCAAAATATTTCTATGCGGTTCCCCGGCATATTAAATGTTTTCTGTGTTCACTTCACAAATTTCTGACATACTTTATTCGTGCATTATTATTATCCCCAAAATGGCAGTAGGGAAAATCAAAGACCAAATTCAATTTTGGATTATTTTTTCAGATTAGAATTCGTTTTTAAAACATCGATTGGCATCCGTGCCTGCAACAGAATGGCGACAGGAAAAAGTGGTACGGATTCTATGCTCTCGATTTTCCCGAGAAAACGATAAATCATCCTTATTATGAGAAGTGACGGGCCCTTCTGCGAGTTTGGGGTTCTTTGTGCAACGAGAATGTATATGGGTGTCACTTTGAGGTCGTTATGAGGTAATTATCTGTCGCAGATGATGTTATCGAGGACTCGTCGACAGATATCAGAGATGCGTAGCGCGCGACACTCTTTCGGGAAATTTTCGATCGACTGATTAAAGGGGTGATGTTGAGTATTTAGAAGGGAACATTTCGCAGATTTTGTGGTGATACCCAACCACTTAACATTGTTTTGGCGTCAGAAAAGCTGGAAACCACATTTCTGTAAAAGTATTCAGTAAATCTTGGATCAAAAGAAAAGAACGAATTTCTATAACATATATTCAATATTAAAGTAATAAGACAATATAGATTTTTCATTTCTTCGGATTCATACGGCCACAGGTTTCACACTTTTTACAAGAACCAGCAGCCAAAAAATTCAAGCAATCTGCCAAAGGAACCGGACTTCTTTCGTTACTGCCACCAGTGAAATGTCTTCCTTTGACTAACAAAAGTTTTGTTCCTAATATTTTGACACAGAAGAATAAAGCAAATGAACAAGTCAAGAAAGTCAGTAAACCCCTAGTACCAAACAGTGTTAGAAAGAAAAAAGAAGCATCTATCTCATCAAAGAAGGAAGAATCAGATGCCAAATCTAAGCAGAATGAAAGTGATGACAGTGATGTGGAGATGCCAGAAACTTACGATGATGAATTATGGCAAAAAGTATGCGGCAAAAAAGTTGTTAAAAATATAATTGTTGAAGAAGAACCTGTAAGCAAAGAACCTATAATCGATTTGGCTCCAGAGCCAGTTGCCCCATACCAAGGTTTAGATAATGCAGCTTTTAAAGAACTTGTAGGAAAGAGTAGTAGAATGCCACGCAATATAAAACTTATAGATATAAATGAAGATCAATTGGTAGCTGAAAAAGATTTGTGGATGACAAAGTCACTTACTGATCCAGAATACATACCAAAACCATCTGAAGATGATGATTCAATAGATCCTACAAAAAGAAAGAAGCATCATATCACTTATCTGGCTCAAAAAGCAAAAGCTAATGAACAAGAATTACAACAGCAATGGGCTGCAAGTAAACACAACAGAATGCAATCCAGAGCAAAGTATGGTTTTTGATCTTAATACTGTTACGGTTTGGAGAATTTCCAAAGTGAGATTCATTTCTTTGTTGGTATATTCAGATTCGATCGACTGATTAAAGGGGTTATGTTGGGCATTTAGAAGGGAACATTTCGCAGATTTTGTGGTGATACCCTACCACTTAACAGAGTTTTGGCGTCAGAAAAGCTGGAAACTACATTTCTGTAAAAGTATTCATTAAATCTTGGATCGAAAGAAAAGAACGAATTTCTATAACATATATTCAATATCAAAGTAATAAGACAATGTAGATTTTTCATTTCTTCGGATTCATACGGCCACAGGTTTCACACTTTTTACACGGACCGGGATCGTTTGAAGATCCGGCTGTTGTTACAGGAGTAGTAGCAGAAGGCCACAATAAGGACATGGTTTGAAAAGGGGTAAGTTGCGAGGGATTTGAAGAAAAGGGAAAGGCTCCGCTGAAGATAGATGAACAAGGAAGGGGGCGTTGTTGGTAGAGGGAATTTAGAGACTGAGGAATATTCTGTCGAAATCCCTGTCGAAGAAGTTGATTGGACATCACGGCATTTTGGTATACAGTCGTTTGAGGTATTTGTGCTGTACTCAAATTATTATACCAGAAAGGATTCTGCTGAGCCATCAGTTGACAATAGTAACATTTCTGTAGATATTGCTGTTGAAGAGCTTGGTTATATTGTTGCTGCATTGCACATTGTGGATCTTTGCATACGCCACTCTGCATCTCTTTCTCTGCCGCTTTCTGCGCACAGCAAAAGAAGTCTAGGTGGTTTGTAGATGTTGATGTGTTCGTCTTTATATCAGTTGTGGTTGCCGCGTCCAGTCTATGAACACCACCAATTCCACAATACACAGACGCGTTGTTTTTATATGTCGCTGGGCAGAATTCGTTCGTGGTCGTTCTAGGTGTACAATCAGCTGTGGCAGGCCTTGTTCTCCTTGCTTTGCATCTTGGGTCACATCGCCTGGTGACAAATCCTCCTTCTGATCCAGCATATGCACCACCGCCTTCTTTATTCTTCAACTTGTTGAACATATCCTGCGTACTGGGACTCAATAAGGCCAATTTACTCGGCGTCAGCAAGGCTAGTTTACTTGGTGACAACATGCCTATTTTGCTTGGCGTCAGTAAGGCCATTTGGCTTGGTGTCAATTTTCCGGAAAGTTTTTTTCCCTTCTTCTTCTTCTTGCCTTTTTTTAAACATCCTATTTGTACGGGGATGGAGGAAGGGGGTGGTGTGGCGCAGGAATAAGAACAACATGGAGTTCCACTGGGAAAGCATCTACGATAAGATATACAAGCACATGGGACTGGACAGCAACAAGGGGATCCCCACATATCGTGTACTCATGTAATGGGCAAAAACTTGAACATTTTCGTTATGGTCCACAATTCAGTTTACACTGCTGATTTATTCCATAATTTTCTATTTCCAACCTTCAGAAAATGACATATATGTCTTTGTACCTAAATTCATTGACAGTTCTTTCAAAAATCAACTGAGATAATTTTTCTATATTTTACAAGAAGTTCAGCTGGTTGCAATCTGACTCATTAGCCTTAAATCTAGTATTTCATGAGGACCAAAAAAAAATCGTTAAGAGCGTCGAGAAGTGATTAAACTAGGTTATAGTACTGTTTAATCGTTGAAAAAGCTCGATTATGAGAGAAGGAGAACGATTCTGAACCTGATGATTTGAGATTTATACTTTCATCAGTTTCAGTGCTTTTATTAAGCCACTTCTGTGAAAATCAGGTTGAACTGTCAGCTTCCTCATTCTATATTCTTTATAGTTCTATGCTGTCAGCCATAGAATTATGTGGCTGTCAGCAAACATTAATTAGGTTAGAATAACTCTCTTGGCGGCAGATCCATATTCAAATTTTTTCACATAAGACTCTTTATTTTATGGAGGTTCTACTTTGAAATGGAATATCACTAGCTAGAAGTGAATCCTCCATGAATGGCAGATACAGCTGTCGATACATCCAGGTACCGTAAAATCTCTCAGAATCTCATAAATAAATGAAGACATCAGTTCATCTCAAACGTCCCCAGCTGAGCCTTGTTCTTTCTGCAAATTCATAAAAAGTGGGGTATATTTTTCTTCTTATTTCTAAAATGCACCTCGTAGTTAATCCCTCCCTCATCCCCATCCCATTCATCACATCATTTAATTCACCGCCATTCCATATATCGTCGTGTTGTCATAGAAACGGTCCTTTTCCTGCATCCTTTCATGGAAAGCTGTCCCCCAACAACTCTATCTACACACACACACAACCATAAGAAAGACATTAACACGGTGAACAGAGTGGCCTTATGTTGGTTTTGAACTCCCCCAGAATGAATGCCGTGCATGATTGTAGGTTGTCATCGGTAATTTAGGGGTAACTTAACACTTCTCCCTAATGAGACCCGTACCGAATTCGTTGGTTCGTGAATTTACCCCAGAAACTGAGAGGGATTGATATTTGATGCTTTGAACTCGCAACTACGCGTAAATTGCGTTTATTTGTTCATTAAAACCGATAACTATAACTGATATTTGTATACGAATGAGGATGACATTTTTTTTACTGAAACGATCCAAGTCAAGGATGGCTGAGAGAATTAAATGATTTTATTTCCCCTTTCAAATAAGAATAGTAGTTTTTTTTTAACATAAAGCTTATATATAAAGATATACGAGGATATATTGAAAAGTTCTTAGCCTACTATAGAACCAAACAAAATTTCGATGTCAAAATATTTTATTACTCAACATATTCTCCTCTTAATTGGATACATTTATCACAGCAAACCTGCAACGTCTCTAGACCTCAAAAAAAATGTTTCTTCTTCCTCTGCAAAACAGACCTTCATAGCTCTTATTACCTCCTCGTTGGAAGAAAATTTACGACCTTTTAAACTTTTTTTCAATTGAGGAAAGAGATGATAGTCGGATGGAGCCAAATCTGGTGAATAAGGTAGGTATTCTAGTAATTCAAACTCTAAATCACGAATTTTTTGCATGGCAACATGAGATTTCTGTGCAGGGGCGTTGTCCTGCAAAAACAAAACACCTTTGGATAGCGTTCCGCGTCTTTTCTCTCTATTTTTTCCCGTAGAATCAATCATGATTACTCCATGGCAATCCCAACAAACTGAAGCAAGAACTTCTTCAGCAGATTTTTGGACACGAAACTTTTTAGGTCTTGGAGATTGGAGAACTAGAGTGTCGCCATTTCATCGATTGTTGCTTTGTTTCTGGATCGTAGAAAGGTACCCAAGTCTCATCCATAGTAACAATTCGGTTTAAGAAGTCTACATCGTTTTCAAATCGAGCACAGATCGAACGCGATGCTTCTACCCTTGCACGCTTATGGTCAACATCTAAACATTTGGGGATCCATTTTGCAGCAATTTTTCTCATGTCCAAATTAACGTGAACTATATGATGAACTAGTTCGTATGAAATATTCAGTGTTTCAGATATCTGTCTTAGCCCGATTTGACGGTCTGATAAAATCATGTCATGAACTGCATCGATATTTCTTCAATGGAAAATTTATCTCTTTTGAAGCACTCCAATTTTCCATGGTCGCATACGAAGGACATTGGTATTAAGCATATCTTCGTAAATCTGCTTACCTCTTAACCCTTTTAAATACAGGTACCTACTTAATGATGGCTCGTTACTCCAATTTTTCGCTTTTCACAATTTCGGTGGACATCTTTCTTTTAATTTATTGCGTAACTCTGGTTTACTTTTTTGACACTTCTAATGAGTTATTGTTCGTTGCTATGGTAACTCAATATTTTTTCCCATACATGGAACTGGTCTAGGCATTAATACATCCTCGTATATTTATTAGATTATTATAGAGTTATAATCTTTGGAGCAGTTTATGGATTATATATGACACTTGAGGATCTGTAGGTCAAAGATCTAAATGGCTCACAATGGGCCTCATGGCCTCCGTTTAGCCCAACAAAAAGAAATACTGGGCTCTAAAATAATGTCATGAAAGGGTTAATGGAAAGTGCTTTTCACGGGCATCCGTGAACCTACGCCAAATGAAAAAATCAACACGTGTCCCAACACCTGTTTTAATATTAATACAGATTAGGAACAACACAGAAAGAAAACCTCTCGTGCTGCATGTTTCCTTCTTTTCCCCCCAATATATCACGGGGCGATGAAAAAGTTAGTTTGCGTAACACTAATTCCCTCAGGGTAAGATTCCGGCAAAAAGGTGGGTTCTAAACCTCTAGAATTACGTTTGCGTGTTGCTAATCAGGTTGAAAGCCACTTAAAGTATTTGTTTTAATGATTCGAGGACGGGGCAGGGGATCCCCCGAGTAAGAGCCTCATAAAGTGGGCGGCTAAGTAATAAAAGCGATTTTAGAACGACAATCTATATTGATGGATGGCTTCGATAAAATGTCAACTTATACGCTGTCCTGTGCGAGAAATGGATGGATAGTTTGAAATTGTTTGTCGTATCTTTGAAAAGAGAAGGAAGGAAGCGCTTTTTACTATGTTGGCATATCCAGAGACTCTTTCCCTTTCTCTATGGGCATATCTGGTTAAGTGCTACCCATAGACTTATTACCCCGATAATTAATATGTCTATGGTGCTACCAATGCCAATCATTTTTCGATACTTTAAAAAATCGATATTTTTTATGATATTGTGCCTACACACATTTTCAAGTCGACTCGAATTTTTACGAAATATAGGTTTAGTAGGCAAATATCTGTTGATGAATTCAGGTAGTTTCAGAAATATACCAGTAACTAGAAAAATCAAATCGTATTGCCACCATGTTTCGAGAAACGCTATGAAATATTTATCAAGCTTCCTCGGTGTTATTCGAAAAAGTTGTCTTGGCTGTGAGTTTGGAGAAATCAAAATAAAACTTTTTTTCGAATGATTCGATTATCCTCAAGGAGCTTGTATTAAAAATTTGTTTTATCATAGCTAACCACACATTTGGTGGGAGATTTCGGTTATCGGTAATTCATATATGGAATATTAGTTCCCAAAACCAATCGAAAGTTATAACTCGCAAGATCTTGAGTTGAGTTCCGATCGGTCCATATACCGATACTTCCACCAAATATCGATATTTTTTTCACCGTTGCCCATCCCTAATCATAGAAAGAAGTCAAGACTCACAGATGAGCCACAGACTTTATGTACTTCTACTCTGTGCTGCTGTCTAAATAGAGTTCTGTGGTGTAAACTGACAATTAACATTAACCTCACAATAATATTGATATAAATAATAATATTTCTAATTATTTATTGTTCAATCTTGAATAGTTCTATACGAATTATTTCTGTTGAATATTTATACTTTGAATTCTATTGAAATGGCTCTTGTTGCTTATGACTATGGAAGTGATAGTGAAGTAGATGAAGATACAGATCATCAACCTCAACCAGTTACTGAAAATGCTGGTATCAAAAATAGCATACTCAATGGAAAGAGCAGTTGTGAGGAAGGAAGTATTGAAAAACCCTGTGAAAATACAACCGAAATAGGTGAACCAGTATTACCAGGTGAAATATCTGATGATGAAGATGCAGTCTCGCTGCCAAGTCATTCTGTCTCCAATATGTTTGAAAAATTGCCTCAAAAAAAAGAAGTACCGAATGAGAACATAAAACCAGATTTTGAGGATATAGTGGAAGATTTTATACCCAAAGCTGCACCACAAACTAAGGAGAAGGCTAAAGTACGAATTCTTGTACCTTCTCTTTCTGAATTTGATGACATAGACGAGAAAGAACCAGCAGCCAAAAAATTCAAGCAATCTGTCAAAGGAACCGGACTTCTTTCGTTACTGCCACCAGTAAAATGTCTTCCTTTGACTAACAAAAGTTTTGTTCCTAATGTTTTGACACAGAAGAATAAAGCAAATGAACAAGTCAAGAAAGTCAGTAAACCCCTAGTACCAAACAGTGTTAGAAAGAAAAAAGAAGCATCTATCTCATCAAAGAAGGAAGAATCAGATGCCAAATCTAAGCAGAATGAAAGTGATGACAGTGATGTGGAGATGCCAGAAACTTACGATGATGAATTATGGCAAAAAGTATGCGGCAAAAAAGTTGTTAAAAATATAATTGTTGAAGAAGAACCTGTAAGCAAAGAACCTATAATCGATTTGGCTCCAGAGCCAGTTGCCCCATACCAAGGTTTAGATAATGCAGCTTTTAAAGAACTTGTAGGAAAGAGTAGTAGAATGCCACGCAATATAAAACTGATAGATATAAATGAAGATCAATTGGTAGCTGAAAAAGATTTGTGGATGACAAAGTCACTTACTGATCCAGAATACATACCAAAACCATCTGAAGATGACGATTCAATAGATCCTACAAAAAGAAAGAAGCATCATATCACTTATCTGGCTCAAAAAGCAAAAGCTAATGAACAAGAATTACAACAGCAATGGGCTGCAAGTAAACACAACAGAATGCAATCCAGAGCAAAGTATGGTTTTTGATCTTAATACTGTTACGGTTGGGAGAATTTCCAAAGTGAGATTCATTTCTTTGTTGGTATATTCAGATAAGATAAACAAATTAGTGAGGTTAATTGTACACTGAAAATATGTTGTCTTATAAACAACATGAGTTTATACTGTAAATAGCATAAAATGTATAATTTTTTTCAATAAAGTTTTATTATTTATAGTGACCAATAAATATTTTGTGAAGTATAAGATGAATTCGAAGAAATATTTTGCATAGACTTTGTAAAACAATTATTCTGCTCCAAAGTAGGAAAAAATTGCATGGGATAAAAATCTGGAGCTATTTTGCTCATAGTTATATATGTTTATACATTAAACTGGAAGTTTTTTGACGAATGATTTGAAAAAAATATTTTAATATACACAACCTGAACGTAGCTGTTTGATCATAGAAATATATGGAAAAACACAGATGGCATGCCCTGACAGGAGGAATCTTGAAATGTCAACGTTTGCGTAAACGACAACACCGCCCGCACAATAAAGGAAGGTTGTCTTATGAGAAATGTCGGAGTGAAGCTGTCAAAAAATTCAAATAAACATTCGTATTTCCTTTATTTTGGGTTTCTAGACTTTTAAAATGTGATAGTTGTGTACAAATCAACAATGGCTCAGGGTGTATTGAGCTCGGATATCTCGAGGAGAAATCCTCAGGACGAATATGAGCTGATCCAACGTATAGGAAGTGGAACCTATGGTGATGTGTATAAGGTAATATCGAAGTCTTTAGAATTATTTCTAAAGATTCTATTTCTTGTACATGAAAGATTACAAAAAAGGCATCATTTATAACTTCCACAGTTTTCAAATTAATCTTATTCACTGTGAACACCTAAGGGCAATTCATAATCCTCTCTTCCTAATATCAATTGAAGCAATGTACTCTGGTTTAATCTGCTTTCAACATTCATAAATCTTATAATATGAAGGATTTAATAACGCAGTAAATCAAAGAGGTGTAATAGGATGACCCTTTTTTACGCTAGTAACAACATAAATTGAAAAGTTCCTAATTATGATATTGTTGTATAATTTTTAACATTACCGAACACATAAATAATCAATTGGCATCTCAACTTATCTACCATAATTTACGAATTCAAGATTGATGGTGTGTTTATTTGAATTACTTTTTCCTTGAACAGGTAATTGAACATATTTTCAATAACTATGATTAGGTGAATAAATATTATTGGGATTAGATAAGACTTATATCAATACAAATGGAACTCCCAGCTTAACAATTAAGGAACTTTTTGATCCATAAGGTGGCTGTCCTATTTATTATCAGTTAAATAAACCAAAAAAAGAAATTCGTTAAATGAGCAAAAAATAATAATCTAATCTTATATTGATTGGGTATCTGCAATTTGTTTTAGGAATTTGAATACAGGAAGACTGTCTCGAATTTTCATTGAATGCTTCTTTCAAGATAAGATTTGAGTTGAATGGATTCTTAGTTATGTGTTGTCTTGAGTTGATAGAAAATATTTTAAAATTTTTAATCAATTTTTCCTGATTAAACAGGTATAGAAGTAGAATTGATTATTGAAAAAACTTATTTTCAGGCAAAACGTATCTCTACTAACGATTTGGCTGCAATAAAAGTAATAAAATTAGAACCTGGTATGTAGAAACTGAATGAGAACTTGAGGAACCAATAGTTATATAAAACTTTTTGTAGGAGATGATTTTGCTGTAATTCAACAAGAAATACTCATGATGAGAGACTGTAGACATCCTAATATTATTGCATACTATGGTAGTTATCTTAGAAGGGACAAACTCTGGATTTGCATGGAATATTGCGGAGGTGGCTCGTTACAGGATATTTATCACAGTGAGTGAGCTCACAATTTATGCTTTTAATTATTAATTAGGAATTAACGCTACTATCAGTCTCTTATTGTTTCAGTTACTGGACCTCTTACCGAAAATCAGATTGCATACATGTGCAGAGAGACATTGCTTGGGCTTTCCTACCTCCATGGTATGGGAAAGATGCATAGAGATATAAAAGGGGCTAATATTCTGCTCACGGAATGCGGAGACGTGAAGCTGGCCGATTTTGGCGTGTCTGCGCAAATAACTGCGACCATAAACAAAAGGAAATCTTTCATTGGAACTCCATATTGGATGGCACCTGAGGTAAACTTGAATGTCGGATAAAATTCGTGCATATTTCATAATGATTTTCGAATTAAGGTAGCCGCAGTGGAGAGGAAAGGCGGCTACAATCAACTGTGTGATATTTGGGCGATTGGTATCACTGCAATCGAGTTGGCGGAGCTTCAACCTCCCATGTTCGACTTGCATCCAATGAGGGCCCTATTCCTCATGTCGAAGAGCGGATTCAAGCCTCCCACTCTCAAGGATAAAGAGAAATGGTATATTTATTTTGGTACTAATTCATCTGTCTATGTTATAAAAATATTGATTTTTATAGGAGCCCAACCTTTCATAATTTTGTGAAAGTTGCGTTGACAAAGAACCCGAAGAAAAGGCCCACAGCCGAAAAATTACTACAGGTAACTTGAACCTTGAAATCTAGGTTTACAGTAACAGAAATCCTCTTTCAGCACTCGATATTTCAAGGGGAAATGAGCCGGAGATTGGCCCTCGAGTTATTGCAGAAGGTGAACAATCCATCGCACATGTTCACGGATATGGAGGCAGACGAAGATGGGGTGAGAGAATTCCTAATAATACAATCCTTAATAACTTTGTATTGTATTTGGGGATATGTTCATTGAGCGCTTGATGCGGAACACAATTAAAGAGATATTTTTTACAGGCCGTACCAAATGTACCACAACGTATCGCATCACGACTCACATCACGACCAAGAGCACAGAATCTGGTTCAAACTGTAGACGTGGACATAGAGAATATAGATGAAGTTAATAACACTTTGCAGAGGCAAGGTATGTAACTAAAATTTTATAATTCATCCTCTCTATAATAAATTATTCGTAAAATCTTGTTTGTTAAACTTGAAGACCACCTGTGACTATTTTGGATATATTTATGACCATTCATCATTTTGCTTCTTTTCTAGCCCCTTGCATTAGTTCAAATGGAGATAAGCCAGAAAACTGGGATGTTATGGATATTATGAACAATGTTACGACCGTTCATAATTGCATCGAACACCAGAATAAAAAGTGTGGTTTAGGTGTGGCTTTCGACTCTTTGAATCGTGAAAAGTGAGTATTGATTTTAGATGGTATTTTCCTTTGCTTTCGTTGGTGTTCCAATAAATATAAAAATTTGTTATTTTTTTGTGGACCGCGAGTTACGTGTATGAAATACTGGAAGGTCACCTTTCGAGTCGATAATCTTACAGAAAAATCATCACAGATCGGAAAGTGATGCACATTCCGAGGAAGCAGCTCTTCTAGTAATAAATCTGAGAACCATAGCGATCTCGAAGCAACCGTTCGGTCTTGACGAATTTTTAACGGACCCCATCTTTTTGGGAATTTTTCGAACGTCAACTTTTGAATCGCGTATCTTTCAGGAAAATCATCGCAGATCGGAAAGTGATGCACATTCCGAAGAAGCAACTCTTCTAGTAATAAATCTGAGAACCACGAACCACAGCTTTCTCGAAGCAACCGTTCGGTCTTGAAGAGCTTTCAACTGAAATTTGCAATTTTTGAAAAAAGCCATTTCGAAGATGAAAATCTAAACGAAAAGGGATAGGCTTTCGAAATTGCCCGCCATAAATTTAACGTGTTCGAAAACCTATATTTTCTCACGAAAATTTCAAATATCTGGCACTTTTTAGAAGAAAATAATTTTTTTTGCTTTTCCACTTTTCATTTTCGAGTTGACTTCGAAGAGCTCTCTTTAGTGCAATTCTCTATTGAATCATCAACTGTTTGGTTTTCTGGAATCTTCAAAACAAATTATATACACTCCATATCCTAAGAGAGTAATAGAACATCCTGATTTTCAGATAGAGTAGCAATTAGGTCATTTTTGACCCAAAAAAATCGAGATTTTCGAAATCGAGTTTTTGTGCTTGGGTGCAAGCCTTGGCAATGCTGATTATAAAACCGGAAATCCCAATTGGATCAGACGAATATAACAGGAGATATCGCAGATTGAAATTTGTAATTTTTGAAAAATGCCATTTCAATGATGAAAATCTGAAAAAGAGCGGATAGGTTTTCGGAAATGCTCGCAATAGATTCAGCATATTCGAAAACCTATATTTCCATACCAAATTTTCAAATATCTAACACTGTTCACGAGAAAAAAATTTTTTTTTTCCATTTCTCATTTTCTTTGAACGGCTCTCGAGAGTGCAATTCCCAGTGGAAGTCTTGATCGCCCTAGGCCCCTAATATCTGGCCGGATAGGCCCTAGGCATACCCGCCACTGATAACAATAAACTTTTCAATTGTATTCTTATCTACTCAAATAAATTGTTTCATGATTCAGAAAGCATTATTTGTACACCAATGAAAGCTCAATTAGAAAGATAGGAGCAGTGATCATTTTGTAGTAGTAAAATTGTGTATTTGATTTAGTTCAGAGAGAAAAGCTATGACGGGTTCCCAAATTTTGAACATGTCCCTGAGGTTAGGTCTGATGGTTTGTTTGCAGTGATTCATGAACAGTTTTTAGTTTTTCTCATAGTCCACAACACCTTTGTTGTAAAGTCTGAAAATTGATTTTACGACGTGAAGAAAAAGAGTGATCAAAAATGAATTTCTTGTATTATAAATTCATTTTTGTAAATTTCATAGAAACAGAGAGAGATAAAACTCCAATACCACCTCGTCATTGATATTATAGAGAATAGTAAGAACTTTGGTACTCAAAATATTGATGAAGACCTTATCTGCCTAAAATTGAAGAAAACTCCCCACTTTTGGCTCTTCAATAAATCCTGCAGTCTGATCATATCTATTGAAATATTCAGGGTGTAAAATCAGTTTTCAGTTTGCAAGAACTCCCATCAGTTTGCATTCATCATTACTTTTGCATAGGAATAACCAATTAGTTATCAGTTGCTTGGTTTACAGTTTACACAATTAATTCGTTAACTCGTTTGAATTTATTTTTATTTGAATACCATTTTTTTTTTCGTGATGGTTGATGTGCCAGATGGGAAATGAGAATATCACTTTGCTTGCTTCAGAACATTTATTTTTCATTATCTTATATTTTTGCCCCATCTGGTTCATGGTAGTTTCCAACTAATTCTCAAGTAATTTTTTTTTAGTTCGTCCCTTATTTTAATGTATTGTATTGTTATTTAGGAGTCTATTGCAGTACATTGACGAAGAGTTAATGATGAGGTAATTGCAACGTACATTCGAAAAGCTTACTAACCCAACCGCTTCTTTTTTTTTCGTTTGTGCTATTGCTACCCCTTCAACGCTTAAAAAAAACCTCTTTACTAATCGGGATTTGGGATTTTTAAGTTTTTTGTTTGTGGATCGCACACATTACGTTTTTTCCGCTTCGATTTCAAATGTGCAATATTTATTTTAGGGGAACCTACAAATATCAAGTGGCTGACTCTTACGATCAACAGTAAGTGGAAAATGTTTACGGTAGATTTACCTTTTTTTTTTAGGAAATGTTCGTAAAGTGTCCTTAGTTTGTTGGAATGGTATCATCAAGTGTTTCCTGAAACAAAATCAGTTAATTTACCAATTGAACTTGGAAGAATGCTGTTCTAGATTATGAAACCTTAAATCCAATCATTATAGTTGTTGTTTTTTTTTTTTTTTTTTTTTTTTTTTTTTTTTTTTGTGAAAGTTGCGAATACGTTTGGTTTGCTTGCTTACGAAAAGGTTTGGCTTTATTGCTTAGTTTGTGGATGTTGAATAGCAAAATGCTCATCTACATGGAAAACAATTAACGACGTAAAGAAGATAAAAGTTTTTTCAAATAGTAATATTGACATTTCGGTTTTTAGAAGTTTGCTGTTTTTTGTTAAATAACAGTTTATTGCGCCTTGTTACTCAATGTGTGGACATGGTGAGTCTTTGATTCGTACAAATATTTTAACATTAGATTCTTGTGGTCAAAATAAACACTTTTTTCCTGGACCATTTTTTTCGATTCGGCCCTGATAAAAAGTTTTCATAATAAGCTGTGCCACCCCTGGGCAAACAAAATTATCTTCAGAATAACGAGCTAAATCTGTGACACTACACATCTGTGGATCTTTTAAACAGAGTTTTATTCAGCCAAAGTACCCAATTTTTGCAAACTTTTTAATTTTCGAACATCAAATTACTTGAAAACAAAAAAACGTTCAAATATTCGTTAGATAGCGTCCAACTGAGTTTCAAGAGTTGGGTTCTTTGAATTTTTGGTATGTTTATGGTACGTAATGGTCAAAATGAGAAAACTGGAAGACGTGGGTGATATCTTTTGTTCGAAAAAGATTCATCAAATAAATGAATGATGAATTAAAATAACATTTTTCATGGTTTTTCAACAGCCTGTATCTTTCAAACCGAACCGATTTGGAAAAAATGGTATAGGGGAAAAGTGTTTCTCTTGAACTCAAGAATCTACTGTTGAAATATTTGCACGAGTCAAAGACTCGCCCTGTATACAGGGTGCATCAAGTAATACATTTGGAATTCGGTAATAAGACCTCAGTATCTACCTTTCTCGAATATTTTCAGGTTTGTGACTCTTCCAGTTAGAACAGAAATAAATTTCAAATACGTCAATATCCTCTTATTACAGAATTCATTTTCATTCGTATAAGTCTCTAATCAAGATTTTCAATGGGGTCATCCTTGACCAAAGATCAAGTCTCTGCCTTGGTATACCTTTTACTGTTTATGGATGTTATGTCTATAAGTTGTTATATATTTTGTGGGACGGTATTCAAATGCTTTGAATTGGAAGTTTCACTCTCTTCCAAAAGAATTTTCCGAAGAATAAAAAATTAGAAAGTGTTTCTAGAAAGTAATGAAGAGTTTTTCAGAACTGTTTTCCATGTATGCACCACCGCTGATAAGTGACAGAATTCACCATTTTTTTTTTGGAAATAACAAATTGAAGAATAAATGATAGCAGATCGTATCTGAAGCATTATAATTTCTTGTGAAAATATGTATAGTTCGAGTAATGCTATTTATTTGCAATGTTGATCTTATATAGGAAAACCAAATATGTTGGAGTTCTTTAATTTATATTCATACACAGGGCGACTCTACCAGTGCAAGATAGCGATTCCAAATGCGATCTTCACAACAATGTATCCACCCTCAATAACGAAGGACTGCTGAATGGATCCCCGCGTAGGCACTCTTCGGTGGATGAGATATTTCCCATGGTTAATTCCATGAACATACAAGGTCAACGCCAAAGATCCCTTAGTGATAGTAGTAGGAACGAAAGGAAAGTCAACGGTAGGCATTGCTTCTCTTATTAGGTTTATTCGTAGAGTGGTTTGAAGCGGTTGTGAACTTTACAGAGCAAGCGTAATTCCTTTTTAGGGAAGCGAAAATCCATTTGTGCTTGCTCTGTACTGTTCACAACCGTTGTGAACCACTCTACGAAAAAGCCTATTAGCTATTTTATATATATAACATATAAACAGCAACGAATTACAAATCATATTTTCATAAATATAATACACGATACTCATGGAAACCTCGTTGTATTTCATTCTTTCTAGGAGCTGACGCAGAAAATGATCATCACAGTAACAATAGTCCTCCAGATTTGGTAGCATATCCACCGGTACCTCCCCGAAAACATCGAAGAAGACACACACCACCTAGACCTCCTAGTAATGGGCTCCCACCAACCCCCAAGGTCCATATGGGTGCCTGTTTCTCGAAGGTAAAAGAAAAACAGTAACTGAAAAGAAATGACGTTATGTATCGAGCATACGGTTTACAGATATTCAACGGCTGTCCTCTGAGAATCCACTGCACGGCTTCTTGGATTCATCCAGAAACGAGAGATCAACACATCTTGATAGGCGCCGAAGAAGGGATATACAACCTGAATTTGAACGAATTACACGAGACGTGTATCGATCAGTTGTACAACAGAAGGACCATTTGGATGTACGTGATCAAAGATATCCTGATGACGCTCTCAGGTACCGAAACGCGTAATTTTTCGCGTGGGACAATTAATCAATCGATGTTTCGTAGGCAAGACGCCGCAGCTCTATCGACACGATCTGTTGGCGTTGCAGAGCAAGCAGTCGCACAGGTTCAGCCTGCACATGAACCGCATACCGGAGAGACTGGTACCTAGAAAGTTCGCCCTGACTACCCGAGTTCCGGACACCAAGGGCACGCAGAAGTGCTGCGTATCGCGGAACCCGTACAACGGCTACAAATATCTCTGCGGTGCTTCATCCACTGGCATCTTTCTGATGCAGTGGTACGACCCCCTGAATAAATTCATGCTGCTGAAGGTGAGAATAATCTTTATTAGGAAGCTCCTAGGTTCTGAACGCTGCCGGCTTATCGATTTGTGGTGACAAAGAGTATCGATTCACTTAACTCTGTTAGAAGTCTCCTAGCTGAAAATGCCATTTGGTACTTGCTCACAGAGCCGGCGTTAGGGGTGAAACAGTGAAGCGACCGTTTCAGACGCCACTGTCTTAGGGGCAGCATATTGGTCAGTTTACCCTTTTCGTATTTCATATTCCTCATTCACTGGAATTTATTTTTTTTTAAGCACTCATTCAAGATTCTTCACGGGAAGAAGAAATTTGTATATTATCATCGGAAAGTTTTTTTTTTGGTGGGGTGAGGGTGTTTTATGATGGAGTAAATAAGAGATAAGCGAGGAATCAATTTTGATGGAGTAAATGTTATTATTGATATATTGATGCTTTTTTGGCAAAGGCGCCGAAAAATTCTTTGTTTCTGGCGCCGGCCCTGCTAACTCAGTGCAGTATTTTTAAAATTGAAGTAAGAAGTACATTCTTTTGATAAACAGAGAACATTACAATTTTTAAGATCAAGCAATAATGGGGAATTCTCCTCAATTTGGGTTATCACTGCATATGCAAGTTAAAACTGAATAATTATGAGTTTCATTCATGCCAAATGTCCTTGTCCCTTACATTCGAATTAAGAAAAGAGTAGGACCATAAAGGTTTTCGAGACTTCAGTCTTGGAATAGAATTTTGTGAAATATAGGACAGGATTGGAAATGAGTCGGGAAAGGAGTCAAATTTATTCCAAGAATTTATAATTGCACTCTGTCTACGAATATGGGGCAGTACAATGTTTAAAAGAACTGGTAACCATTGAATAGGTGAAGATCCAAGAGTTCCAGAAATAATTCTCATAAAAAGACTTAGATGTGCATCTTTTTTTTGCACATGAGCACTATTAACCCAAACGGGGCAACAATATTCTGCAGTCGAAAACACCAAAGCTGGGGCTGCCATTCGAAGAATAGTTGCATCAGCACTCCATGCCACCAGCTAGTTTATGCAGGATATTATTCCTAGTTTTCAACTTCAAATGCAAATTTTCCAAATGCATTTCGAAATTCAGCTTAAATCCTACCCATTATGGTTTGAAGATTTCTAAATCTGTAGATAGATTATTCTCTACTCATCCAAAATCAGAATGATGGAATGCGAGGGAAATATCATCAGCGTCTATAAATTTGTCAGAAAAAGTAGTAGGGATGTCAAACAGTTATAAATCGAAAAGAAGAGGCGCAAAAACTGGAAGATCATTATTCAAAGTTTTGAAATTACTTCTATTATTTTCAACAAAAACACGAAACCCTCTATCTGACAGCATGTTTTCTAGTAAGCGAACCATCTTTCCACACTTCAGATGTGTATAAAGTTTGAAAATCAAACCTTCCTTCCAAACTGTACCATATGGAGCACAAAAATCCACAAATGCTGTTCCTGTTTTTTGTTTATCATTGAAACCTGCTTCAATGAGAGTGATGAGGCTCAGAACCTGATCACAACAATTTCTATTTTTCCTGAAACCCCCTTGACAATTTTAGAAAGAGTCTCCTAGAGTCGATTCTATCCTAAAAAGAACTAGCCTCTCTAGAATTTTGAAAAGAACACTCAATAAATCAGGATCAGAAGAATCCTTTCCACGTTTCAAAATGCCTATGTCTTTCAACGTTCGGAAAATTGCCACAATTTAGAATGTTATTATAAAAAGACAACAACCAAACAAGGCCCTTTTGCCTCATCGCCTGCTCGATGAACTCAGGATGAATTCAGTCGAAACCAGAGGTGTAAAATACACGATTTAATTGGTGAAATATACGGAGTTGGTGAATCGACACCTTCCCTTTCAATTAGATAAAACATGGCTTTGAAAAACAGTTAAGTGATGACCAAAAATGGACGAATAAATTGTTCATTATTACGCACAAATTTTCTTTTTTAAGTGTAATTTTTTCAATTTTCGCCTCTATTCTCATTTCAGCATGTTGATTGTGTTCTTCCTAGTCCTCTGAACGTGTTCGAAATGATAATAACGCCCGAGTTAGAGTATCCGATCGTTTGTGTATCCATAAAACAAGCCTACCAACCCGGCAGATACAAACTAGACCTCATCAACATGAATTCAGGTAATCTTGAATGCGGAATTTTCGAATCTACCGAAGGAAGTGTAACTTTGTCTTGTTAACCTTCGTTATTTTCCCAGGAGCAAGTTGGTTTCATTCAGATGAGCTTCAGGATATGGACGGCATGGCTACCGTGGTTCCTAAACGCGAAAATTTAAATATCATCAACGTTACGCAACTCGATAAGGATTCCGTACTGTTTAGCTACGACAACGTAGTGAAAGTAGTAACTCCTCAGGGTAAATTAAAAATGAACAAGAAGCAGGTGTCTGAATTGATATTCGACTTTGGGATAGAGAGTATAAGTGAGTGAAAAACAATCATTGGCACTTTTTTTTTCGATATGGCATTTCAATCAATTTTTTTTCAGTTGTACTTCCCGATAGCGTTTTGGCGTTCCATAAACATGGAATGCAGGGAAGATCCTTGAAGAATGGGGAAATCACCCAAGAAATCGCCGACCCTTCTAGGTCCTATCGGTTATTAGGGTCCGACAAGTAGGTTCATACAAATATGTTTATTCTATCGATAACCTTCTCTCATTTTTCCAGGGTTGTAATGTTGGAAAGTAATTTAATTAGGGGTAGCACGCTGACTGTGGACGAAGGTCACGATTTGTACATTTTGGCAGGGCACGAGGCCAGTTATTAGGGAGAAGTAAGTGATTTGTTTCAAGAAATTTGTAACCATAAAAAAAAATGCGAATAAGATTACAAAATTTCAAAACATGGCCATGTTATGAGAAAATGAATGGTACCTGTTGTGTATTGAACTATTTTGGTTTCTGAATAATGGCATTCCACTTGTCACAAAAAATAGGTTAGTTTCGTAGGGGTGTCAACCCCACAATACATCCGTTGACCCTACTTTCAAAATAATTAAAGTGAAATGTGAAAACTTGTTATTATTTCTGACTGATGCCTTGTTTCAGAGGGATATGAAGAGAGCCGGTTCTTCATCAAAATGCTCGAGAAGTATTCGAAACTTCTAGTATGTAGGATAAATAAATAAAATCAAAATACAATACAGAATTCGTTTATGATAAATAAATAGAACAAGTGAAGTTTTCTTCCCGTCGAGGATCACTGAACATACCTCATTAGAGAATTTGAACGTAGCTAAATTTTCAACTATTTTTGGTCTTCAATTTCGAATTACGAAAAGATTCACTAGAATGAGATTAATCAAATTTATAATGGATCATACTGAAGATACAGATCAAAACCTGAATTTGAAAGTTTGATTGTACAGTTCTATATTTTTCAAATTAATTCCATAGGTGTAAAACATTATTTTTCAATATATATAGTAAAGATATATCAAATTATTATTCAATCATAAGTTGAAAATATACATTATTTCACCTTTTGTTCAGAATCATGAAGCAAGTTTAAATTTTTTTGATCTTCACATAATGGTGGTTAATTACTATAATCACTAGTTTTTGATAGTAATAGGATTTAATAATTTGCTCACATTGATCAACACCAAAAACACTTTTTGAAATAGATTTATCATTTAACAAAATTTCAAAAAAAAAAGTGCAACGTAAGATGAAATTCGCTTAAAATATTAATATAATTTGTGTTGAGAGAATTTCTGGAACTTGCTTCTACTTTAAAGCATTCCACTGTTGTCAACTATTCTCACTTCTATTTAATATTTAATTTTGTTCATCTAACGATCGAATTAAATAATTTTTGCTGATTAATTTTACATCTTGAGATTAAAGACCGAACTTCTGTTATTTATACTCTTCTTCATAGTTAAGAGCTTCCACTGAAACTATCAAATTTGCTTAGGAATTGATTTTTCTATATAACTCATGTTCCATCTATTTTAAGACGAATGTCTGCTCAATTTTGAAGTGAAAAGTTCATTTAAGACTGAATTCTTTTTGGTATAAAAACTCCGAATGTTTCGGACAATGTCTTATCTAATTCTTGAAACCTTTTACACATTCTTCTGGAATTGCTTTACATCCATTTAAAGTTAAAAATCTTTCGAAAATTTAGAATCTTTGAATGCGAAGATATATAATTGATATTTTATTCTTCAAATGTCTTGAAATGAATTTTTCCTTGTTAGTTTGTTTATTGTTAGAATTCATTTTATTTCGTTATAAATTGGCAATTGACGTTTCACTTAGAGTTAGGCAGGAGGTCTGACATACAAAAAATGAAATTATTTTTTCATGGTACAGAATCCTAATAGATCAAATAGAAAAATCAAATCATCTTAGTAATATGAAAAAAACTCGTTTGTTTAAAATTTAACATCAAATGTTCATAGTTTCCACAATGCCTGTTACCTAAATTTCGCATTGTCCCCATCCCAAGACTGCAGTAACAATTCTGAAGTTAACATTACCTCTTAGTATAATCTCACCCATTTTCTCTTTCAAATTTGGTATAGTCAGCAGCATGAATTGGCTGTGTTATTATTGTTTGAATATAATGTTATCTTTGTAAATATTGTAAATCATAAGGAATAATGAATATACCAAAAATAAATTATTATAGGTTGAAGGAATTATCTGACGTGACCAAGGCTGTAGTAGATAGACTAGTTACGTAAATTGCTAAAATCGAAGTTGTTTCTTTATGGATTTCATTTCATTGTTGAATGTTTTTATTCTTCACTAAAGTAACCTAGGAATCATATCTTTATGTAATTTCGCCGTCATTATAATATTTTTTATTTATATATTTTGTAAATAAAAGTTGTAAATTACAATTGCGTATTTCATTATTTCCCAAAAACCATCAAATAAAGAAGTCCCGACTCTGATGAAACATTTAATGGAACATGCCGGAAAAACTCAAGAAAAACAGTAAGTGTAAAAAAAGCTATAATTTGAAAATGACTCAACAGAGAATAAGTATTTTATCTCCATGTTTTCTTGTGCTAGCAGTGTCCGCGTACTTCAGAGGAAGAATTTATTACTCTAGTCGTCTAGACTGCCATGTCCTGCTCTACTCTACTCGCTGTACTTTTTTTAGTCCGAAGCCTTCCTTGGAGAATTCCCTTCCTAACAGTCAAAATCCTGTGAAAATCGGTTGGACCAATCTGAAGATTACCCGGACAAACAGACAGACAAAAAGCGTTCCAAAAAAAGTGCAACTAAGCAGAAAAACAAAAAAATATATTATACAAATACTCGCAAATTACAAACACTCCAACTTATTTAGTCAATTCATGTAGAATACAATCTGCACATTTTCCAAGTACCCCTTTTTGAAGTGATAAGAAAAAACGTAACGATTTCTATCTTCAGAACTATTGAGAGTTTTCTTTTAGCACCTTTTGTTACATTGTCAAGTGTTTTTTGTCTTCTGGGCATAAACAACAATTTCTTTGGCGAATGTTGGCGTTGCTTTCATATGCATCCACCTACATGAAAGATCGTGTAGAAATAAAGCTAACTTGGGTCCAATTTTATTTCGGCTTGTTTCTATAAATATCTCCCCCTGAATCCGGTAGTTAGGTATATTTAGAGTATTTTCTCAGCTCCGTTTACGAAATATTGTCGCTGTGTGTGGAATCAAAAATTCATCAGTTATCCCCCCAGAAAGTAGGTTTTTAACGAAATAAGGGTTCGTTTTGTACGTTCGATATTTTTTCAACAGTTGGGAGAAACTGGTGCGACATCAGATATTCGAGGTATGCGGCGTCTAAAACGAACGTGAAAGTATTTATGTAAAGGAGAAATTAATCCGCTTTGATTGAAAGTAAGTATATAAGCAAGATTCATATCACCTGAAATTCAGATTCATGGAAGTGACCGTATTCTGAGAGAACGAAATCAATACAAAATACTCCATTGCGAAGTGCTCCGTGCAAGATGTTGCCACATGCCCAAAACATCAGGACCAAATCAAGATATAACCTTAAATCTTATCCGTTCAAATTCAAGTTCACGATAAAAAACATCTAATTATTCATTTCATCGATAATTTGAACCAATTAATAAAAATTTCCTTTCAAAACCAACTTGTGCAATTAGAACATCTGGCAACATGAGGTCACGTGAATGAAGATAAATTTTCAAATATTGGCGCATTCTGTTGCGGTAATTTTATTGGGAAATGAGGGAATTTTATGTACGAATATTTTATTAAAGGCTTCAAAACTGAGGCTCAAATATGGCCGAGACAGAAGGAGGTTCCGAGCAGGATGATGTATCATTCCTTAGGACCGTAAGTATTGGGTTTTTAATATTTTGAGGTTAATAGAGTGAAATTGTGAGAAAACCAAATTTATTGTAGGAAGATATGGTCTGCCTGTCTTGCACAGCCACAGGGGAGCGTGTTTGCCTAGCTGCTGATGGATTTGGCAATCGACATTGTTTTTTAGAGAATATAGCAGATAAAGTAAGTGAACTTGGCAATATCTTAGAATACCATAGGCGTAGATGGGGTTTTATACAGGGTTATTTTATTCATGTATTCGCACAACTTTAAATCAAACATTTTTCTTATTTTTTATCAATTGATACACCGACAAAAATTTTTTTTCATAATATCCAGCTTTTTCAATAGCATTGTTTTGTTATGCTTCTGAATATCGTTTATAATTATTATATATTATTGTAGCTTCTGCTCGTTTATTGTTGGGAGTTGTTTTATCTTTCTTTTATATAAATTTGGATACGTTTATAGTTCTTATAATTTTTGTTTTTCAGAATATACCTCCTGATCTTTCTCAGTGCGTTTGCGTAATTGAACAAGCCCTATCAGTTCGTGCTTTACAAGAGTTAGTAACAGCTGCTGCAAATGAAACGGTATGATATGTAATTATAAGATGAAAATCGAAGGTATATATATTGAAAATGTTATAAATTATAAATCTACTTATTTGCGATTGAAACACAAACCTCATATTTACCGCATATCTTTCATGCGAAATAATTTCGGAATTTTTGATATTCAAGATTTTTTTGCACTATACTACCTTTTATGTTATTTGGGTTAGATTGTTCTTTTGATATATTGACGATATGCAACCGGTACACAAACACAATGCACATTTTGCATTCATATCACACTAACCTGTTATTACTTCAATTAATTAGTCTTGTATACTGACACCTTAATGCAGTGAATCATTAATGTTAACCAACAATATTTTTTTCTCTCCTCTCTCTCGATTTTTCTATTCTCACCTGCAAATTGAGAAAGACGAAGGCATTTTCAATGATTAAATAACAGGCTTCGTCAAAATGTGCTAGTTTCTTCACAAACGTGTATATATTTTTAATTTTTTTCATTATAATATGTATTACAAGCAATCAGAATAATCATTCTATGTAAATAAAACGAATTTTTCGTTCCTTGCTTAATCCAACAGTAACAAATAACAATTTCCAAATTGTTTCGAGAAAATCTATAAACCGCGCTATGCAATTTTGATGACAGCCTGTATTGACGATCATCATAAATGCTTGTTATCTATTATTTTTCCGTATAAAATGTTCATTTTCGATTTCCTCTTGTTTGTCCTCTGTTTCACCTGCTTAATTTTTGCATTTCAGGCACAGGAGAATGTAGTAAGTAGAACGGAATCGAAGTATATTGTATCATTTATTATATTTTATTCTAACCATCTAACAACAACACACCTGACTTTGTAAAACAATTGTAATTATTGTGCTTATTTGGACTACATATCTGCAAATAACTGGCATACTCCCAAAGTTAGTTAATCGATGACCGATACTTTCATGATTAATTACTGATACTCTTTTATAATGAACATTTGATTTTTTTTATTTCCTTGAAAGATAATCATCCATATGAATCACAGTCAGAGGCGAACTAACTTTGGGCTTACTGCAGTATAACAAAATCCTCTCCCTGTGAATCTTGAACTGGATATATTCGTATAGATATATTGATTTCATGATTTTGAGAAGCTTCATCTGGGCCGTACACAAAAATTACTGTAGAACGCTGTTGAGAGAAATTTAACACGTCCTGTTTGAAAATTTTGATGGCGCACAAATTTTTAAAGTTGAACTAAATGTTGAAGAATTCCGTTTTATGCATATCGATTTTTGTCTTGTTCTAAAAGCGATTCGCGTTTGATCCGAAACTCATTTTGCAGGGTAAAGGAACTGGATCTGGGCACAGAACTCTGCTTTATGGTAATGCCATTTTGCTCAGGCATCAGAACAGCGATATGGTAAGGATTTAACTTATGAATCTTTAATTTGAAACCCTATTTTTACAATGCTAATTGAATATACTCGTTTTTTCAGTATCTTGCATGTTTGTCAACTAGTTCAAGTAATGATAAGCTTGCCTTCGATGTGGGTTTACAAGAGCATAGTCAAGGTGAAGCTTGTTGGTGGACTGTTCATCCTGCTAGCAAACAGAGGTAAATTTGTTCGTCTTATTCGAAAAGGAATATTAAAATAAATCATTTTAGGTCTGAGGGTGAGAAAGTACGCGTTGGTGACGACGTAATCTTGGTTTCTGTCGCAACAGAGAGATATTTGGTTAGTTGGTTGATGAGAAAAGATTCATAAGACACTTATCAAACTGAAGACAAGTTATGAATCGGTTTATAATTTTTTTGCAGCATACAACAAAAGAAAACGATAAATCTGTCGTTAATGCAAGTTTCCACGTGACCCATTGGTCTGTACAACCTTACGGAACTGGTATTTCGAAGATGAAATGTGTTGGCTATGTCTTTGGGGGGGATGTCTTAAGATTCTTCCATGGAGGCGATGAGTGCCTAACAATTCCATCCACATGGAGCACCGAACAAAAGTAAACCTTTTCCATTGAATATAAAGTTTGCTAATCATTCAATATAATCAATTTTCAGCATTGTAGTGTATGAGGGAGGGAGTGTCATGTCACAAGCCAGATCACTTTGGAGGTTAGAACTAGCCAGGACTAAGTGGGCTGGCGGCTTCATAAATTGGTATCATCCAATGAGAATAAGGCACTTGACAACTGGGCGGTACCTCGCTGTCAAGGAAAACAATGAACTTTGCCTTGTCAGTAGGTAAGAATATCATTGATCAGTTTAGGTCAGTTTAGGTCACCAACAAGTCTGTTGACTATCCATTTGATTATGGAAAATTTCTTTTATTTTCAGGGAGGAAGCCACAACTGCACTAACAGCCTTCTGTCTTCGCCAGGAGAAGGACGACCAAAAAGTAGTTTTAGAAGACAAAGATTTGGAGGTCATAGGCTCCCCAATCATCAAATACGGTGACTCCACAGTTATCGTACAACATTCTGAAAGTAACTTATGGCTATCTTACAAGAGTTACGAGACCAAGAAGAAGGGTCTTGGAAAGGTGGAGGAAAAACAGGCGGTGCTACATGAAGAAGGTAAGATGGACGATGGGCTAGATTTCAGCAGGAGTCAGGAGGAAGAATCAAGAACTGCTAGAGTTATAAGGAAGTGTAGTTCCCTTTTCACCCAATTCATCAAGTGAGTGACCAAAGTGAATTGGGCGGAACAGAGAACTCAATATGTTAATTTTCAGTGGATTGGAAACTTTGCAACTGAATAGGAGACATTCGCTGTTCTTCCAAACGGTTAACTTGAATGAGATGGTGATGTGCCTTGAGGATTTGATCAATTATTTCGCTCAGCCTGCAGATGACATAGGTACGTAAAATCAAATGTGTTCAATCGATTAGATAGACTAATATTCAATCATATTATTTGCTATGATAGAACATGAAGAGAAACAAAACAAATTGAGAGCATTGAGGAATCGTCAAGATCTCTTCCAAGAAGAAGGCATACTCAATTTGATTCTGGAAGCCATCGATAAAATAAACATAATCACCTCTCAAGGTTTCTTGTCTGCATTGGCTGGGGATCACAATTGGGAAATGATTTCTGGTTATCTCTACCAGCTCTTAGGTAAGGAGAAGCTCGAACCAATATGATGGATCGATTTTTATTATCCTAATGCTTTCAGCTGCTATCATCAAAGGAAATCACACCAACTGCGCACAATTCGCCAATTCAAACAGGTTGAATTGGCTTTTCTCTAGGTTAGGATCACAAGCGTCTGGTGAAGGTACTGGAATGTTGGATGTACTCCATTGTGTCCTTATAGATTCACCAGAAGCGTTGAATATGATGCGGGTGAGTTAGAAATATATATAATAAGCTCTATGAGCTTGGGGACAGTTCAAACGTTTCAGTCATAGCTGCATAATATCCTATTTTATTTGAAATATTTCCCCGTCTATAGGATGAGCACATAAAAGTGATCATATCCCTCTTGGAAAAACATGGTAGAGATCCGAAAGTTCTCGATGTCCTGTGTTCACTTTGCGTGGGTAATGGAGTGGCGGTGAGAAGCTCGCAAAACAACATCTGTGATTATTTGTTGCCTGGTAAAAATCTACTCCTACAGACTCAATTAGTAGATCACGTAGCTAGGTGAGAATGAGCTCTCAAAAAGATACCATGAGAGTAACGTTTAATTTTCAGCGTCCGCCCTAATATTTTCGTAGGAAGGGTGGAAGGTAGTGCCATATACCAAAAATGGTATTTCGAAGTAACTGTGGATCACTTGGAGCAAACAAGTCACATGTTGCCGCATCTGCGCATAGGATGGGCCAATTCCAAAGGGTAAATGAGAGGACATTTCGATGATGTCGAGGATTGCATAGTTTTTAATTTTTTTCAGGTACGTGCCTTATCCAGGTGGCGGTGAAAAGTGGGGAGGAAACGGGGTGGGGGATGATCTGTATTCGTTCGGTTTTGACGGTGCGTTTTTGTGGACAGGAGGAAGAAGCACACAAGTTAGGAACAAGAGTGCAGAACCATACATAAGGAAGAGTGAGTACTTGAGTACTTTTGTCTTGATGACATATGATTATTTTCTATCTATTTATTTCAGATGATGTTGTTGGCTGTGCCTTAGATCTGACTGTGCCAATAATTACTTTTACATTTAATGGAGTACCAATCAGAGGCAGCTTCAGAGATTTCAACTTAGATGGAATGTTCTTTCCTGTGATCAGTTGTTCTTCTAAATTGAGGTACACAGGAAAAAAAATCTGTTGCATGATGATATACAGGGTGAATACAGTTGCGTAATTTCCTAATATTTTTCCAGTTGCCGTTTCCTTCTCGGTGGAGATCAAGGAAAACTGAAGTACGCGCCACCGGATGACTTTTCGCCCCTTGTAGAGAGCCTCCTACCCCAGCAGGTCCTCATGCTGGAACCGTGTTTTTACTTCGGCAACATGAATAAGACCGTATTGGCCGGACCTCTACTCGTCGAGGACGACACAGCTTTCGTTCCCAACCCTGTAGACACTTCCATGGTATCCCTAACCAGTTATGTCGAGTCGATCAAGGACAAACTGGCGGAAAACATCCACGAAATGTGGGCCATGAACAAAATCGAATCCGGCTGGCAGTGGGGGGAGTACAGGGACGACATGAGACATATACACCCATGTTTGGTGCATTTCGATAAACTGCCACCGGCAGAAAAACGATACGATTCGCAATTGGCCGTTCAAACCTTGAAGTGAGATATTAAGTTCGAAATTTCGTGGTGGAGTACTTATAACTTTTCTCTTTTCAGAACTATAATAGCTTTGGGCTATTATATAACCATGGATAAACCTCCATCTAGGATCAAAACCGTACGTCTTCCAAACGAACCGTTTATGCAGTCCAACGGATACAAACCAGCCCCATTGGACTTGAGCGCCATCACTTTAACCCCCAAACTGGAGGAATTGGTCGATCAGCTGGCTGAGAACACCCACAATCTGTGGGCCAAAGAGAGGATTCAGCAGGGATGGACTTACGGTCTAAATGAGGCGAGTTTATTCCACTCAAAAAAAAAAAACACATGAATTTGACTGTTAAAATGATCCACAGGATTCCGAGATGATGCGTAGCCCACATCTTGTCCCGTACAGCAAAGTAGACGACGCGATCAAAAAGGCGAATAGGGATACAGCCTCTGAAACTGTCAGAACCCTGCTGGTCTACGGTTATAACCTAGATCCACCCACCGGCGAACAACAGGAGACGCTGCTGGCCGAGGCAAGTCGTCTACGTCAGTCCGCCTTTAGGACGTACAGAGCCGAGCGTACCTACGGGGTGTCTTCGGGTAAATGGTACTTCGAGTTCGAGATCCTCACCACCGGACCCATGCGCGTTGGTTGGGCGAAAGCCGACTGCGCACCCGGACGTATGATCGGTTCGGATGAGAACACTTGGGCATTCGACGGATATAACGTAAGTTTGGTTAATTTTTCGATCAGGCTCACTAGAAAATTTTCAATTGATACACAACTATGTTGAAAATGAATAAGATATGAATGGATGTAAGTAATTGAAAGTTTTTTGATAGCCTCTACACTTAGCCGTTACAAAAATTACATGGATACGAAAAAACATATAGTTTGCTTATTCAGAATAGTGATGTTGATTTGTGTTCGCGCTACTAGGCTTATTTTCGTCTTTTATCAGATGAAAAAATGGCATGGTGGATTGTGCGAACCGTTTGGCCTTAAATACACAGTTGGTGATGTTGTGGGGTGCTTTTTAGATTTATTCGATAATAATATCAGTAAGTTGTATGGTTACAAAGGCGATAAATCAGGTGTTACCATTTTGGTGATCTCACATATCCCATAAGATCGAATTTTAATATTTCAATAAACTGCTTGTCCAAAGTTGAGAATATTGTTGCTTATTAAATATTAAATATTGATGCTCATTAAATTTTGGCTGAAGGGTGATATCACTTTCACTCTCACGAAACTTTGCCATTCTTCATCTTCAAAGACTCAGAAGTGAGGGTCCGCATGCCATAACGCCAGTAGAAAACCGTTTTTCAAATCGATGTCCTAGAGAAAGAGTAACAACTTGTTTGTCCTCGAAATGCCACAGGTATAGCAACTTTATATCAGTAAAATTCGAGATTATCGGAAAAAATCATAATAACTAAACTGTTAGCTTTAGATGGATGAAATGTGGTTTTTTCTATTCGCAGAGAACCAATCTATCACCAAACAAATCAGCTTATGTCTAGTGCTTTTTTTCTGGCTGCTATAGCTCCTCAAAAGTTGACCAGTTTTTTCAGAAATTTTCTATTAAATGTGATTTATTTCGCAAAATACTGATCTAACAAAAAACTCATTGCATATTCGTGATCTACGAATTCCAGTTCAAATTTTATACTCTTGCAAATACATTTTGTATGTTGAAATTTTATTATTCTGAACTGAAAAAATCTACAAGGAAATTTGGAGTTTTGAGAGTGAAACATAAATTAACACTCAATATCTTCAACTTTTGATGAGCAGTTTAAGAATTCAGTCTCGTATTTTGATATGTGACCAATGGTGGTATCTGATTCCTAGTGTTGTCCTTGGTTTTACCTGCTTAACTCACCCCGTTTAAAACGAAATAACAAAGAGTTGCGAGTCTTTCTCATCGCTCCATTAATTGTTTCAACAGGAGGAAAAGGTGTATTGTAATGCAGCTGAATCGTTTGGAAAACAGTGGCAAGTGGGTGATGTCGTTGGGGTTTTTCTTGATCTTATCGATCACACCATCAGTAAGAAATTTTATGGAGATTTTATTGAAGTCGCTTTTGTAATTTGGATCGCTTACGCTTCAGTTGTATCAATAACAGTTTTTTAATGGACCTGGAGCAGCTCAACAAGAGTTTTATGAGTGGTGTTGGGGAGTGAGCATTGATTCGGGGGGTTTTCCAATAATGTCGGGGTTGGATGTAAATCAATTTTTGATGTTCTCTAAGTTCCATCGATAATATAAGCTCCATAAGTATACTTTCTATTCGGTAAAGCAATTACTGAACTTATCAACACTTGACCAGGATATAGTATGTGGCATATTCTTCAAGAATTGTTTTACATCAAATTTAAGAGACATTTAAGGAAAACTATTCAGTTGTCTATTTTTTACATTGATATCATTCAACTCTGTTTGATCAGAAATGGTTATCTGCTCAAAAGTGATCTTTGAACCACTGTTCTTGCACTTTTTATCCCTTTTATGCAGTTTATACACACTTTATAATATTGGTGTTTTTGTACATATTCTCTTATCTCTTGTACATATTCTATCGAAGATAATTCTCAAGTTTGACTGAATTTGATCACCTATAAAGTATTGTGATCCTTTGGTTTTTCAAGCATGATTTTACTTTCCCCTTAACTTTGTTTAGTTTGCTCTTAGTTTCGTTTAATCATTTCACATTCGCATGCTCAAATAAAAAATTATGACATGTTTTAAACTTTTCCTACTGCATGGTGTTTAAAATGAAATTGCCACTACAGAATATACCTCATCTCGAAGAATTCAAATAGGAAAAAAATGATTCCATCAGAGAAACGTATGATGTAGTGGCTCAATCTTGTCGTATCGTATTACACCGAAACTCTTTGAATAGGTTTTTCACTCAACGGTGAACTTTTAATGGATGCTCTGGGAGGTGAAACGACTTTCGCAGATGTACAGGGTGAGAACTTCGTACCGGCTTTCACGCTAGGGGTCGGTCAGAAGGCCAAACTGTGTTTCGGTCAAGATGTGACCCAGTTGAAATACTTCACGATGTGTGGGTTGCAAGAGGGATACGAGCCATTTTGCGTGTAAGTACACGAGATATATATATATATATATATATATGATAATTCTATGTGGTTCTGAACTTTGCTCGTTTTCCTCGCAGGAATATGAATAGAAAAGTCACTTACTGGTATACCAAGGATCAGCCCATTTTCGAAAATACCGAAGACTATCAAGATACCAAAATTGACGTCACAAGGATTCTTGCCGGCTCCGACAGCCCTCCGGGTCTCAAAATCAGCCACAATACGTTCGAGACGATGGAAAAGGCCAATTGGGAGTTTCTCAGGTTGAGTCTGCCCGTCACCTGTCATCCAGAGTTCATTACGTGAGTAAATGAATACACTGCTCAACAATTGGTAGGAATCATCAATTTTTAATTAGAAATAAGTGAAATTCTTGGTTTGAATGCCAAGAAAAACAAAATAAATGAAGAGAAAATTGTCTCGGTAAAGCTAGTAATAGGTTGGTCCCTGATGAAGGCATCACGAGGCAAATTCTGTAACAAATTGGTCAAAACACCCAGTAAAGCGTTAGAAAGCTGCTCCGTAAAATCAATCGGTTGTTCTTTGGTAGGACAGTGGTCTAGACATCTCTGTCCAGACATGCTCAATGCAATTCATGTCTGGAAAACTAGCTGGCCATACCATCCTTTCAATAGCATTAACTAGGCGACTGTGGTGAGGGTGGGCATTATCATTTACCAATTAAAATTTGAACGTGATCCATATCAATAGTTGTATCTACACTGCGCAAAAAAATTCACGCACATTCTGAAAATCTCAATTTTAATGAAAGTTAACTCTACATTGACTTCATAACTTATTTTTTATGTTCTCTCGGGAAGGTTTTGAACGAAACAAGACACATTAAATGGAAGAAAAATTCAGGATTTCACCGAATCTTATGTAAAAGAAGAGAAATGAACAATTTTCAAAATACTGAAATGCTGATAAGTGATTTAATACTTGGTATTTCCAACCCTTGCGTTAATTACAGCTCGGCAATGACGGTTCATACTCAAAATGAGTGATCTTAAAATGTTAGAATCTAATCCTTCCCAGATTTCTCCGAGTTGGATTCCTAAGTCTTTAAGAGTAGCTGGATGATTTTCTGAACTTCTCAGCCTTCTATTGAGGTTGTCCCAAACCTGCTCAATCGGACTGAGATCTGGACTTCTTGCTGGCCATTCCATTCGAGATACTTCAACCTCTTCAAGGTACTCCTGAACGATGCGCGCACGATAGGGTCTGGCATTATCGTCCATAAAAATGAAATTTTCACCAATGTATGGGGCAAATGGCACTACATGCTCTTCAAGAATGTTCCTTATATACATATCAGCACTCATAGCTCCATTATCAACGACCACTAGGTCTGTGCGAGCAGTCAAAGATATTCCACCCCATACCATAATCGATCCTCCCCCAAAACCAGTAGTATTCAGGAAATTGCACTGAGCATATCTTTCATGTGGACGTCTGTATACAAGGGAACGTCGATCACAATGATGGTAGAGGCAGAATCTAGACTCATCTGTGAAGAGAACTCTTTCCCAATCGGCCTCTTCCCAATGGATATGCTCTCGCGCAAAATCCAAACGCGCCCTTCGATGGGCTGGGGTAAGAGCTGGACCTCATGAGTTTGCTCAAGCTGAATTTGAAAGAGGCGAGCGGTTGCAAACCGTTGTCTCAAGGAAGAAACTCTCAAGTAACGTTCTTGAATGGCAGTTGTTACCCGTGGTCTACCCTGTCCTGGTCTTCGGACATTCATACCTGTCTCCCTGAATCGCTGCAACATTCTGGACACACTTGTATGGGAAACTCCAAACCTTTCTGCAATTCTTGTGTATGTCCACCCTTCTTCTCGCAAAACTACCGCTTGGGCACATTCTTCTTGGGTCAAATTGCGTGTTTCACGTTGCATAGCGATCGAGTGTAGAAAATAAAATGAAAGAAAAACTATTGATCACTAGAATTGATCGAGAACAACTGATTTTAGAATGGAGCAGCCAATACATTCAAAAATACTTATCATTGTGAACACCTTCAGTTATAGAATAAATATGAGATTTCCATAATGTGCGTTAATTTTTTTGAGCAGTGTATATTCCTGAAAACGTTAGTCATCTTTATCACTTTGCAGAGAAGATGAGAAGAAAAGAAGATGGCAGGAGATAAAAATGAGACAGCACAAGCTGAGGACAGAAGCCGAACAGCA